>NC_056687.1:155888989-156190353 GCF_018350215.1 Panthera leo
TGTGCGCCCGCCGCCACGGGGGTTTCCAGAGAAGTGAGGCTCCGCGCGCCTCCCAAAATGTGATCTTTGCCACGGCAAGACTCACTCTCGAAAATAGGCGGTTCTTCCGTCCACAGAATGACACTGTTGTAGATCCCTCTTTGGAAAAGCATCTGATTATTTGTATCCTAAAAAGTAAGGGAGACCGTCAGTCTCTGTAATAGTCATTGAAATGAAAGGCCTAGTTCGTGCTGTTAAGTTGGCTTCCAGTTAGTGGTGTAATAGATATACATATATGGTGTATGCATTTTTTAAGGCAGACTCTGAATTGAGTTTATGAGGTGCTTTCTGATGAGTTTCTTTTTTGGGGTTGTGAGAGCAATGGAAAATTTTGGAGCTATGGTTTTTTGTGAGCATGACTTAAATTACGCTCTTGAATACATACCAGTATAGTGGTACAGTTGTGACCTCACATCACACATGTGAAGACAGAGTATAAACAGTTTATATTTTCTTTACAGTCTGCCCCCTCTCTGTTTCTTAAAAGCAATTTTGAGTACTTAAGAGGCAATTATCGAAAAGCTGTGAAGCTGTTAAATAGTTCAAACATTGCTGAGCATCCAGGATTCATGAAAACAGGTAAAAGAAAATTATGAAATTCTAGTACGCTATTTTATTTCTGGCTCTCTGTCTTTTGTTGTCTCCTGTACTTCTCTTCAGGGTGATTTTTTATAGTTTTTTATTTTTATTTTATTACTGTTTTTTCTCTTAGACCATGAGTGTGAGTAGGGAAGGGATAGAGAAAGAGACAGTGTTAAGTAGGCTCCACACTCTGCACGGAGCTGGCGCGGGCCTCGATCCCACAACCCCTGGAATCATGACCTGAGCGGAAATCAAGAGTCGGACATTCAACCGACCGAGCCACCCAGGTGCCTCGAGCGTCCGTCTCGCTACCACCCCCCCCTCCCCACCTCTTTCTAAAAATAAAAATAAAAATGCAAAGAAGAGGCGCCTGGATGGCTCAGTCGGTTAAGTGCCCAGCTTTGGCTCAAGATCCTAATCTCATGGTTCGTGAGTTCAAGTCCCACGTCAGACTTTGTGCTGACAGCTTGGGTCCTGGATCCTGCTTTAGATTCTGTGTCTCCCTCTCTCTCTGCCCTTCCCCTGCTCATGCTCTGTCTCCCTCTCTCTGAAAAAAATGAATAAACATGAAAAAAATTTTTTTAAAAATGCAAAGGATGAGTAAGTTTTATGATACATTTTGTTTTAGATTCTATTCAGATTTGAGCACAGACCGCATATGCGAACATACTCAACCCCTCTTGCCCTTTTACGTCCTCTGTTTGGTGGGGTGGTAAAAGATAGAGAAAAGCAGTTTGTTCCATTATAATGTTCTTGGATATTCTGTTTATTCTGAGTATGCTTTTTTTTTTTTTTTTAACTTTTGTGTGTGTTTATTTTTTGAGAGAGAGAGCAAGTCTGGGAGGGGCACAGAGAAAGGGAGAGAGAAATTCCAAGCAGGCTCCGTGCTGCCAGCACAGAGCCCAATATGGGGCTCAAACTTGAGAAACGTGAGATCATGACCTGAGCCAAAGTTCAGAGTTGGACGCTTAACTGACTGAGCCACCCAGCCGCCCCTGAGTACCCATTTTTAATTCCGCTAAATTTTCATTTTTGCTGTTTTTATTGTCAAAATTTCCCCTCAGAAGCCCGTAACACCCAAACACTGAAATGATCTTTCAGACTAAAAATTCAATATGCTTGAGAAAATTTTGCTTAGGATTGTCTTGATGTAGATATCAGAATTGACATTGTCAGGCTCTGCAGTGGAGTGCAGAGCAGGGCATGTGGTTGACTAGTGAATGGTTAAGATTACGTAATAGGAAAGGTTTTTATACAGCAGTTTTATTTTTTGATATTTTTCTTTTCTCTTTTTAATTTACATCCAAGTTAGTTAACATATAGTGCCAACAATGATTTCAGGAGTAGATTCCTTAGTGCCCCTGACCCATTTACCCCACCCCCCCTCCAGTAACCCTCTGTTTGCTCTGTATATTTAAGAGTCTCTTCTGTTTTGTCCCCCTCCCTGGTTTTAGATTATTTTTGTTTCCCTTTCCTTATGTTCATCTGTTTTGTCTCTTAAAGTCTTCATACGAGTGAAGTCATAGGATATTTGTCTTTCTCTGACTAATTTCACTTAGCATAATACCCTCCGGTTCCATCCACGTAGTTGCAAATGGCAAGATTTCATTCTTTTTGATTGCTGAGTATTGATATTTTTCATAGTTATTAATGTCAAAATTGTTCATTTTCTTCTCACATGTGAAATTTAGGTTTTGCTGCTGACAAAATATGCTTATTAGAGATTTGGGAAGAGAATGTTTCTTAAAGTGTTCACAGTGCTACTATCAGAGGCAGTCTCCTTTAAACATTTTAGCGTATTTCCTACTGTCTCTTTTCCTAAACCTAGTTTTTGTCTTTTTAAAATATCCTTGCTTAATTTTAAAATGTCAGAAGAAAACCTTTAGATTTTAGTATTAAGTATTGAATATCCTGATTATTAATTTTCTGTGTCTAGTCTGGCATTTATATCATTGAGGAATAGATGGACTGTCAGTGAGATGTTTTGGAGCATTTGGGAAGCAATTCAGAAGAGGAATCCTGAAGCTTAGATTGCTTTCATTACACCAAAACAAACCCCAGAGAAATGAAGGATTAAAATGTAAAAATTATAAAAGCAGCTAAAACAACAGCAACAACAACTTGAGTATTTTAATTTTGTGGTAGGGAAGACTTGATCAAACCAAGAAGCATAGAGTTTAGAAACGGTGACTAGAGGCGCCTGGGTGGCTCAGTCAGTTAAACATCTGACTCTTGATTTCATCTCAGGTCATGATCTGGTGGTGAGATGGAGCCCCAAGGTGAGCTCCGTACTGGGCTTGGAGCCTGCTTCAGATTCTCTCTTTCTCGGGGCGCCTGGGAGGCTCAGTCTGTTGAGCGGCCGACTTTGGCTCAGGCCATGATCTCGCCATCTGAGTTCAAGCCCCGTGTCAGGCTCTGTGCTGACAGCTCAGAGCCTGGAGCCTGCTTCGGATTCTGTCTCCCTCTCTCTCCATCCCTCCCCTGCTCGTGCCTCTGTCTCTCACTGTCTCTCAAAAGAAAATAAACATTAAAAAAAATATATTAAAAGAAAAAAAAGATTCTTTCTCTCCCTCTGCCCTTCTCCCACTCACACACTCTGTCTTTAAAGATAAGTAAAAATTTTTAAAAGATGACTAAATTTAACCACGTAAAAACGTGAAACATTAAAAACATAACACACACGGGGCGCCTGGGTGGCTCAGTTGGTTAAGCGTCCGACTTCAGCTCAGGTCGTGATCTCGTGGTCCATGAGTTCAAGCCCCGCGTCGGGCTCTGTGCTGACAGCTCAGAGCCTGGAGCCTGTTTTGGATTCTGTGTCTCCCTCTCTCTGACCCTCCCCCGTTCATTCTCTGTCTCTCTCTGTCTCAAAAATAAATAAACGTTAACAAAATTAAAAAGAAAAAAAACATAACAGACACACACACACACACACACACACACACACACACACTGAACCAGGTCACAAGACAGATGACCCAATGACATTGTGGGTAATATTTGAAACAGACATGACCCAAGTTTTCTGTAGCATACTAACAGGTTAACCAGTAGGAACAACATCTGTAACCAAGTGAAAAAGTGGAAAGACCATAAAGAAGCAGAATACAGGATACAAATGCCTAACAAGCATGAGGAGAAAGATGCTCAGCCATAGTGATACATTTTTTTAAATGTTTATTTTGGCAGAGTGTGTGGGTGTGGACGTGCAGGTGACAGCAGAGGAGAAAGAGCGAGAGAGAATCCCAAGCAGGCTCGCACTCTCAGCACAAACCCAGCGTGGGGCTTGATCCCACAACCTGGGATCGTGACCTGAGCTCAGATCAAGAGTTGGACACTTACCCGGCCGAGCCATAGTGATGTGTAAAGACATAGGAACTAAAAACAGCGGAGGGGCCCCTGGGCGGCTGGGCTGGACATCCCACTCTGGGCTTCAGTTCGGGTCACCGTCTCTCAGTCGTGGGATCAAGCAGAGCTCGGAGCCTGCTTTGGATTCTCTCCCTCTGTGCCTCTTCCCTGCTTGTGCATGCATGTGCGCAGACATGCCTGCACTTTCTCAAAATAAATTTAAAAAATATAAATGAACAGCAGAGACTTAAAGTTTAACAAGCAAAAGCAGGAGTTTATGTGTTCTGTTTGATGTATTCTTGCTATTCATTGAATACATTTCTGTTTTAAATGTTTCCACATATACTTTGTTCTTTCCAGTTTCTACATAGTAGTTTGTTGTGTGGATGTAACGCATATGATGTTACTAATACATATTTTTTGTCCTTTGCGTTATTGTATCATTTGCCTATAACTATTAAAAGTTGAATCGGAAACGAAGACTAAACAGGCTAACAAAATTGATGTGCACAGTTGGTTTATCACCTGTAAGAAAAGATTGTGAAAGGAAAGGAGCTTACAAAATTCTCAGATGTTTCTTAAATTTCAAATGCCTCGTGAACTTTTCTGTAGGGCCTAGCGGATGTGATTGCGTGGCTGACTCTTGTGTGGCATGTATCAACAGTAAAATCTGTGGACAAATTTATCTGTGTTCTCAGGTGAATGCTTGAGATGCATGTTCTGGAATAATCTTGGTTGTATCCATTTTGCCATGAGCAAGCACAATTTGGGAATTTTCTACTTTAAAAAGGCCCTCCAGGAGAACGACAATGTTTGTGCACAGCTCAGTGCAGGCAGCACTGATCCAGGTGAGCTCTTTGCTGGAAGACAGTTCGTATTTGACCGCCTGAGGAGGGCGTGACACTAGAGAGCAGCTGAGCACTGAGGCACGTATGCAGTTGTCAAATCACTCTATTTATACCTGAAACTAATATAACACCGTACCTGATGTACACCGGAATTTAAAAAATAATTTTTTTAAAGAAAAAATAAAAATAAATAGGTAGATTAGAGATCAAGTGGTCCAAATGTATGCCTCATGTGCCTACCTAAAATTAACATTGGCCCTTCCCAACAGGTTTGACTCTGGGCATTAGTAGATATTGCTACTTCAAATAACAGGGTGGTAGGAGTAATTATCAAGGAAACCTAAATTACGTTCACTTTTTCATGGATACAGAGATGAGTAATCACGTATGGTAACGTGATCAAGCAAAATAGATTGTGGGAGTTCTCAACTGCTAAGCTGGGTTTTTTTGTTTTGGTTTTTGTTTCAAGTAAGCTCTGCATTCAGTGTGGTGCTTGAACTTGTGACCCAGAGATAGAGAGTCCCGTGCTTTACCAACTGAGGCAGCCAGGCACTCCTAACCTAGTTTTATTATAGGTTATTTCCAAGGTTTCACATGTGAGGTTATTGGTAGTATCTAACAATCTTTTTGAGCAAATTCCTGAAGTCTTTTATTTAATATTCATACGATATGAATCCTTCACCTGGAATGCTTAAAACCAAGCAGTTATTTACGTTATTGAAATATAAAACTAATTGATGAAAAATGTATCCAAAATTATAAGTAGTCTTTATTTATTATAGACTGAAACTTTGAAAAAGTTAGCGAACCATAGTCTTTGTAGGTATAGTATATTAATTTTTATGTTCACAGAAAAGTTGCTAAATCCCCTAACATTAGCTGCATGTTTCTGGGTAAGAAAGCACATGACAATAAAATGGTTAACCAAACTGAAAGTTTAAAAAAAAACAGAAAAAGTGGAATCAGGCCTGAGTGACTCAGTCGGTTAAGCATCCGACTTCGGCTCACGTCATCATCTCGGTTCATGGTTTGAGCCCTGAATTGGGCTCCGTGGTGACAGTATGGAGCCTGCTTGGGATTTTCTCCCTCTTTCTTTTTCTCTTTCTTTCTTTTCTTCCTTTTCTTCCTTTCCTTTCTTTCTTTCTTTCTGTCTGTCTGTCTGTCTCTCGCTCTGCCCCGGCCCCTACCCCACTCACACTTTTCACACTTTCTCTCTCTGAAAAATAAAAGAAAAAACTGCAATCTTCTAAAAAGGTGGAAAAGGTACAGAGGAGTCCGTGGGTCCTGTCTCTTTTCTTTGCCTTTCTGGAAGATTGCTGTCTGGCTGCACCAGCACAGGCAACTGAAATGACTCTGGAGAATGTTTGTGGGGTTGAGGGGGACGATCATCACTGGGAGAGAGCTGTTACAGCTTTACAGTGGGGTCACTGATATTACACGAGGTAGCATTCAAGTAGTTCGTGGGATAAATGTTTTCAGTGTGACTGCTTTTTTTCACCTGATGAGTTTTTTCTTAACCTAATTTGTCTCACTAGGCAAAAAGTTTTCAGGAAGACCCATGTGTACGTTACTAACCAACAAGAGGTACGAGTTGCTGTATAACTGTGGAATTCAGCTTCTTCACATCGGAAGACCTCTTGCCGCCTTTGAGTGTCTGATTGAAGCTGTTCAGGTTTATCACGCAAATCCCCGCCTCTGGCTACGGCTGGCCGAGTGCTGCATTGCTGCAAACAAGGGGGTGAGTGCCCCTTGGGCATCGTTTTGAACCGTCCCCCAGCTCGTTACATAGAAAGCAGCAAACGCCGGGAGACATACGAGACCTCATTCCCTTTTTAAGTCTCGGGGAATGTACGTAGTCCGTCCTTTAACAGTTGGACAAAAGATTTCGTTTCTGAGAGTCGTTTGTTGACATTCTGCTTCTTGAAGCATCGCGGCCTCTGTCAGCAGTCATATTAAAGAGGTGGAGTCGTTGAGAGGGTCGAATCTGGTGGGACGGTGGTCCGCTGGCTGCTGGGGGCGGGGGCCGTGTCGTCTGAGGCCGTGAGAATGGCACCTGCACAGGTGGGTAGAAAAGGACCGACGGTAACCCCGTGAGTGCGACGTCGCTTTCCTTTCGATCCAGTAAACGGACTGTCGGACTGCCTCTCCCACAGGAGCGTCCCCCGTGACTGTGCCAAAGAGGCCGGTTTACGTGGGTGTCCTCGCCTAGATGATCTGCACGTGGGGGTTGCTGGAAGCCTTGGGAATCTGGAGTGGGGAGCGGTCAGTGGGGGCGGGGGAAAGACCGCTTGGATGAGAATCGCCAGACGCCTGTAAGACCCGTGTCCTCCCCGCCCCCCGCCCGTGCCGTGCTCCTTGGCTGTGTGGAGACTGGGTGGCCTGGCACCTGAGGTGTGCCTGCCGTCGGCGACCCGAGAGGCATCGGCTGCCCTCGCCACTTGCCGAGGAACCGCTGCCGCAGCCCGCGTGCGGAAGGATGTTTGCCTGGCGGTTCTCACACGTGGTATTTACGTGGCTGATGATCTGTATCCCCCTGGGGAAAGAGAAGCGTGCCGTCCTCAAAGGGCTTTAAGGATTTATTTGATTGTAATTTGCCTTTTAAAAGACAACTTTCTTATTGGAGCATTCTTTTTTTTTTTTTTTTAATTTTTAAAATGTTTTTATTTGTTTCGTTGTGAGAGAGAGAGAGCGAGCTAGCAAGGTAGGGGCAGAGAGAGAGGGAGACGGAGGCTCTGAAGCGGGCTCTGCACTGACAGCACAGGGCCTGACGTGGGACTTGAACTCACGAACAGTGAGATCAGGACCTCAGCCGAAGTCGGACACTCAACTCACTGAGCCACTCAGGCCCCCCTCTTGTTTGGTAATTCTTAAATTAATGGACAAATAATTCTAGGCAGAATGTGTACTTTTGAAAACAAAAATCTCTAGGAATTGTTTATTCTCTTTAATCCATTCATGAATTTAAGTATTGGAAGCCTCTCATTTGGACAGTTATTGGAAACCAGGGAATTACATCAACCAGGGAGTAGAGAAATACAGTAAGGCTTAATATTTTCTTTTAAAATGACTTATTTTTAGGGGCACCTGGGTGGCTCAGTCGGTTGAGCTTCCGACTTCGGCCTGGGCCATGATCTCACAGTTGGTGAGCCGCTGCCAGGCTCTGTGCTGACAGCTCAGAACCAGGAGCCTACTTTGGATTCTGTGTCTCCCTCACTCTCTGCCCCTGCCCCACACACTCACTCACTCTCTCTCTCTCTCTCTCTCTCTCTCTCTCTGTCAAAAATAAATAAACATTAAAAGGAATAAATTAAAACAATAAAGTTGTTATTTTTAGAAGTAGTGCTTTTCAGACTGTCTTCATTCTGTGGATTTTATTATGAAGTCACTGCCCCATTCTGCAAAGTTCTAAATCTCTAATTTTTAAAAAATGGTGGAGATGACTTAATTGCCATAATTTGGTGGATGTCAGAATATTCAGTTTGTGCTACAAATAGGAAATATGCCAAAAATAATTATCTGTCTGTGTGCTCTCTCTTCCTTCTAAAAGGATGCTGAAGTGCCCTAAAAGACAGTTAAGACAACCCCCAAACACTCTCTAATAAAACCAGAGAGTAAAATCCCAAAAGCAGAAATTATAAACTCTAAATAAAATTCCATAAAATGTATTGAGTTGGGATAGAAGGAATGCTAAAGAAAGCAGTTTCTACCCTCAGAAATAAATTCATCTTTTAATAAAAAGAACAACTTGGGGCACCTGGGTGGCTCAGTGAGTTGAGTGTCCAACTCTTGATTTGGGCTCAGGTCACAATCTCAGGATCACGGGATCTTAGTGGAGCCTGCTTAAGATTCTCTCTCCCCCACTGGCCCCTTCTCTCTCTCTCTCTCTCTCTCTCTCTCTCTCTCTCTCCAATAAAAGTTAAGAAAAAATATTTTTTTTAAAAAGAACCAACTTAATTGTTAAATTGGTGATGCTGAGGAGATCATTTATGTCCTGTTTATCTGACGGACATGGCTTCAGACTGCTTTTGGCAGAAGTAGGGCTTACGCTTACTTGGATGGGTATGATACATGAGAAAAGATCCGCTAATTTAAAAAAAAACCACAGACTTTACTATAGGGAGAGTATGTAACCAATTTAAGAGAAGGCTGCTAAGGGGTGCCTGGATGGCTCAGTCGGTTGAGCATCCGACTTCAACTCAGGTCATGATCTCGCAGTTCGTGGGTTTGAGCCCCACGTCGGGCTCTGTGCTGACGGCTCAGAGCCTGGAGCCTGCTTCAGATTCTGTGTCTCCCTCTCTCTCTGCCCCTTCCCCACTCATGCTCGCTCACTCGCTCTCTCTCAAAAATAAATAAACATCAACAAAAATTAAAGAAAAGAAAAGAAAGTTTATTACTGTGGATTTACAGTTCCATTCCGTCTTTGTTTTCATCTGTTGCACTTCCACATCTTGCTTGCGTGATCTTGTATGACCTTACGGATCGGGAAGGAACGTATGGATGAATCATAAATTTATCACCACGAATAGGAAAAGAAGTCAGAATGGGAGTGCCTTCCAAGAATGGTTCAGAATATCCACGTTTTGTTACTTTTCATTGATCTTGCTTGGCTGCCCCCTCGACACAAAATTTCCAGTCCGAGCAGTTTTGTTGTATTTTTTAAGCACTGTGTAATATTTTCTTTTTAAAATGAATATACAGTGAATCCCCGTTTTATCAGAAGTCATGGCTGGAAGTACAATTACAGTAAAGTTCCAGTAGGAGCAGTGAGTAACAGTACAGAAACGCACTTAGAGAAGGACTGTTTGCAGGGCAGAGTTTAGCTCTGCGAGTTCTCATGGGTCGCCTCCAGTTTATTCCTGCACGTGAGAGCTGCGTGACTCTATAAAATGACAGGGTGGGATTCCACCTGCAGGCAACCCAGAGACCTCGAATGACGGGAAGATAAATGCCGCTGGCACATTAAGTTCTCGTAGTGAGGTGATGCTGCTGTGTTCGTGAGACATCCCAACACTGTGTGTGTGTAGGTAGCTTTTACTGTTGTCGGTCTAATGTTTACAGGGTTTTAGAATTTCGATTTTCTAGAAGGAAAGAATTGTCCCTGTGTAAATGTTAACATGTAGCTTGTCCCAGTTTATATGTTGTTAAAATTTAATTAATGCTTTCAATTAAGAAAGACACGCTGGGTTCTAGGAAGTAGAGTGGCTTCCCTTTCTGAGTTTTTGCGGCTCTCCTGTTTCCTTACTCTGATACAGCATGGTGTCCGGGGTGTAGGATATTCTAACTAGATCGTTCTAAATAAATGCTTAAGTCATTCTTGAATTGCCTTTTTTCCTTAGAATTACCTCAGACTTCGTATTAAAATATAGCATATATGACAGACTTCCCGCTTCATGTACTAATTAACCATCCTTTTCTTCGGTACTGAACATATTTCCTTTATCACCAAAACTCCACATTGGTGGATCGTAGGAACTTCCTTGGAGTACTTCGAAAAATATTAGATCATTTTTCACATCCTGTCTTACAGTTGCATTGATTAATTGGAAATTATGTGTGTTTTTGCAGACTGCTGAACAAGAAACTAAAGGCCTTCCAAGTAAGAAAGGAATTGTACAGTCTATTGTTGGTCAAGGCTATCATCGTAAAATAGTTCTGGCATCGCAGTCCATACAGAATACTGTATATAAGTAAGTATTATGCAGAGAGAAAGCGTAGATATTTGATATTATTTCTCAATGTCATTTATGTATAAAAATATGCTTAAGATTTTTCATAGGAGGAACCACTTTGCAACTAGGTTTTATTTCTACTTCAACAACCAGAGCCTCATATATAAGTCCATAGTTTATATTATCTGACACAGGGTTTCGGTTTAGTTACGTATGTGCTGAGACTGTTGATGGCTCAGAGAACCCAGTCTATTCAGTTCCATTATTCAGAATGTCCAGAAGAGGGCATCTTGATGTTTCTTAAAATTTTATATAGTGTATCATTGCTGCTTTTTATTTAGGTATTTTCCCTAAACCTGATTCTTAGTATTAGGAGAAAAAAATACAAATACATAAGTAACCAAAGCAATTTAAAGCAGTCACATGCAGGACCTTCAGTTGAATAGCTTTTAAATATGAACATCTTTATCTTATATAAAGAAAGATTCCGGGGCGCCTGGGTGGCTCGGTCGGTTAAGCGTCCAACTTCAGCTCAGGTCATGATCTCACGGTCCATGACTTCGAGCCCCGCGTCGGGCTCTGTGCTGACCGCTCAGAGCCTGGAGCCTGTTTCAGATTCTGTGTCTCCCTCTCTTTCTTCCCCTCCCCCGCTCATGCTCTGTCTCTCTCTGTCTCAAAAATAAATAAACGTTTACAAAAAAAAAAAGATTCCAATTTGGAGTTGCTATTATTTTTAAAGTAGTAGGCTTTGTAAAAAATTTGCTGTTTTTTTCCTTCCCCAAAAATAAAATTGTTCTCTACCATTTAAAAGTTTTTCCAAAGTTTTTTTTTTTTTTTTTTAAGTTTATTTATTTTTGAGAGAGGGGGGAGAGACAAAATCCCAAGCAGTCTCCACACTACCAGCATGGAGCCCGACACGGAACTCAAACTCACAAACCCTGAGACCGTGACCTGAGCCAAAATCAAGAGTCAGACGCTTAACTGAGCCCCCCCAAAGTTTTAAAATAGTATCTGGCACACATTATTTTCGTGTTAATTTATTTCAACTATACTGCAGATTTATTTTTTAAAGACTTAAAATTTCAAAATTATTACTACTTTTCACTTTTTTTTCCCCCTAATAAAGTTTAGTTTGGTGTATCAATAGAAAGTTATATAAAATCTCAAAAAAGGGACACCTGGGTGGCTCAGTCAGTTGGGCGTCCGACTTTGACTCAGGTCATGATCTCACGGTTCGTGGGTTCAAGCCCCGCATCGGGCTCTGTGCTGACAGCTCGGAGCCTGCTTGGGATTCTGTGTCTCCTCCTCTCTCTGCCCCTTCCCTGCTCATGCTCTGTCTCTCAATAATAAATAAACGTTAAAAAAAAGTAATAAATTTAAAAAAATAAAATAAAATAACATAAAATCACAAAAAAAATATTATAAGACAAAACAAAGCATTTTCGAAAACGAGGATCAACGGAAACAAGGCTCAGGTGTAACCTTTCTTTCCAGTTCTTACTATACTTGTCCTGGCCCTTGTTTCAATTTTCCTTGTCTGTAACTCCTCTGTTGTGTTAACATGGGCACTGCAGATCACCTCCAAGTTGTTTTCCATCCCTAGTCCCATTCCTGGAGATACAACTGGGTATTATTCATGCTTCCTACACTTGATATGCACCGTTTAGGATTTGGGTGCTTTAGCATTCTCTTGGAGTGGCTTGTTTTCAAATTTTCCCTGTCAGAGGGCACATTTTCTTTCATAATTCTATTGGTTTTATTCCCGATAATAGAAAAGTCTTACTACTCTTTATGTTATTTACTTGGCTAATTCGGTTTTACTCTTTCAAGCGATGGACAGTCTTCAGCCATTCCTGTAGCCAGCATGGAGTTTGCAGCCATCTGTCTCCGAAATGCCTTGCTGCTCTTACCGGAAGAACAGCAAGATCCGAAGCAGGAAAATGGGTCTAAAAATAGTAACCAATTAGGTGGGAACGCGGAGAGCAGCGAAAGCGGTGAAACTTGCAGGTATTCTAATCCCTTGGACCCCCTTTGGTGAAGCCCCTCAGGACTTCATTCGTGAGCCCCTTTGTCCTACAGATGAATTCTTAAAATCTCCAGACTGAATTTCCTAAATCCCCTGTTTTGAATAAGAAGAAAGGAAAGTATGAATGTTAAGTATTTCTGGAAGGGAGAAATAAAGTGAAGGCCAAGTGAGGACAGAACCTTGGAAGAGAAAAGTGGAAAGAAACAGCTTTTCATTGACAGGAGATACAGCTGTAAAGAAATCCTTTCGCACTCAGGGATAGGGCTTTGTTTTTACTTTTATTAAAGTAAATACTTAAATCCTAAAACTTCTCACTTCTTCTTATCCTTTGCCTTTTGTCTTAACATACCGTAAATCACTAACCTCTAGAATATTTCTATTAATTTCTAGGTTTTTTTGTATAAATGTTATACCAATCTCTAGAAACTAAGAGAGTTTCTAGTAATCATAAAACAGCATCATATATAAAGTTATTTTTACGCATAGCACCTTTAAATTCAAGTGTTTCCTCCCAGCATTTTTTCTGGATTATTATAAAAATACATTCATTAAAGAAAATTTGAAACAAAACTGTGGGGTTTTTTCCGCCTCCATCAAGAGGTTATCTTTTACTGTAGTTGATACAAAAAAAGAAAAAAGCAATCAGAAGAAAGAAATGTGTGAAAATACGAGAGTGGTCTCCTTTGTAGAGATATTGTTTACAATTAGAAATTTAAAAAAAATTTTTTTTAATGTTTTATTTTTGAGACGGAGACAGACCATGAGCAGGGGAGGGTCAGAGAGCAAGGGAGACACAGAATCCGAAGCAGGCTCCAGGCTCTGAGTTGTCAGCACAGGGCCCGACATGGGGCTCGAACTCAGAAACCACGAGATCATGATCTGAGCTGAAGTCGGACACCTAACTGAAAGAGCCACCCAGACACCCCAACAATTAGATATTTTTAAAAGCAATATTGTGTATTGGAGAAAAGAAGCTGAAATACAGTATAGCTTTAACACATTGGTGTTACCAAGTTACTAAGCATTTTTTCATTGGTTGTTTTGGCTCTTTTGCATTTTTGGCATAAAAAATTGCATGGGAGTGGGGATCGGGCAACCAAATTTTATATTTAATTGCTTGTTTGCTCTTTATAATTAAGAGTCTGTCTTTATTTTAGCAGTAAAAGCCATGATGGAGATAAGTTCATTCCAGCTCCACCTTCCTCTCCATTGAGAAAACAGGAATTAGAAAACTTAAAGTAAGTATGTAAACAAAAGTTAGCATAGCAGCTACTGCATGTTATTTTTAATCTTTATTTTGTTGATATTGTGAATGGTATTGGTGGAATGTCAAATGTTAAACCAGTCTTTCAATCTTGTGATAAACCCTACTAGTCAGAATGTATTATCTTTTTTTATAAATTTTTTTTAATGTTTATTTATGTTTGAAAGAGAAAGAGCACGAGCAGGGCAAGGGTGGAGAGAGAGGGCAACACAGAATCCGAAGCAGGCTGTCAGCACAGAGCCCCAACTCAAGGCTCGAACCCACAAACCACGAGATAATGGCCTGAGCCAAAGTCAGACGCTCAACCGACTGAGCCACCCAGGTGCCCCTTTTTAAATTTTTTTTTAATGTTTCTTTATTGTTAGAGAGAGTGCAGGTTGGGGAGGGGCAGAGAGAGAGGGAGGCACAGAGCCAGACGTAGGGCTCAAACCCACAAACCATGAGATCGTGACCTGAGCTGAAGTCAGATGCTTAACCGACTGAGCCACCCAGGTGCGCCCAGAATTTCATTTTTTAAGTATCAGATTTATCACTGCTCTTACTTTTTATCCATTTCATGTAATGTGTAGAAAGGCCTTCTTGCCTCCAAGGTTCAGAAAATAATTCACACATGTGTTCTAGCACTGCCACAACCACCAATCTAAATTTTTGTTTCATGTAGAATTTTGTTTTATCTAAATGAACAAGGTATAGGAATCTATCCTGTGTCTAATTTTTCGTAGTAGTCCATTTGATTAAGTTAATTTAACTTTCAAAATAAAGCATGAAACAGAACTATGAATGTTGAGATTTTATGTGTAAACATTTAAAATTACATTTTTATAAAATAACATGTATATGTCTGTTTGCAAAAAAAAAAAAAATCTGGGAAGGATCTGTGTCAAAACCTTCGTAGTGGTTATTCCTGAATGGTGGAATAACTGATTTTCATTTTCTTACTGGATGTGTTTTTTTCCTAACTCTTTAAGAAAGGAAGATATTTCCTTAATGTTAGTGATGCCCCTCCTTGCATATCTAGTGTTTTTGGAGGAAGATTGGCCAGCCGGATGTGCCATTTTCTCTCTTCTCCCTCCCCTCCCCTCCCCCCCCCACCACTTAAATAAAGATACGCCATTTTCTGATCATAGGTTGTCAGATCAGCGTGTTCACAGTAGGGCATTGCTGTCCTTGAGCTCGGGGTGCCACGCACCATGTTCACCTAAATGACAACTTTTTATCTCTTTATATCTTTACTCTGTTGAAGTATACCATAAATTCACACTATGCAGTAATGCCCTCTCTGGCCGGGGTATTATTATCAGGAGGGAAGAATTAATCCTCTGATTATAGAGAGGAAAATCTTAAATTTCAAATTTAGTTAGAAACGGGGAGTTGGTCATTTAAGGTACATTTTGAAAGTAGTGTTTTGGGGTTTTTGTTTTGTTTTGTTTTGTTTTAATTTGACAAAGATAATTGTTTTATTCAGTAATCTTTAGAGTAAAATTTCTTGAATTCTCTTGTAGTGATAAGATAGCAAGAAAATAAAAGTACTGTAACAAAACCAAAATATCAGAAAAAGGTTGCCGTTGAATACATTAAAATTGAATTTTTAAAAGCAGTCAAATTCCAACAGTATAACTAAAACTCACTGTGCTAGATTTTTGTCCTGAGTAGAAATGTGTAAAAACAAAGCAGGTTCTGTAAAGCTAAACTGTATTTGGTATAAAGTGAGCTGGTAGGGAAGAGGTGGATTGTAATGTTCAGCCAGGACAATATTTGGGAAAGTGCTTTATTGCCAGAAAATACACTGTTTTCCCCCGGTATTACTGCTTACTGTCTTCTAGAGATGCCTCTATGGAGCCACCTGTATTTCATGTTTATCTAAGGGTTCATTTAGTTTTCATAGGTTATTTTGTATGGTAAAAATCTCAGTACAAAGTGTGATGTGGTGTAGGGGTGCCTGGCTGGCTTATTTGGAAGAACGTGGACTCTTGATCCGCAGGGTCATGAGTTCACGCCCCCACATCGGGGTAAGTAAAGGATTAAAAAGAAAAAAAAATGACATAGTGTAAAGTAAAATTTGACCCATCACAGCCCTCTGTTTCCAAGATCTTCCAGAGGGATGACCAGTGACTGGTTTCTTTTATGTCCTTCCAGTGAGATTTCTCAGTCATATGTCAGCAAATGGATATATGGGATTTTTTAAGTTTTATTTCATTTATTTCGAGAGAGTGAGTGTGTGTGCATTCGCATGCATGCACATGAGTTGAGGAGGGCAGAGAGAGAGAGAGGGAGAATCCCCGGCAGGCTTCTTGCTCTCCTGACCTGTGAGATCACAGTCTGAGCCAAAATCCGAAGTCCAGCGCTTAACCGACCGAGCCACCCAGGCATTCCTATGGCATTTTGCACAATAACACTTGTCTAGTGTCCATCTTGTTCTGTACCCTGCTTTTCCCACTTGACAGTGTATCTTTAGAGATTGCTCTGTGTTGGGACCAACCTCTGTTTCACTCTTTATAATAGGGGCATAAAATTACATTCTATGGATATGACATGTATCATTCTTTTTAGCTGTTGATAGTGTTTTCAGTCTTTGATGTTACAAATAATGCTGCAGTTAAGTATCACTGGACACAGTTCTTAAGGAGAATCTTTAATGAAGAGAGCATTTAAGCAGTTTTTAGGTTTAATTTTTACAAATTTATTTGAGTGTTGTATTAATCTTAGGGTTGTCTTATGCATGCGGTTAACAAGTATTTTATTCCATAATGGTCGAACGGCTGCAGAGCTGTGTAAATTAATCTTGCATTCTTAAAGTGGCATTAAAGAGAAGGGTACGTGCGGGTGTTCTACTTCCTCTCAGAGTTTTGTACCTCTCGTGGCACAGCTCTTGGCTTTCCACGTGTCCTGGTGGGAGGACTGGTGATTTCTAGAGAAAAGAACGTTACTTCCCTATCTTTGTGGAAAGGGGCAGAGGGCCTCCATGGGGAATTCCGTCATCATAAAGGGAGGTAAAGATGGGTTTGCGCGAATCTGTTAACCTTTTTTTTCATGGAGCAGACGGGAGAAAGGAAGTGGGACAAGATGGAAGGAGCCTTAGGGTAGATTTCATAAAAAGAACTGCTGTGCAGGATAGTAGTGATGGTAATGTGGAGACAAATGGTGCAGGGAAGGAGTTGTGAAAGATTTGTGGGTAATTTCCCAAGCTATAAAGGCTCCTAATGCAGTTGGGCGTGTTAAAGGGCAGTTCCGTGGCAGGGGCCAGCTGTCCTCTGTGGAAGGAAGGGCACTGAGCACATTGGTTTGCTGTTAAGATCATGGAATTCTTAGAGATTTCATCCACTTCTGACCTGCATTCTTTTATGTGATTGGAAAGTGTGTGACTAGTGTATACTTTAGTTTTTATGGACTATTCTATTTGACCCCTTGTGCTCTGTAATACCCAAGACACCAATGTAAAACCTCATTTCCTATTTTCAGCATAACTAATATGCAGTAAATTATCATGAGTGTTCTAATGGCTGCTTCTTATAGTATGGGTTCACAGCCTCTCGAGTACTTTCTTGTTTTTTTATTTCTATATAAATGAAGATGGGTTCCAAAAGATACTCATTCTAACCAAGTTTCAGACAGATATGTTTTGAAAGAATTGTGAGATTCTGTATTAGAATTAAGATAGTTTTCAGAAAAATATTCTCTCAGTTAAAACAGATTTGCCCCAAATCGGGAAAATGTGTCAGAAATTAACGAGGCAGTTGAATTGGGAAGCTCAGATGAATGCTGTCAGAATATTGTTCAGTTCCTGAATCTGTCAGAGCTCTGCAAAGCCATCCGTTTGATTCAGTTAAGAAAGCATACACACGTTGTACAGCCTTAAATTAAATGAATGCGGTGACAACATTTTCAAATAAAAGGTGACTCTACTTCTAGGTACTTACCCAAGGGAAATAGAAGCTTATCTGCACAATGAGTAATAGCAGCTTTACTCATGACAGACAAAAACTAGGGATAGTGCGGATAACCATTAGTAGGAGAATGGGTAACTACGTTGCAATCTACTTTATACTACTCAGCTGTAAAAAACAACAAATTAATGGGGTGTCTGGGTGGCTCGTGTGGTTAAGCATCGAACTCTTTTTTTATGTGTTTATTTTTGAAAGTCTATTTATTTTGAGAGAGAAAGAGAACCCTCATGTGCGCGAGCAGGGGAGGGGCAAAGAGAGAGTTCCACACAGGCTCTCTGCCGGCAGCACAGAGTCCGGTGTGGGCCTTGATCTCCTGACCCGGGAGATCATGACCTGAGGCGAAACCAAGAGTCAGATGCTCAGCCTTCTGAGCCACCCCGACACCCATGTCTGCCTCTTGATTTCAGCTCAGGTCATGATCCCAAGGCTGTGGGACTGAGTTCTGCGTCAGGCTCCGTGCTGAGCATGGAACCTGCTTGAGATTCTCTCTCTCCCTCTGTCCCTCTCCCCCACTCTTGCGCGCCCGCTCGCTTTTTCTCTCTCTCTCCTCTCAAAACATCAACAACAAATTATTGATACTTAAGTCAATATGAATGAATCTCAAAACATTCTGTGTTTCTGTGGCGCCTGGGTGGCTCAGTTGGTTAAGTGTTCAGCTGAAGTCATGATCTTGTGATTTGTGGGTTCAGGCTCTGCCTTGGGCTCTGTGCTGACAGCTCAGAGCCTGGAGCCTGCTTCCGATTCTGTGTCTGCCTCTCTCTCTGCATCTCTCTCTCTCTCTCTCTCTCTCTCAAAAATAAACATTAAAATTTTTTTAAAAACCGTTGTTTTTCTTCTCATGCAGTGCAAAGTACATGCTGTATGGTTCCATTTATGCCATTCTATGCCAGGCAAAAACTATGCAGAACAAATTTAGGTTGATAGAAATTGCAGCAGTGGTGGGGCAGAATGGACTAGAAGGATCTTTCTGGGGTGATAGAAATGTCTGTATCTTAATTGGGCTAGTGGTTACATGTATATATCCAAACAAATCAAATTGTACCCTTGAAGTTATGCATTTTGGTGTATATAAATTAATCTCTCCTAAAATTTTAAGGTTTTGGGGCACATGGGTGGTTAAGTCAGTAGAGCATGTGACTTTCATCTTGGGGTTCTGAGTTCAAGCCCCACATTGGGGGTAGAGATGACTGAAAAAAAAACTAAAACGTTAAGGTATTTTGAAATTTTGCAAAAAGTAATACAATTCTACATATATTATGTTGGGAAATATAACCAGTAACGATTCCTACCTGGTCCGTTCCGCATTCTGGCATGTCATGGAAAGCTCGGTTTCTTAACGAAAAGAGAATTCTTGCCACGTACTCCGTAGACCCTACGGTTGTGCTACGGAGTGGCACAGCCACTACCACATCTCTACCAAGCACGTGGAAGGCGCACTGTTTAATGTGTGATGCCAGGGGTTTCGAAATTCACTGCCAACACTGCGTAAAATGTGTCAGCAACTTTTTTTACGTTACATGTTGAAATGATATTTTATGTATATTGGGTTATTTTAAATATGTTAAAACTAATTTCACCTGTTTCTCCTACCTTCTTTAATGTTTCTATTAGAAAATTTATCTATTTTTTTTTTAATTTTTTTTTTTTAATGTTTATTTATTTTTGAGACAGAGAGATACAGAGCACGAATGGGGGAGGGTCAGAGAAAGAGGGAGACGCAGAATCTGAAGCAGGCTCCAGGCTCTGAGCTGTCAGCATAGAGCCCGACGTGGGGCTCAAACTCACGGACCGTGAGATCATGACCTGAGCCGAAGTCGGACGCTTCACCGACTGAGCCACCCAGGCGCCCCTCTATTAGAAAATTTAAAAGTATATTCCCTGCTCCAATTACATTTCTGTTGGACAGTGCTGCTCTGAGGTTTCGGAACTGTGTTTGAAGTGTTTATATTTGTTCACACATGGTTTTCACAAATATGTAATACTGTTTCTATGCCAGCTTCCTCACATGCCGTTTATTTTAGCTGAATATCTCAGAAACATTTTTTTTTTTTTAATTTACATCCAAGTTAGTTAGCATATAGTGCAACAATGATTTTAGGAGTAGATTCCTTAATGCCTCTTAACCCATTTAGCCCATCCCTCTCCCACAACCCTTCCATGAACCCTCCATTTGTTCTCCATATTAAGATTCTCTTATGTTTTGTCCCCATCCCTGTTTTTATGTTATTTTTTTCCCCTTCCCTTATGCCCATCTGTTTTGTCTCTTAAAGTCCTCGTATGAATGAAGTCATATGATTTTTGTCTTTCTCTGACTGACTCATTTCACTTAGCATAATACCCTCCAGTTCCATCCACATAGTTGCAAATGGTGAGATTTCATTCTTTTTGGTTGCCGAGTAATACTCCATTGTGTGTATATACCACATCTTCTTTATCCATTCATCCATCCGTCAATGGACATCTGGGCTCTTTCCATACTTTGGCTGTTGTGGATAGTGCTGCTATAAACATGGGGGTGCATGTGCCCCTTCGAAACAGCACACCTGGATCCCCTGGATAAATACCTAGTAGTATAATTGCTGGGTCGTAGGGTAGTTCTATTTTTAATTTTTTGAGGAACCTCCATACTGTTTTCCAGAGTGGCTGCACCAGCTTGCATTTCCACCAACAATGCAAAAGAGGTCCTCTTTCTCCGCATCCTCACCAACATCTGTTGGTGCCTGAGGTATTGTTAGCCATTCTGACAGGTGTGAGGTGGTATCTCATTGTGGTTTTGATTTCTATTTCCCTGATGATGAGTGATGTTGAGCATTTTTTCATGTGTCAGTTGGCCATCTGGATGTCTTCTTTGGAGAAGTGTCTATTCACGTCTTTTGCCCATTTCTTCACTGGATTATTTGTTTTTTGGGTGTTGAGTTTGATAAGTTTGATTTTGGATACTAACCCTTTATCTGATATGTCATTTGCAAATGTCTTCTCCCATTCCGTCAGTTGCCTTTTATTTTTGCTGATTGTTTCCTTCGCTGTGCAGAAGCTTTTAATTTTGATGAGGTCCCAGTAGTTCATTTTTGCTTTGGTTTCCCTTGCCTCCGGAGACGTGTTGAGTAAGAAGTTGCTGTGGCCAAGATCAAAGAGGTTTTTGCCTGCTTTCTCCTCTAGGATTTTGATGGCTTCCTGTCTTACATTTAGGTCATTCATCCATTTTGAGTTTATTTTTGTGTCTGGTGTAAGAAAGTGGTCCAGGTTCATTTTTCTGCGTGTCGCTGTCAGGTTTTCCCAGCACCACTTGCTGAAGAGACTGTCTTTATTCCATTGGATATTCTTTCCTGCTTTGTCAAAGATTCGTTGGCCATACGTTTGTGGGTCCATTTCTGGGTTCTCTGTTCTGTTCCATCCATCTGAGTGTCTGTTCTTGTGCCAGTACCATCCTGTCTTGATGATTACAGCTTTGTAATACAGCTTAAAGTCTGACATTTTTGTCTTTAAAAGGCCTAATGTCCAGATGAATCTTAGAATGAAGACAGTTGTGCAGGATTGATATTTTGGCTCTCTGCTTTGATTGAAATATTAATGTTTCCACATGCATTTGAGAGATCATGATTTTCTTGTAAACAGTTATAAAGGCATTCTTTTCTTTTAATCTTTCTAATTTAAAACAAAAAACAAAACAGCCAAACATTTACTGTCTACTGATACGTTATGGTTTTTTTTTTTTCATTTTTGTTAAGTTTGTTTATTTTGAGAGAGGCAGAGAGAGAGGGAGAGAGAGTCCCAAGTAGGCTCTACACTGTCAGCATAGAGCCCAGTCGTGACCTGAGCCGAGATCGAGTCAGATGTTTAACTGACTGAGCCACCCAGGTGCCCTTTACCTTACGTTTTAAAAATGGATTTATTGAGATATAACTCAAAAATCATACAATTTGCCCTTTTAAAATTTACAATCCAGTGGTTTTTAGTATATTCACAGAGTTGTGCAACCATCACGACAGTCACTTTTAGAACACTTTAGCACCTCAGAAAGAAACCAGGCACCCTTTTCACTGTCCTTCCTCTGCCCCCAGTCTGCTCCCCAGCCCTCATTAATGTACCTTCTAACTCTATGGGTTTTTGTGTTCTGGACATTCATATGAGTGGAATCAAAGTAATATGTGGGCCTTTATGACTGGCTTCTTTCACTTAGGATAATGTTTTCAGGGTTTATCCAAGTCGTAGCATGTACCATAGTCGTTTTTATTGCTGAATAATATTTCATCATATGGATATACCTTATTTATCCATTCATCCATTGGAAGACATTTGGATTATTTGTCTGTCTTTAAGATTTTTTTAATTTCTTTATTTTTGAGTAATCTCCACACCCAACGTGGGGCTCAAACTTAAAACCCTGAGATCAAGAGTCATGTGCTCTAGCAACTGAGCCAGCCAGGCACCCCTGGATTATTTGTCTTAAAGCTATTGTGAATAATGCTGCTACCTGCATTTGTGTACAAGTTTCTGCGTAGGCGTATGTTTTTACCTTTCTTGGATATTTACCTAGAAGCAGAATTGCCAGGTCACGTAGTAATTCTGTTTCTCATTTGCGGAATTGCCAGACTGTTTCCCAGAAGGGTCGTACCATTTTATGATCCCACCAACAGAATGTGAGGATTCCACTTTGTTCACATCCTCACCAGCACTTGTGATTTGCCCGCAGTTGGATTGCACCTTGTAGTGGGTGTGAACTGGCGTCTCGCGGTGGGTGAGGTTTGCCTTTCCGTGAAGACGAATGATGTTGAGCTTCTTGTCATGTGCTCGTTGGGCATTTGTGTATCTTCCTGGGAGAAATGTTCATGCAGATCCTTTGCCCATTTTGTAACTGGGTTATCACCCTTTCATTGTTGACTTGTAAGAGTTCTTTACGTATTTCAGACACAAGACCCTTATCAGATACGTGATTTACAAATATTTTTTCCCATTCTGTGGGTTGTCTTCTCACTTTTTTGAAAGTAGCGTTTGAATCACAAAAGTTTTTCATTTTAATTGAGGTTAAAAAAAATAGAACTGAGGTAAAAGTTTTTCATTTCAATGATATTCAACCTACCTATTTTTTTTTCCTTTGATCATGCTTTCTGTGTCATATCTCAGAATCCTTTACCAAGTCCAAGGTCATGCTGGTTTACCCCTATGTTTTCCTCTAAGACTTTTATAGTTTTGGCTGCTACATTTAGGTCTTTGATCCATTTTGAGTTAACTTACATATGTTAAGAGGTAAGGTCTCAGCTTAATTCTTTTGCATAGTAATACCTTACTAACAGTAAAGAAGTAAGTTCATATGATCAGTCACATATTAACATTTCATTATTGCTTAGTGGTTTAATAGCAGTCTTGGGTATGTACTGAGTCTGCATTTAATAGGGCATCTTTGTTATTCATTCTGAGATTGTGATATTAGCTGAACCTTTAATTTCTGAAACTGAAATGGAATCTGTCTAGAACTTGGGGAAAAAAGTGTAACAGAACTGAAAAATAATAGGAAATAATTTGGGGGCCCACATGGGAAATGTCTGTATGAGAAAATTTTAATTACAGCATACAAAATAAAAGTGAAATTTCAATTTGTCTTTTTTTTTAAGAAACTATAAAAATGGATAAAAAGAAAGTGCTCAGATCAAATTTAATTAAGCCCAGTTATTTAACAAGTATAAATTAAGGAACTTTAATGAGTTCATTTAGACTCTGATACTAAGTGAGTGATTTCCCATTCAGTTAAAAGGGACCTCTGAAGACCCAGTTTTTATGGGAAAAAGATGAATCAAACAAATGCTTAATAACATAAATACTACAGACAGTTCTAGTGTACGTAATCCTATTTTGGGGTGCTTAGATGGCTCAGTCGGTTAAGCATCTGACTTTGGCTCAGGTCGTGGTCTCGGGTTCGTGGGTTCAAGCCCGCATTGGACTCCATGTTGACTGTATGGAGCCTGCTTGGGATTCTCTCTCCCTCCCTCCCTCCCTCCCTCCCTCCCTCCCTCTCTCTCTCTCTCTTTCTCTCTCTCTCTCTCTACTACTTGTACACTCTCTCTTTCTCTCACAATAAATAAACAAACAAAAAAAGAATCCTATTTGTTTTCAGTTTTAGTCTGGTGGCTATGTTATAGCTCATGAGACCTACCTAGAACGGAATTATGGCTAATAATGTTTTGAACCTCTTGTTGCTTTTACGACCAAGTATGTGGTCCTTACTGAAATGTGTCCATTTAGACTCAGTTCTACCAAAGAAGGAACATGCGTGTGTGACATTTCTTTCACATCAGCAGTGTTCGGATAATTCTTCCGTCGTCTGCCGTTCTGTGGAAGCCCCATAGGGCCACCGCAGCCATTTACCAAATCATTTAACCCCTCTAGGCCTTACTTTTCTTTTTTGTCACGTAAGCGAATGGGGTTGGGCGGTCTTCAGGTCCTGAGTGTAAAATGCTGTGTCTGTGGCTTCAGGAATTTGATTTGCTGCCTAGGCTAGGACTGGGTCCTTTGGCATGGTAGATTTGCTTGAAAAAACCTTTTTTCAGCTTCTTTGTGCTGGGCTTCGTTTGTTTTGGATTGGGGTGTGTGAGTAAGCGTTTTTGCAGAAAGCTGTTATTAGAAAGCAAAATGTTTATGGAAGACATGACGTGAAAAACTTATTTACCTCTTAAATTTTCTTAAGATTTGAGAGTTGACAAGTTTAACATTTTGGAGATTATTGTAAATACATGGAAATAGTTTGAAGGATTTTTTTTTTTAAGTAGGCTCCATACGCACAGTCGGGCTCGAACTCATGACCCCAAGATCAAGAGTTGTGTGACCTACCAACTGAGCCATCCAGGCGCCCTCATTATTATTATTATTATTTTTTTTTTAATTATAAAATCTAGTACCATAATCAGCTTGGAAGAAATCCTTTTTTATTTTATTTTTTTAACATTTATTTATTTTTGAGAGACAGAGTGAGACAGAGCACAAGTTGGGGAGGGGCAGAGGGAGAGGGAGACACAGAATGCAAAGCAGGCTCCAGGCTCCGAGCTGTCAGCACAGAGCCCGACGCGGGGCTCGAACTCACAGACTGCAAGATCGTGACCTGAGCCGAAGTCGGACGCTTAACCGACTGAGCCACCCAGGTGCTCCCGTTTGTATTTTTTTTTAATGTTTGTTTATTTTTGAGAAAGAGAGTATATGCAAGCCGGGAAGGGGCAGAGGGTGGGGTCAGAGGATCCGAAGCTGGCCCTGTGCTGACAGAGCCCGATGCAGGTCTCGAACTCACGAACCGTGAGATCATGAGCTAAGTCAAAGTTGGACTTGGGGCCCCTGGGTGGCTCAGTCGGGTAAGTGGCCGACTTCAGCTCAGGTCACGATCTCGCGGTCTGTGAGTTCAAGCCCCGCATCGGGCTCTGTGCTGGCAGCTCAGAGCCTGGAGCCTGCTTCCGATTCTGTGTCTCCCTCTGTCTCTGCCCCTTCCCTGCTTGCTCTCTGGCTCTCACTCTCTCAAAAATAATAAACGTTAAAAAAAAACTGAAAAAAAAAAAGTTGGACACTCAACCGACTGAGCCACACAAGGTGACCCAGAAGAAATTCTGTGTTGGATTTTTTGTGTGTTTAATGTTTGTCTATGTATTTTTGAGAGAGAGCAAGCACGGGCAGTAGAGGAGCAGAGAGAGAGGGAGGTAGAATCCCAAGCAGGCTCCGCGCTGTCAGTGCAGAGCCTGATGCAGGACTCGAGCCCACAAACCGTGAAATCGTGACCTGAGCTGAAATCAAGAGTCAGACGTTCAACCAGCTGAGCCACCCAGGCGCCCCTCTTCATTGGATTTTTTGGGGCCGATTTTTCAAACAATGTTCACTATAAGATTGCTTTGTAAATGTATTTTCCTTTGACAAATGGTGAGTAAGTTTACCCCCATTTTAGCCTCTCTTAATAAGGGTTAAACTATTTCAGACATTTGTTTTACATTCATTTAACTTACAGAGTGTGTGGCTTGGCAGATTTTGATGCCCGGTCTTACATGGCTTGGTGCTTTAAGGAAAGTCCTCACCCCCATTTCTTTCCTTTCTCTTTTCTTTTTTTTTGTTCTCTCCTTTCCGAGGGTTGGCGGTCTGTGGACCCAGAGCGAGCTCCTCCAGCATGCAGAGGAGAGAATGTGGGGTTGTGACAGACCCTCCATGGGAGGGGGAGAGGGGCCGGGAGAAGCTCTGTGTCTCTTCCCTTGAGGTATAGTTCTTCCAGTCTGGTGACCTGTCAGATCCACTGAGTGCTTGGTAAAGCAGATTGGACAGTGACTCGAGGAAGCAGTGGGGTAGGGGTGGGGGGGGCTTGGTATTTTAAGTAGCAGCTCTCAAAAGTAAAGTGAGTTCTCCAGGGGCTTGGTAGACCGAGCTGTGTGTGTTTGCAGTGTTCGAGCCCTACAGGAATTACGCACAGTGGAGT
Organism: Panthera leo; assembly: GCF_018350215.1. Taxonomy (NCBI): domain Eukaryota; kingdom Metazoa; phylum Chordata; class Mammalia; order Carnivora; family Felidae; genus Panthera; species Panthera leo. The sequence goes on from NC_056687.1 coordinate 155,915,144, forward strand.
GTTGACTCCTAAGAGGCAAAGGAGGATGAAAGGAGGAGGATGAGAAGCTGGGGCAGATTGTGAGGCACCGAGGAAAGAGGAGCCATAAATGTTGGCTTGAGTTTCGTGCAGTGATGCTTGCTTAGTCCTGACAGCTCTTGATCAGAATGCCAGCCCACAGAGTTCCACGTTCACATACGTGAGTATTTTTGACAAGAGAGATCGTTGTTGTGATTTGACACGATACCTTGTGGGAGAAGAGGTAAAAGTTGAGGAAACCACATTGTACCTGGTACATGCAACAGGAACCTGCTGCAATCTTACATGACTGATTTCTGGACCCAAAGTGGGCTTGACAGGGGGCTGGAGCAGTAATAGCCCCCCACTGTCGGGAGAGGCTGGGGCAGGCTTTTCCCAGCAAGCCAGCCCCAAGGTGTGGCCGTCCCGGACGCCAGGCCCCACAGCTTGCGGGACATTCCCCTGTCTGAGGGAGCTTTGTCCTCGAGGCAGCCTCCCAGCAGGACAGGTAGAGGTCTGGGTGCCTGAGTCAGAAAAAACACCGAAAGCTGTGGCCTCACCTGTTAGCCACCGCCTGCACAGAGGCTGAGGAGTTGCGATAGTCTGTGGGCAGGAGACAAAAGATAGTGGGCTTCTGCTTTTAAGGAGCTTATGTTTTGCCCTGACCTTCGGCCAAGTCATGAATGAAAATGGACATGAAACTTTGTGATGGTCATTCGTATAGGCCCTAAGCCCATGGGAGGCCTTGGGCCTCTGGAGACGGAGACTCAGGCTTTAACAGTCGTTTGTCTTCATCGGCAGTACATACGTACCTGGCTAGTGAATGGGTATTCATTGCCATTTTAAAATGGAAACTACAGGGCGCCTGGGTGGCTCAGTCAGTGAGGCGTCTTGACTCTTGGCTTCGTCTCAGGTCGTGATCTCCCGGTTTTGTGAGTTCTGGCTCTCGGTGCTGGCAACGCCGAGCCTGCTTGGGATATTCTCTCCCTCCCTCTCTCTCCCCCTCTCTCTCTCTGTCTCTCTCTCTCTGCCATCCCCCCCACCACTTGCGCTCTCTCTCAAAATAAACAAACCTAAAGCAAAATTTTCTCACGGCAAATTTTTAAAAAACAATAAAGTCAAAACTACAGATAAGCCAAAAGAGGAAATTAAGTCCCCCTTAATCTCAGGACAGAGCTAGGCAGTGAGGAGCTTCTGCACAGGGGAGAGAACTAGCCAAGGTCTCCCTCCTCTGGGCCCATGAGGAAGGGGATGTTGCCCAGAGGCTGTGGCCACAGAGCAGCCTGGCTGGTCGAGACAGCTCCTGGAAACACTGACATATCCCTTTGAGAATGACACTCCTTGCCTGCTTTTGCTCTTTTCTGTGAACAGGGTTCAGATTTTCAATTAGGAGTTCAGTTAGAAAATTGAAACTGCTGATGTTTGGAGTACATTGGTTGCTTCCATTTTATTTTATTTATATTTTATTATTTTATTTTATTTATTTTTTTTTTTTAAGTAGGCTCCATGCCCAACGTGGGGCTTGAATTCACAGCCCCGAGATCAAGAGTCACATGCTCTACTGACTGAGCCAGCCAGGCACCCCTGTTTTCTTCCCTTTTAAAAAGACGAGTTTGAGTACCTATGTGTGCATAGGTATACATGCATTAGAAAAATCGTAACATAATCCCTCCTTTCTGTTTTATCTGTAGGCTGTCCTGTGAACTGATAGAGTACCACTGTGATCGGATGGGAAGGGCGGTGAATTGGGGATCAATATTAGTCCCGACTCAAGTCACACACACTCTAAGCTAGGGAATATATTTAATGACTTCGGATTTCAGTTTCTACCTTCATAAAACAAGGGACCGCATTAGGCACTCTTTCAGCCCTGCCACTGTGGCTTAAGGCCGTAAATGTCCATTTCCTTGTGTTTCCTCTGGGACCAGTCTACCTTTCTGTGTTCTTCGATGCCGAGGGAGCACTTTGCCTTCAGTGGACAAGTTTCCAAGGTTCCAGAAACCAGGAGTCATCCAGTGAAGCGGAAACAGCAGGTCGCTTCTGGATTTGCCCCACTGTGCTTTCAGAAGGGCCGTTTCTAGTCAGAGGATTTCAGATTACTAGAAAACTGCGGTGATGCAGTGGTTCCATTTTGCTTAGCCTGAAATCACAACCCAAATGCACTTAATGATACACATATGTACTGTAATTTGTAAACATAGCTCAAAACCCTGTATCTTCGTTGGTTCCCTTGTGGCTGGCCATTCAGACCTCATTTCTACTTGACAGGGGTTTATTTTAAGATCGCTTTTTAGAGCGGTTGTTTAACATTCAAGTGATCTATTAGTGCCAAGTCCTTGGCTAGACCTGCCGTAAATGAGCTGCCCGTTAAGTAGAAAACCGAATGGAAATTTAGCTTTCCAGCCCAACTTAGCAAAATCAACGTAACCTGAATTTTCTTATCTTCACACGTAGCTTTTCAGCCTGCTTTCTCTCTTGAATATTCACATAGTGTGTAGGTGAATGGAATTCTTTTAGTTAGTCTTGATACCGTTGCTTAGGGAGAACTATAGACTTCTTAACAGGTTCAGAGAGGAACACTTTACAGGAAGCTAAGTGGATTTGTTAGTAACTTGATTGTATTTCTTCAGGAGATGGGTTTGAAAAAATAAGATCTGCTTCTGTAACTGTATTTCCAGGATGTTAAATGTTCTGTGGGAAGTAAGTTCACTAGGCCCGTAACTGCATCCTTTTTTTGACAGGCAAAATATATATTGTAACTCTTTTGGTTATTTTGTTAGAGATGGGAGTCAGCCGGATGGAAGCTAAAGGTGATTTAGGTAAATGGCAGCACAGCGTGCCTTAGATGGTAGTTTCTCCTTCATCCTAACGCTTAACCGTGGCTTCCTCCTTTCCAGATTGTCACAGCTATAATCAGGGCCTTCTTTCCTATTGAATAACAAATACAGCTGTTGTCAATTTTGTAACTCAGGTTTTCAGCCCTTCCCTTTTGTGTTCCAGATGCTCCATACTTGCCTGCAGTGCTTACGTGGCTCTGGCTTTAGGTGATAACCTTATGGCTTTGAATCACGCAGATAAACTTCTTCAGCAGCCCAAGCTGTCAGGATCCCTTAAGTAAGTGTGGCTTGCCCTGTGCGTCCGGGTTTGTTTTGTGTGGGGGTTTTCGATAGTTTTTGGTGCATATTGCTGCTTTTTGCCCCCTCGGTGGGATGTAGATTATCTAGACAAGGCAACTGATTGAAGCATTAATTTGGTAATTCCGTGTGAGGCTCTTTTCCCTTGGACCTCAAGGATTAACAGCGATAGCGTTTGCTGGACGGGGCGTCAGGAAGTGGGAACTGCTCAGTGTCTCCTGTCCGCTGCTGGGCCTGTCTGGAGCGCGTGTCCACATATTGGTCCCCCAGATAAAGGGAGTCCTCAGGGAGAAGTCCCACACGACAAGGAGTTTCTTCAACGGGATAAATCTGATGCAAGGACTGCGGTTTCAAGGGGCCGACAAGCATTCTGAGTACAGGAGTTTTATTCAGACTCCGCAGAGGCCTCCTCACTAGTAGTGTCATTGTCATTCTAACATTTGCTAAAGTACATCTTTCCTTTTATGGAAATTGAATGAGAAGCGGCGCCCTCTGAATCTTTGTATGCGGCTTTTACTCAAAGCCACAAATACTCTGCATACCATTAGGAAAGTTGTTTTTCTCATTCATCCTGTGGGTGAATACTTATGATCTCCAAAATAGAATGACTTACTCTTGCGTTTTAGTGCTCTTGTTTATAATGTGCAGTGCTTAGAATTGTGAGATCGGACTCTGAGGGATAATTCTGCTAACGTTTAATTATTTTTGTCTTCAAGAAAACGTATTACTGTATACAAGCATCTAAAATTAACATCGATTAAGGCTGTTTCAGGCCAGTGTTCCCCAAACACACGTTTGTATTTCAAAAAAAAAAAAAAAAAAAAAAAAGAGCATCCGGTGAGGTAAGAGACTGCCACAATTCAGACCTAAGACAGCTGCCCTTCTGCAAGAAAACCTCATCCAGCATCCGTCCAGGCCGGGAGGGAGCCTGAGTTCCAGCTGGAGGCAGGCGGGCTCCCTCTGAGGGGAGGCTCCGTCGCCCAGCTCCGTGAAGCCCCAGCGAAGTCCCAGCCAGCCGGGTCGGCTGCCACAGCCATCGCCACAATCCAGCGCTCAGGCTGTGGCTGTGACGCGCTCGGCCAGTGCGAGAGCCAGAGCGGTGTTCTGTTTTTCTTTTCAACAGAAATGAAACCCAAGTCCTCACTGCTTCTTAAAATTCTTGGGTTGACATTGTGGTCCCTATTCTCAGATAAATCCCAAGTAGGTTCGTGCCCTCTGTTGGACGGTTTCTAAGTTCATTTATCAACTTTCAGGGGATTGGCCAAGTCATGTCTGGTCATTTCTTTTTTGATTCTCTTAACTCTCCTTTCCTGAGTGTTGGTTTCTTAGTGAACAGCGAGATCGCTGTCTGTCTTCCCAGTAAAGACAGGTAGGTCGTTCTGCATCTGGCAGCTCAGCAGCTCGACCCCCCTCACTCCTTGTTGCTTTCTGGACACGTAGTCAAAGGTTTCTTGGCTTTGGGTGTCACGAAGGCGTTGCATTTGGCTAAAAACGGAAAATGTCTTGAAATAAATTCACAGAAAACAATTTGAACTAGTTCTTTAGATATATGTGTTTGTGTTTTGCAATGATTACTGGCTTGTGGATACTAAAGAAAAACTTCAAATTATCTTATTTCAAAATATAATTGAAGTTACTGATTTTTTAAAAACTTGTCCGTTCTGTTAGAGTATTTGGTGGAGAAGCAAAGTAAAAAGTCATTGCAGCTCCTGGTACTTAGAAGAAATTCCTTAATAAAAAATTAAAGAGCTCTTGAGTAGTTAGTGCATATTAAAAAATCCCTAAAAAGATTATATTGAAAAAAGCCTAAAATTTGAGGGCTTGAGATTCATGGGGACAGATTCAGTTGGGGCAGGCTAGCTATAGTAGGTGAGACCTGAGCTAACCATTTAAAAGGAGTTGGGCATAGAGATTAAATAAATTAAGTAAGTAAAAAAATTTAAAAAAAAATATGGGGGGGCCCCTGACTGGCTCAGTCAGTGGAGTCTCCAACTCTTGATCTTGGTGTTGTGAGTTCAAGCCCCATCATGGATGTAGAGATTACTTTACAAATAAAATCCTAAGTAAGTCAATCTTTAAAAAAAGAAGAGGAGTAGATATTGGCTTGTGGGGATGAGGCCAGGCTTGCCCAAGAAGGCAAGGCCACCGGGGAGCAGTGGGTGTGCCCAGCCCAGGACACTGTCTGGTGGGATGAAGAGCCATCTCTGAGGGGGTGGGAATAGTGACTGGATATAGAAACGTGGGACCAAACTTGGAGAACTTTAAATCGATAAAAGTTTTGTTTTGTTCTCATGTAGAAAAAGTCATTAAGATTTTCAGCAAGCGTGTAAAATATCTAATCCCGTTTTATTTTTGAAAAATCAACCAGGTGATCGTAGGGAAAAATCATCTTGTAAGCAAAGGACTGGAAGAAGCAGGCTGTTGTAAGCCAGGGGGATGTGTATCTGTCCTGATGTCAGTGGGCATAAAATAGATTTGACAAAGCAGGAAACCTCTGGAATAGAAGTAAAGTTGGTCCAACCCACATCTGGTCTCAGTCCAGTCTGGCCCTCCGCTGTCTCTGGACCCGTCCAGCAGCAGAGCCTGATGGCTTCATCCTTCGACCGAGCTGCTGTTTTAGAACTTCGTTCTAAAACAGAGCTTCATGTTGATGTTACTTTCTGCATAAACAGAACAGTATGTTTGCCTGTTGTCAGCTGCTTTCTTAATTGACGCATGTCATTTGTTCCAGCTTAGCTAATATAAACAATTGTTGTATATTTTAAGATACTTTTATAAAGAGATAAAATTTAGCCCTTAATTAATCCATTTATAGACGTGAAATACATGAAGCATATGTACACCAAAGCTTGTTGTACACTGGGTGTTGTGTGTATGTGATCTGTTTATTTCATTTAGGTTTTTGGGCCATTTATATGCTGCAGAAGCCCTCATCTCTCTGGACAGGATATCTGATGCCATTACTCACTTGAACCCCGAGAATGTCACTGATGTTTCCTTGGGCATCTCTTCAAATGAACAGGACCAAGGTTCGTGAGGACACATTCGATCAGAACTGGTCACCATTTCCACAGCCTTCCTGTTGTAACTCAGGATGTGTGGAAATTGAAGGGCACAGTTGGAAAGGGAAGGAAATTTTAGGTTGGCCGTCTACAAATTTGGCTGTACTTACTTTGTAGTAATTGTTTGCTGGGTAGATCTGGGAGTTGATTATCATATGGTCTAAATGCTCATTATAGAGGGGTTCCTGGCTGGCTCAGTTGGTAGAACGTGCAACTCTGATCTCGGGGTCATGAGTTCGAGCCCCGTGTTGGATGTAGAGATTACTTACCAAAAAGAAAAGAGAGACTATTTTAAATCAGTTTTCACTTTTGAAAGCATGGTAGTATTAGAAAAATTTGTTTTGTTTTGAAACGTTTGTGTGTATTTATTTTGAGAGAGCGTGTGTGCATGCATGGGAGCCGGGCACAGAGAGAAGAGAGAACCCCGAGCAGGCTTCACGCTCAGGGCAAAGCCCAACCCCGGGGCTTGATCCTGCAGCCTGCAAGATATCAACCTGAGGCATTATCAAGAATCTGACACTTAGGGGCACCTGGCTGGCTCAGTGGCTTGAGCGTTTGACTTCAGCTCAGGTCATGATCTCAGTGCAAGAGTTTGAGCCCCGCATCGGGCTCTGTGCCAACAGCTCAGGGCCTGGAGCCTGCTTTGGATTCTGTGTCTCCCTCTCTCTCTCCCCCTCCCCTGCTTGCTCTCTGTCTCTCTCTCTCTCTCTCTCTCTCTCTGTCTCTCAGAAATAAATAAACATTAAAAAAATTAAAAAAAAAAAAAAAGAATCTAACACTTAACCGACTGAGCCACCCAGGCACCTCTAGAACGATTCGTTTTGATTCTCATACTGTATTTTTCTCTTTGGAGGGATTCAGCAGTCCAGGGAAAAGTAGAAAGCATTCAAAAGTGAGTTTTAAATCATGGCTAAGTTTTTAAGGAAGCAAGACTGGCATTCATTGTATTCAAGATTATTATGCAGGCATGGGGGGAGGGGGCTACCTGCCGGTACCCTCCAGTAGAGCCTCCCACGACATACTGAGAGATTGCTTCGATAGAGTGGATTTTTCCATTTCATAAACAGACTAGGTTTCTAGAAAATACGCCGTGTTGTCCAACCCCCCTCAGGTTTGTTTTCTTGTCTTTGTAGGATCGGACAAAGGTGAAAATGAAGCAATGGAATCCTGTGAGTAAGAAGTTTCGTAAATACTTAAAGTAGCCTGGCTCACATCCCAAAGATATAGACTCAAGCCTTCTGTGTCCTTCATTTGTCAGCCTAAAAATAGGGCTGAGCTCTATTCTGCGCAGCCGCTGGGGCGGTCGATTGGGTGGCGCTCTTGCCCTTGCCCTGGCCTCTTCAGCACGGTCCGCGCTCTTTTTCCCCAGCTGGGAAGCGGGCCCCCCAGTGCTACCCCAGTTCCGTCACCTCTGCCAGGACCGTGATGCTGTTCAATCTCGGCAGCGCCTACTGTCTGCGGAGCGAATACGACAAGGCTCGAAAGTGTCTGCACCAGGTGAGGCCAGCAAAAGGTTTGCAGTCTATGGGTCTTGTTGCTGAGTTTGAGGCTCTGGTCAGTTTGTTAAAAATCAGAATATTACTTTCCCAAGCTTAAAAATACCCTTGCAAGGTAAACAACCGATCAGCTATTGAAAATGAACTAGGCACTTACTGGAGAGTTCTTCCTGATAGTTTTAATAATTAAAATTTCAGAAGACTGGAAACCAATGTAAATAAGGGATCATCTAAGTAATGGTGCATCCATATAGCCGAACACGTGCATCTGTAAACTCTGTGTAGCAAAATGATGACATATCCGAGACCTGCTAAGTGAAAGGACCTTTTGTACGTGCATAAAAGAGCTGTCGAAGGGCACGCTAGAAGCTGCGGAGACTGGTCATGGGGCGGCAGGGTACGAACCGTGGGGCTGGAGCACTAAAGCAAGAGACTTCAGACAGAGAGCTGGCAGCCTGTCCCTGAAATGCACCCCTGAATCCTGCCGCTGAAATGGTGCATCATCACTAGGGCCCCGGGAAGATTTTGAGTGAGCCTCTTTAGGATTCCCGCCCATCCCCGGATGAGTCACGGACCCTTACCTATAGAAGGGGAGGATGTATCACCAGTGGCAGCTCCAGAGGGATGTCACAGACTCAGAAAGGGGCAATTCCTCAAAAGGATAATCATTCAGCAAGTGTCTGAGCACTTATTTCTCAGTAAGCCATGGGAATAAGACAGTAAACAGGTAGGCATGCTACGACCCTGCCTAAGAAGGGAATTGCAAGGTCAGAGGGATGCAGACTTCTAAGACTTCAAATACGGAGAGTTTGTGCCGAATGGTGTGTTCACCGGCAGCACATGAGAGGGCCCACGTCCCTGTATGCTTGTCGGGGGAACTGACGTTGAAATTGAACCTGTTCTCCAGAGATAATGGTGGCTCCTGGAAGTTTCCTAGGAAGTCCACCATATTGTGTATAGCATTGAAGAACCTTACCGTGCAGAAATAGCCAAGAGTGATATCTAGTTAACTTAGTGGCATCTCGTCGGCACTTCTGATCCCAAATCAGAAAAGTTGAGTGATGGGACTATCCAGGGAAACGTGTGTGCTGTCATCTCGCAGTTGAGTCACACAAGTTGACGGGGAAGGAGTTGAAAAACTCACTGCTCTTAGTGGCAGGGCTAGGGTATTTAACAACCCTTCTGAGAGTGCCCATGGACCCCAGTGACCGGAGCAAACAGGGCCTTTGATCCAAGCTGCAGCGTGCACAGTCTAGCTCAGGTTCTCGTGCAGCAGGTGGCCGCGGCGGCTGCCACGCCGGGAGAGACAGATGGGTCAGGGCTGGCTCTGGGTCTGAAGGGGCGGGGTTGTTTTGGTCCCTTGGGGTTTAGGTTAATCCAGTGCCTGAACCTGTGTTAATTGGGAGGCCCGCCCTGCCTGGGAGGGCAGGGCCGTGCTCTGCGGAGATGGTTCCGAGGTTCCCTGCCCACCACTAGCCTTGCTGAACGGCCAGTGAGCACAGCACCAGCAAGTCTCCTAAAATTGCTGCTGTGAATTCTCGTACCTGCGGGAAAGCTGCAGACTGTAGTCCACGCAGAGAACGATAAGTGACCTGCGGTAACTAGCCACCTGGAGGCAAAGTGGACATTGCAGCACCCACAGCATGCTGGGAAGAGGCTCTTGCCCGAATGAGGCTTGGCCCGGAAGTGTGAACTCTGTTTCCTGAACCGAGTGGTTGCCCCTCAGGGCGGTGGTGAGAGGAACAAAAGCCTCCCTGCTTCACTCGTGAGGAACTTAGGTCGTGTGCCCTGGGTGCGAGTCCCTGCTCACCCGAGATTTCTCCTGGGGCTGCCGGGAGCTGACCTTGTGCAAGCGTCTGGTCCCCCAGACGTCTCCCATCTCCACAGCTGGGCCTGCGAGTCCTGTCTCCCCATTTTCTGCTCCGATTCCATTCTGAGAGAGAGAGAGGACTGAGGCGGGCGCCTCCCCGAAGCTCTCCGTTCCCCAGAAACCTATTTTTGTCTGCGTATCCACGGTGCATTCGCTCTCCTCTCTCCCTAGCATTTGGGGAAATCTGTTTGCATTACTGTTAGCCGTTTGCACGCCTGTGGTTCTCAGGATGAGTCCGTGTCTTAGCCGCACGGACTAAGACTTCCCGTCTGGTCAGGAAGCGTCTGTACGAGTGCACTTTCTGATCAGGGAGCAGGCAGACCAGCCTGGCACCAGAGCACCCGAGACTGGATGGGGAAATACGAGCTGATAGTGCGGGTGGGGAAAGGGCTGCAGCCCAGAGAGGCCCAGCCTGAGGAAACAGACCTCTGGTCTCGGCACGGCTGACCCAGAGCAAGCCCGGCGTCCTTTCTCAGGACTGGTCAGGGAGAAACTGCTAGCTGGAGATGTGACCCTCGGGTCCAGAAAAGGACAGCGTGTTGCTTAAATAGTTAAATTATTTTATTTGACAGAGTGCTATTTCAGTCCTCAAGAATGAGGACATCGAAAATGCTTAGTGGTATGCTTGTTTCTAAGTTTTTGGTGGCCTTTTTCCCCCCCCCCCCGAGAGCAAGTGTTGTGGAGGGGCAGAGAGAGAGGGAGAGAGAGAATCCCACGCAGACTCCACACTGTCAGCACAGAGCCCAACACGCACTCAGACTGGTGAACCATGAGATCATGACCTGAACTGAAATCTAGAGCCGGATGCTTAACCAGCTGAGCCACCCGGGTGCCCCCGTGTCACCAACTTTTTCTTTTTAGTTTGAATTCTTACTGCTTAGGTTGGGAACTTGGGGCCTACGATACTGAGTTGTCACTTAGGAACACAAATGGACATGCAGATTTGAATATAAATGCAACGATGTCTAGAGTGAAAGCCACCAACAGACCTGCACCAGTGAGTGACTGGAGTGTAGAATGAGAAATGTCTGACATCTTCTTAAAACCAAATAGAGTCAACACATGGGAGAAAAACCCCAAGCAGGCAAAAACCAAGAGGGAAGAAAAGTTTTCCCCTATTAAGAATTCATGATGGGGGCGCCTGGGTGGCTCAGTCGGTCGAGCGGCTGACTTCGGCTCAGGTCACGATCTCACGGTCTGTGGGTTCGAGCCCCGCGTCGGGCTCTGGGCTGATGGCTCGGAGCCTGGAACCTGCTTCGGATTCTGTGTCTCCCTCTCTCTCTGCCCCTCCCCCACTTGTGCTCTGTCTCTCTGTCTCTCTCTCAAAGATAAATAAAATGTTAAAAAAAATATTTTTAAAAAGGAATTCCTAGGTAAGGAAAATCATCGAACTAAAAATTACATGTGCAGTTGAGTCTGTAGGGACAAGGGCAGATGTCAGAGCAGAACTGTAGTCGCTCCTGGGAGCTCCTGTGAGAAAGAGCTGCACCAGTTTGCGAACTTGCCATTGGTAGGCTTCGATTTTCCCCTGTCGGCATTCCTTGGAGTTTGTCTCCAGCGGTTGGTTTTGGTTTTTCACGGGGGTCTTTTTGTTTCGAGCACAGGCGGCTTCAATGATCCACCCTAAGGAGGTGCCCCCTGAGGCCATCTTACTGGCGGTCTACCTCGAGCTGCAGAATGGTAAGTGAGTCTTCTCTCTCGGGAGGACTGGACCCTTTCAAAGAGCCCCAGGCGTTTGGTATCTGCTTCACCTCCTTGAATCTGAAACTTTGCCTTCCTTGAACGTATTGCCCATCAAGTTCTCCTAGCGGTGAACTTTTGGTATCTTACAGATTCCTGCTTCTTGTGAGTGAGCCACATCTGCTTCTTTTTTGAATCTGTGAAAAGGCAGGGAAGCATAGCTTCTGACAGCTAATTACGGTTTAATCCCTGCTAATTAACCTTTCTCTTAGGCAGCCCAAATGAATTGAGAACATGAGTCAGGACGCCAGTCGCTAAGAGTTGTACACTGTAGCACTTGGAACATAGATGTCATTAGTGAGTTTTACAGGAAGCCAGTTTTGCTGAGAATCATCCAAACCTAAATCCAGGCCATACCTCTGAGCACATACAACCCTTGAGGACGTGGCTTCTGAGAAGAACGGCTGCGGGCCCTGTCTAAGACAGCGTGAAGCAGAGAGGAGACCTGTGTGGAGGAAATTAAAGAAACAGACATACTAAGAGTTCTAAGTCGTGTCTCCTTTTGATCGTGGGAATCCTTACATGCTTCCTTTCTTTTTAATTTTTTTTTTTTTTTTTAACGTTTATTTATTTTTGAGACAGAGACAGAGCATGAATGGGGGAGGGTCAGAGAGAGGGAGACACAGAATCTGAAACAGGCTCCAGGCTCCGAGCCGTCAGCACAGAGCCCAACGCGGGGCTTGAACTCACGGACTGCGAGATCGTGACCTGGGCCGAAGTCGGCGGCTCAACCGACTGAGCCACCCAGGCGCCCCGGTTCCTTTCTTTTTATAGCTGTCGCCAGCATTTAAGTGCCTGGTACCCAGCTGGCCTTGGCTTCCCGAAAGCTGTGATTAGGGCTGGCCCACTGGTCCCAGAGCCCTCTTCCATGCAGTCGACCTTCGGAGACCAGTTCTCAAGCTGGGCTGTGTCTTTGAATCACTGTGGGGCTCTTGCCCAGGGCGCACCCCGGGTCTCTGAAATCGGTTTCAGGGGATGGGACAGATGTGTTATGTGGCTTCAGGGTGCAGCAACGGCGGCAGACTGCTGCTCTCCTGGACCACCTTTGACTCCCTTGCACGCTGCTGATGGCTCGCTTTGTGCGTGATGGTGTTTATGCTGCTTCGTTAACGGGAAGTGTTTTTATAGGTAACACCCAGCTGGCCTTACAGATCATCAAAAGGAATCAGCTGCTTCCTGCGGTGAAAACACTGTCTGAGATGAGAAAGAAGCCAGTGTTCCAGCCTGTCCACCCGGTCCAGCCCATCCAAATGCCGGCTTTCACTGCACACAGAAAGTGACATTTTTGCTGTCAGAAAACTGTTACTTGAGACCGGGGGGTATCTACAGGCCTTTTCAGTTGTATCACGGCAGAACGAATAAAAGAAAGATGGTGAAAGGTGCTAGTTTTGAAGACACGCTTTTGAAACGATTCTAACCCCTGGTTTTCTTTTTGCAGGAAGCTTAGTTAAAATTAAGGGTTCACAAACTCATTTTCATCTGTTCTTCTTTAGTCTTAAACTGTGAGCCATTATGTGATGTATCTGTGTCATAGGCAATTAAAACACGGTCTTACCAGAAGAGTCTTGTACAGTTTTGTTGTTCTTGCAGCCGTTGGACTGTCTTAGCCCCTGAGGTTTAGTGCTCAAGCTTTCAAACCTGCCACAGCTGTCAGTAGATGAGCAGCCAACCCAGCAGCTGGCCTGGGGGCAGAGAGGAGGGACACCGATGTGTTTTCTGCCTCCTTGGGACTGAAAGGACCAGAAAATGCAGAGTGAAACCCACGGGGCCAGTAAAATTGGCTTCAGAGGAGACAACTGGGCTGATAGGAATCACTTGCTTCAAGATTAGAGATGAAGAGCAAGCCGGTTGAGGGCGCTGGTTTTGTTCACCCCGCCTGCACCCTCAGGCAGAGGCCCCGCTTCTGGAGGCTGTCAGCAGGGAGCCCCAGGTTCATGGCTAAGCCCGGTGCAGGTGCAAACGAAAAGTTAAAAAATTGCATTTTTCTGGGGCACCTGGCTGGCTCAGTCGTAGAGCATGTGACTCTTGATCTCGGGTTATAAGTTTGAGCCCTATGTTAGGTGTAGACATTACTTAAAAGAATAATTTTTAAAAAAAAGTTTTTTAATGTTTACTTTTGAGAGCAAGAGAGAGAGTGTGAGTGGGGAAGGGGCAGGGAGAGAGGGGGAGACACAATCCAAAGCAGGCTCCAGGCTGTCAGTACAGAGCCCGACGCGGGGCTCAAACCCACAGACTATGAGAACATGACCTGAGCCTAAGTCAGACGCTCAACTGACTGAGCCACCCGGGTGCCCCGAAAGAATAATTTTTTTAAAAATTGCATCTTTTCAAGAGACGGGTATATGCTATGGGATTGACATGACCAAAATTTGTCCATAAGGTCAACACATAAACTTTGGGATAAAAAAGCCGTAATACAGACTTGTTTAGAAAAATTGGGTGAGGAGCACCTGGCTGGCTCAGTCAAAGGAGCATGCAACTCTTGATCCTTAGGGTTGTGAGTTCAAGTCCCACGTGGGGTATGAAGGTTACTTAAAAATCTTTAAAAAAAAAAGAAAAAGAAAAAACTGGGGGACCTTCTGGTTGAGACCGTGTTTGGTAGGTTCATCCAAGCTTGCTGTTTAGAAGTGTCCCTTGCTGTCTACACCTCTTCAGTTCCCCAGTTTGGAGACCACGTTCAGACAGGGAAGTATGACACCCCAGCTGATCTCTGTACTTCCCCATTTTCACACCTGGAGAGGAAAGTGTTTGGATAACAGCACATCATTTACTCAACACTTGATGTGACTTACTCTGTTGCTGAACTCGCTTCCGATAGGGATATCTACCAGAACAAGGTATTTGTGGAGGTAACTAGACATTGCCCACAAAGGACTCAGAGAAGGGCGTGGGGGGGGGGGTCTTTCTCCACTTTTTATGTTTATTATTTGGGAGAGAAAACACAAGCTGGTAAAGGGCAGAGAGAATCCCAAGCAGACTCCGTGCTGTCAGCCCCAGATCAGCAGCAGCTGTGGGGGACCCAGTCGTGCTGCAGGAGGGTGGCAGAACTGTTAGGCCTGGGCATTTCTGGAGAGTGAGTCCACAGAACTTATAAATTGGTAAACTGCAGAGGATCATGGTAGTGTGAAATAGAGAGGCCTGTTCATTGTACTTGAGGACAATACATCTTTGCATAAATCTCAAGAAATGAGAACTTTCCTTGCTTGCCACTTGGTTTGTGGGAAAGCAGAACAGCTGTGAGCAGGTGAGGCCCCATATTGCTGTGTTAAGTAGAGAATACGTTGGGCTGTTAGTACACAATAGGTTAATATTTTTTTTAAATTTTTTTTCTACATTTATTTATTTTTGAGAGACAGAGACAGCGTGAGCAGGAGAGGGGCAGAGAGAGAGGGAGTCGGAATCCGAAGCAGGCTCCGGGCCCTGAGCTGTCAGCACAGAGCCCGACGCGGGGCTCGAACCCACGAACCGTGAGATCATGACCTGAGGCAAAGTCGAACGCGCAACCGATGGAGCCGCCCAGGCGCCCCAATAGGCTAATAATTTTAACAAAGCCTTTTTCTCTCGCTTGAGAAGTGGATACATAGGCAGCTGTCGGCCTTGGTTCTAGTGCTCAGTGATGCCCTCGGGGACTCCGCTCTAGTTTTCCCTGCCGTTGGCCTTAGCATCTGGGCTTTTGTCCCCGGTCACAGGATGTTCCATCATTATGTCTGCATTGAAGGCAAGAAGAAGAGGGCTAAGGCAACCTGTCCTCACAGGAGACTCTCAGGAACACACTTTCCCAGAAACCCCCAGTAGACCTCAGTTTCACATCTCCTTTGTCCGGTCAAGTCAGGTAGCCACCCTTAGCTGCAGGGAAGGCCGGGAAAGAGATCCCACTGTCGTTGCCAGGATCTCCCTGCACACCCTAAGGGGAGGCCAGGTCGGTGAGTTTCCAGCCTGAGCACTCTTCCCGACGCCTTGTCGGCCCAGCCGTGCCTTCCAGAGTCCACCCTGTGCAGATGCCAGCACATTCCACGGAAGCTCTTAGCTCGCGTGGCTGTCTGTACTTGCGTGGCTGTTGGCGTCAGCCAGGAAGCCCTCCCACTCCTTCCTGTCCCAGTTTGTGACCGCCACCTTTCTTACGTGAGGTAATCCTAATACGCTAAAAGATTTTAAATGCCATTTCCCTGAAGTCTGTCCTAGGTGTCCCCGGTTTCTTCCCCCTTTGGCTCTCTTGTGACACGTACCTCTTCTTCTGTGGCATATGGTTTTCTGTAAGCAGATATGGGTGTTGTAGGCATCAATCTTAAAAGCCTTACGTCCGAGGGTTGTGACTTTTTTTTAAGATCTTATTTTTGGGGCGCCTGGGTGGCTCAGTCGGTTAAGCGTCCGACTTCGGCTCGGGTCATGATCTCACAGTTCGTGAGTTCGAGCCCCGCATCGGGCTCTGTGCTGACAGCTCAGAGCCTGGGCCCTGCTTCGCATTCTGTGTCTCCCTCTCTCTCTGCCCCTTCCCTGCTCGTGCTGTGTCTCTCTCAGTCTCAAAAATAAATACACATTTAAAAAAAAAAAAAAGATCTTATTTTTAAGTAATCTCTCCACCCAACGCGGGGCTCGAACTCACAGCCCCAGGGTCAAGAATCGCAGGCTCAACTGACTGAGCCAGCCGGGCGCCCCTGAGGTGAATGCTGAGAAGAGGCTCGTTAGCTTCTCTTCAGGCTCCGCTACCTACTCGGCTTTGAAAAGGGCAAACAGACCGGCGAGAACGGGAACGCCAGTGTCCCCGAGCCGTAAGGTGTGAACCCTCAGAAGGGCTGGCACCGTCGTCCGTTACACCCCCGGCCCTCGCATCCGAGGCTGGCTCCCCGCAAGCCCCACTCCGCGGAGTCCCCCACCCCCCCCCCCCCCCCCCCCCGGCGTCCTGGCCCGCCACCTGCCTGCGCGGGGACGCCACTCACCCTCCGCCAGCGTGTCCTGTCGTGACCGCGCACCCTGACGTGTCCGGCACGCGTGTGCCACTCTCTGACCGCTCATTCAGCCCGAGCGGCCGGGCGGATGACTGCCTCTCTCTCTCGGGTTCTTACCCGCTTGGCCAAACGAGGGTGCCTTTCCCCGGGATCCGGCGACGATTCAAACGGGGCGAAGAACGCAAAGCGCAGGGAGTTCACTTGGCCCTCCTGTGAGCCTCCGACCCGCTCGGCCCAGGCCTTGTCCACACTTCCTTCGCCTGAGTGTTCCCTCTCTCGGCCTCCAGTCCGTTCCCCTCGGGGAGGGGAGGCCTTGGGGAGAAAAGTGACCGATGACTTCGTGGACTGGCTTCGTGGGACGCGTGAGCCGGAGCAAGTCGTGCTGCTTCGCCCCTCAGTCTCTCCATCTGTAAAATGAGGCCGCTAATAGTCACCTCCCCGCCGGGTCGGCCCTCGCTGTAGCTGGAAGTGCCTGGGCCCCGAATGGGAACGCCACCGTTTTCACGGGGTGACCTAAAGGATATCAGAGCAGAGGCCGCTTCCTGCTTCGTTAGGGAAACGGCACACGTTGAGGCAGGCCCACAGACGGGTGGTAGGAGCAGGGGCTCCGTAGGTAAACTACCTTGTCTCTTCACTTCGGATGTGTCCAATGTTAAAAGCTAAACTGAGGCGGATCAAAAAGTTGAAGAGTTTGAGCAGAAACCCGATTCCAATCGGGCAGCATTCAGTCTAACGGAAAGGGGCTCTGAGGACCTGTACAGAATAATAGACAGGGGGCGCCAGGGTGGCTCCGTCGGTTAAGCATCTGACTTTAGCTCAGGTCATGATCCTGCAGTTCATGAGTTCGAGCCCCGAGCGGGGCTCTGTGCTCACGGCTCGGAGCCTGGATCCTTGGCTTCAGATTCTGTCTCCCCCTCTCTCTGCCTCTCCCCTGCCTGTGCTCTGTCTCTCTCAAAACTAAACATTAAGAAAGAAGAAGGAAGGAAGGAAGCAAGAAAAAAAGAAGAAAGATGGCAGAAGGGAATGGAAGATGGAAGTTACGCTGGCCAAGAGGGTTGGTTACTGCAGAGTTACCCACAGGTGGTGGCAGGGCTATCAGGCAGATGCCCTCACCGGTGCTGATCTGATGAACTGGATTCAGATTCCGTTTCTGGGAGACCCCACACTGTAAGTTGAGGCTCAGTGTGGCGAGGAGGGGCTCAGCATCAGCGGTTCTATTTGGAGCCTCGTGTTTTTCATACCAGGATCGGGGGCCTGGTAGTTGCTCAGTAAACACTGGCCTCCTGTGTTCTCATCCCATTCTACCCACCCCGCCCAGGTCCTCACCTTCTGTGACGCCAGGTCACAAGTCTCCCTGCCTCAACCCCGCAGGTCACTGCCTACAGCACAGTGCTGAATCCCGCCCAGGGGTTCCTTCCGGAAGGCCTGAAGGCGCTCTTCGTGGTACCTCCTCCGCTCCACTGAGCCTCCGTTGACCCCTCCTTTATGTCCCACGCGTTACCCAAACCGGGTTCCCTGCCGTCTCCCCAAAGGAGTCGGCACTTCCCACCTCCCGGGCTCTGCTGTCCTTCCACGCCCTAGAAATCTCTCTCCTCCGGTTCCAACATGCCAACATCCGAGCCATCCCACACTGCCTCTCGGTGGCCCCAACCCCCGAGGAGCTTCATTTGTCTTAAACTCCAAGTCTTCATTGACTCCAGACATGCTCACCACGGGTATGTTCTGGGCTGGTGAGCCTTGTCGTTGAGCCCCACCGTGGAACTTGGCACGTCTTCAGGCACGGTCTATGTTCTGTCTCTTGTCAGCTGTTGTCTTCCCCCTCTGGGGTTGCAAGTACTCTGAAGACATCGTTCTAGACCTGCAAGGTCCACTGAGCGGAATTTTGGGTGACTTTTTTTTCTTTCTAGGCCTGGCAGTGTCCCAGGACCCACTTCTTTCCAGGTGGAGGCGGCCTATTAACTTAACACAAGGTTTGCCGGGCCTCCGCATCCTTGACCTCCTGAGCCTTATCAAGTGAGTTGAATAGTGGCCCGGGATGGATGGGTTACTGGTCCAACTCGGCTGGTCCAGCCTGAAGTAACGAAACCCGGATACACACAAAGCAAGCAATTGACACATTCAGCCTCTTTCTCCCTGGGAAGAAGAAGGCAGAGACGCAGGCTCCGAGGTAGGAGTGGGGGTGCCACGGGGGGGGGGGGGGGGAGGCAGCCGAGTTCATTAGCCCCCTCATTTGGGGCAAAGGGGATCCGTGTGGTGACAAACAATTGTCCTGGGGGATTTAGGAGGATTTGGCCAAGTGTCCCTGTGGGCCCCAAGCCTCCTCCTAATCCCGTCCACATTTCAGACTACTTAGGATCGCATTAAATGTCAAAGCCGGCGTTTAGGGAAATATCTACATTTCGTATGCATCGCTCGGGTCAAAAGAAAAGCTGAAACGAACCTTCGAGCATTTGGCGCGAGAGGCTCTCTGTGTGGTCCGGAGTGTGAATGGGGAGGGGGGCCGGCGCCCTCGCGGCCTCCCCGCCCAGGAATGCGGGCTTTTCACATATAGAAAATGCTAATTCTTTGTTCCAGCCTGGCCTCCCGGAGGCGCGGAGGCGCCCGGCCGGATTGTCACAGCTGCATTTGCATGTGAGCGGCCCCTGGTCCCCATCCCCACCCCCACCCCCACCCCACCCCCGCACGGCGGGCCGAGGACTTCTGGGACTTCGGAAAGGCCGCTTGCAAACGTCCTCTGCCATCACTGAATCCCCGGGAAAGCCACAGGTAGCTACTCTGGAACTTTCTGAACGGATATCGTTTCCCTTTGTGCCACTGGGCAGGTTCTTCCCCGCCCCCCGCCTCCAACTCCCACTTTATTTAGCGCCTTCAATTATTTTATATAAAACAACTCGTTCCATCGAGGAGGAGGAGGAGGAGGAGGAAGGCATTGGGTGACCCACTCGCATCTGTGCCCTGGCGGCAGGAACCCCGAGCTCCACGTGACGCTTTGCAGGCGCTCAGAGCGAGCAGCCGCGGGTGTGCGCGCGTGTGTGCGTGTGCGCGTGTGCGCGTGTGCGCGTGTGCGCGTGTGCGCGTGTGCGCGTGTGCGCGTGCGCTTCTACCGAAGGGGACACAGCCCTCAGGTTGTAGAGTCGCCCGAGGTCCCGCAGCAAAGGCGCACCGAGCGCGCACGCCGCCCCGAGGCCCCGGCCGCGCCAGGCCGACTGGATGCTCAGGGCCCAGGGCGCCACCTGTCGGCGGCGAGCGAGCCCCGCGGGGCGCGGGCGCAGCCGAGGGGACCCCGCGTTTCCCAGGCCGGAGCTTTAGCCCTGGGCGACGCCGGGGGCCTGCCTAACCGTCTCCTTCCATGATGACGATGTTTTCCTGATTCACTTCTTGTGTTTCATCTTGTTTCTTCTTCCTGTTTGTTTTTGTCATTTAGGTTTTTTTTATTGAGTTGTATTTATTTTACCTTTTATTTCTTTTCTCTTATTTCGTGTATTCTGTTTCCTTACTTTGTTTGGCTTATTGTTTCATGCATGTTCATTTCACGTGGCCAAGTTCATTTCATTAATTAATTTCGTTTATTTTATTTAAACGTCTCTAGTCCGTTATTTAATTTCATTTCAATACCCTCTTATACGTCTCATGTCGTTTAACCTCATTGGTTTCGCTTTTCTTTTACTTTATTTGTGGGTGAACTGAAGAGGCGGATACCTTCTTCACCCTGTGCTGAGGCTCATGTATTCTGCCTCCGAGTTTGGAAAAATAGAAAAACAAATCGTACCTTAGCTCCTCTCCGCAAGCGAATCTGAAACACCTAAAAGTGGGAGGCAAGGTTTTTTTTGTTGTTGTTGTTGTTGTTTTGTTTTTTTTTTTAACGTTTATTTATTTTTGAGACAGAGAGAGAGACACAGCATGAACGGGGGAGGGGCAGAGAGAGAGGGAGACACAGAATCGGAAGCAGGCTCCAGGCTCTGAGTCGTCAGCCCAGAGCCCGACGCGGGGCTCGAACTCACCGACCGCAAGATCGTGACCTGAGCTGAAGTCGGACGCTTTAACCGACTGAGCCACCCAGGCGCCCCGAGGCAAGGTTTGATATCACAGCCTGTCCAGGAAACTGTGGTCAGTGACTGAAAGTCATTCATAGATCGGTCTCCACTTGACACGGTGTAAAACACTCCCGCCCTGGCAATCAGATCTGTACCCTCTGAGGCACACTGCCCAAGTGGAGTTCCGAGCACGCGGCCCGAGCCTCCAGAGGCCCACGCCAAATTGAGGGCCGAGACAAGGAGCCAAGAATTCAAAGAAGGCTTCCTGGAGGAAGGCTCATTTCAGGTGGGCCGGACAGAGAGGGGCTGGGGACTGCTGCAGGTGACCGGGCCATCGGGGGCACATTGCAGACAAATAAAACCGGGAAAGGTCTCTGTCACACTGCAGAGTGCTGCTGGGGGGACAGCGGATTGAAACCGGAGGCAAAGGGTCGTTTGTCAGGGACGTGTCTCAGTTCTCAGACCCTGTGATTCGGGGGGGGGGGGGGGGGCATAGAGGGCCTCAGGGCCTGTGACTCCCCTGAAAGACCGTGGACATCAGGGTGTGTGTCCTGTGTTATTTCGGGGAAGGAGAGAATAAGTCACTACTTGCTGTTGGTTCTCTGGAAGGTTCTATGAATTGCCTTTCGGAATTTTCACCTGTCTTCCTCCCTTTTGAGAGAGATGAAATATTTATGTCGAAAAAAGTGCAAAAGTGTAAGCAACTTTTACTAGTGAACACCTTTGTGTCCTAGGTCCACCTGTTAACGCTTTACTAACATTTGCTTCAGCCTCTCTCTCTCCTGCACGCACACACCCCTGCGTTCATTTATTTACTCAACTAGCTAGTGAACTTTTGACAGTAAGATGCTGGACGCAACGATACTGTATCTCTCAGAGCAGGGCCATTGTCTACGTAAGCAAACGCAATTATAGCTCCCAAGACGTTTACAATTTTATTTAGCAGGACACAATCCACATTTAGATTTTCTCAGTTGCCCCCACCGTGCCCTCTTCCGTCATTTTACCCCTTCGTCCAGAGTCCGCTTCAGGATCCTGCGCGGCATTTGGATGTCGTGGGCCCTCTTTAATTCAGAACATTCCGCAAGCCTTTATGGTCACTCAGGACATTGATAGTTTTCAGGGCTCCAGGCCAGTGGTCTTGGAGAGGTTTCCTCTACCTGGATTTATCCGATTATCATTACTTTTTGTTTGTTTTAATGTTTATTTTTGAGAGAGCCAGACAGACCAAGTGCCAGCGGGGGAGGGACAGAGAGAGAGCACAGGAGGGGAGGGGCAGAGAGAGAGGGAGACACAGAATCCGAAACAGGCTCCAGGCTCCGAGCTGTCAGCACCGAGCCCCACGCGGGGCTCGAACTCACAGACTGCGAAATCATGACCTGAGCCAATGTCAGATGCTCAACAGACGGATCCCCCAGGTGCCCCTCTCTGATTATTCCTTATGATTGGACGCACATTTTTGTGAGTTGGAGGCTCATTGTTTTCATTCCTGACACCCCTTTCCCAAGCTGATGTACCCCCAGAAGCCAGAACTGTGGTTTCTGACAAGGCTTTCAGCTCTTCCTTTCCTGTCTGTTCAGATTCCAACATCCCAATTTCCACATCATGCTCAAAACAACCAATAGGAAAGCACCAAGACATGCAACTTTCCCTGCCTTAAACTGGCACATCTTCCAGGTTGAGAAACTCAATTGTTTCCTTTCCTTTCTCTTTTCCTTTCCTTTCTGTTCTTTTTTCTTTTCTTCCCTTTTTTCTTTCTTCTCTTGTTTTCTTTTCTTTTTTCTTTTTTCTTGTCTTTTCTTTTTTTTCTTTTCTCTTCTCTTCTCCTTTTCTTTTTTCTTTTCGTTTTTCTCTCTTTTCTTTCCTTTTTTAATTTCTTTTCTCTCTTTTCTTTTCCTTTTTTTTTTTTTTTTTTTTTTTTTTCTAAGTAGGCTTCACGCCCAGCACAGAGCCCAACATGGGGCTTGAACTCAGAACCATGAAATCAAGACCTGAGCTGAGATCAAGACTAGGCCATTGAACCAACTGAGCCACCTGGTAGCCCTCGTCGCCCCAGGAAACTCAGTTTTCTGCTGCCATGTACTTACTGTGGCTTTCTTTCGCAGCAAACACAGGCCAGGGAAAGATGTGGGAGATCTGGGGAGCAGACCCAGGCAGTGGCCAAAATGTTGGTTGGAGGAGACCTGCTAGGATCGGAGAAGGGCCACAGAGGTGAGAGACGACTGGCCCGGAGCGGTTCATGCTTGACCCACATCTGGTGAGATGCAGGGTGGATAGGAGTCTTGAGTTGGGGTTGTCCCATGTGCAGTTGAGGGGAGATCTCGGGGAGCTTCTAACTCACCTCAGGGCTAAATGAATCTGCAGATGGGCAGGGATGGGAGGGGATACAAAGATAGAAGCCTCCTCCCAGTTCTTGGACCCCATGGCTCCTGTTGCCACAGTCATCAGTAGGACCGAGGAGCCTGTTGGACAAGATTCCTGCTGTCCCCGTGGAGAGGGCTCCCCGGGGAGGGCGGGGTTGGCGAAGGGCCCAGTGAAGACACTGCCCAGGCATGACACCCAATGAAACTCTCAAACTGGGCAAAAGATGGGTTTCCTTTGGGAAGAGACCCACTTTGCTTTCTTTCCAGTTTGTCGGTGATGCATCCACTTGGATGCCGTCTCCTCCTGGAGCTGGCTTCAGGGAAGGTGGGAAACACACAGACTCTAGAGCCTAATCGCCTGGGTGCGAGTCTCAGGGGCACTCCTTCCTGTGTGACCTCGGGCAACTTACTCACCTCTCTTGCTAGAGTTTCCTCATCTGCAGAATGGGAGTGTAATACCATGAACCTCGGAGGCCTGTTATGAAGCTTCTATGAGGTCATATTTGTAAAGCGCTGGTAACAGTGCCTGGCTCTTATTAAGTACCAGATCGGTGAAGATTAAATAAGTAAAAGAGAGAGAGAATCCCCAGCAGGCTCTGCACTGACAGTGCAGAACCTGATTCGGTGCTCGAACTCCTAAACCGGGAGATCAAGACCTACCTCTCAAGAGACAGAGTCCGACGCTCAACTGACTGAGCCACCCAGCTGCCCCAAAGGTTTTTTCTTTTTCTAATGTTTACCCATTTTTAGAGAGAGACGAGACAGAACGCGAGCGGGGGAGGGGCAGAGAGAGAGGGAGACACAGAATCGGAAGCAGGCTCCAGGCTCTGAGCCATCAGCCCAGAGCCTGACACGGGGCTCGAACTCGTAGACCCGGAAATCATGACCTGAGCTGAAGTCGGATGCTTAACTGAGCCACCCAGGCACGCCTCCCCAAAGGTTTTTTAAAATCAAAATGAAAAGGTTTTGTTTGTTTGTTGTAAATGAAAATAGAGTTCTGAAAGGGTCAGGACAAATGGGGGAACATGAAGGTAACCCGAGCCACAGGAGCCATTTAGGCCTATACCTCCCCCCCCCCCGCCCCCCACCAGAGGGTGCCTGGATGATGCTGGAGAATGCTACGGGTTGGGGGGGGGGCGGCTTTCCTTTCATAGGCCATTGGGCTTTCCTTTCCCAGAAGGAAAAGGGGATTCTTTTCTTTTTCAATTTTTGTTTATGTTTATTCATTTTTGAAAGATAGAGACAGAGCACAAGCAGGGGAGGGGCGGAGAGAAAGAGGGACACAGAATCCGAAACAGGCTCCAGGCTCTGAGCTGTCAGCACCAGAGCCCGATGCAGGGCTCGAACTCACGAACAGCGAGATCATGACCTGAGCCGAAGTCGGGTGCTCAACCGACTGAGCCACCCAGGCACCCCTGGGATTCTTTTCATTACAACCCAAAGTAGAGGTGAGTTTAGGCGGCTGCATGCCTGGATTTTCCACCCTTCAGACATCCCAGTCTGCTGGAGAAGGTCTTAATTAGGTCTCGTGGCCTTAACTAGAGCCGCAAAGCCCGCGTTTCTTTTTTTAGAGGGTGATCCCACCGAATTAAAATTCAATTAATCCAACTTTAGGGGCAAGAAAAACTATTCGCGAAAAATCATTAAACGGCACGTAAAACCCTTTGAGGAGCAGCAAAGACCAGGACAACCTGGCTTTTGTTAAGGTCCTTTGGGCCCAAAGAGTTCACTTTTTTAAGGAATTTTAACAAGATAGTGGTCACAGTGGAATTTGTTCATGTCGCTTATTTAAGGTTTTACGAGGCCCTGAAAAGAGCCCCCCTCCCCTGGGTCTGCACGACAAGATTTGGTAACAGCAGCACGGTGAGAGGTAAAATCGTGGGGGGTGTTTGAACCCTGGGAGGGGACAAGTGGCCTGGATGCTTCAACAGTGTCACAAAGGGTCGGGGGGGTTCCGTGCCAGGTTAAAGGGGACAGGAGACGCAGGGCCCTGGGAAGGCAAAACCAGACATGCCCAGAAAGGACATTATTAGGACAGTCTGCGGATTAGATAACGGCATTGTATCAATGTGACATGTCCCGATTTCGGTAAGCGTACTTGGGTTCTGTAAAATAATGTTTGTATTCTTAGGAAATGCACAAGGAACTGATTACAAGTAGAAGGGTATCATATCTCCTTCCAAATGGTTCAGAAAAACAATTAGATACATAAAGTTATATGTGGCGCGTGGGTGGCTCAGTTGGTTAAGCGTCCGACTTGGGCTCAGGTTATGAACCTGTGGTTCATGGGTTCAAGCCCTGTGTCAGGCTCTGTGCTGACAGCTCAGAACCTGGAGCCTGTTTCAGATTCTGTGTCTCCCTCTCTCTCTCTGCCCCTCCCCTGTTCATGCTCTGTCTCTCTCAAAAATAAATAAACGTTAAAAAAAGTTTTTTTAAGAAAAAATTTTAAAAACATAGATTATGTACTTTTATAATAGTATCAAAACTTGTGAAGAATTTTGTATTCTTTTTTCTTCATAAATGCTTTATCACAAGTGGTCTTCCATATTTTCACATAGAATTCATTTACATTGCTTTTAGTTGACTACGTAACATTTCTTTTAACTGAGTATCCCATACTTAACAATCTCACCATTGTTGGGGAACATCTATTGGGATTGCTTTTTCTTCTTCTGTTACCAAGTATATTTGCTTTTGTTTACTCTAGATTACTTTAACGGTTTAAAACTGGGCCCCTGGGTGGCTCACTTGGTTGGGCGTCCAACTTCAGCTCGGGTCATGATCTCACGGTTTGTGGGTTCGAGCCCCGCGTCAGGCCGCGTGCTGAAGGCTCAGGGCCTGGAGCCTGCTTCTGATTCTGTGTCTCCCTCTTTCTCTGTCCCTCCCCCACTCATGCTCTGTCTCTCTCTGTTTCAAAAATAAAAAAAGTTTTCTAAGTTATATTTATAGAATTATGTACACACACACACACACACACACACACACACACACACGGCCCTTGAACACCAGGAGTTTGAACGGCACTGGCTCCACTCATGTGCGGATTTTTCTCCATTAATTCAGTACAGTTCTGCACATGTATTTTCTCAGTAACGTTTCCTTTTCTCTAGCTTCCTTTATGGTAAGAATGCAGTTTATAATCCACGTAACATACAAGATATGTGTTCATTGACTGCTGATGTTATTGGTAAGGCTTCGGGTCATCAGTAGGCTGTTAGTAGTTACGTTTTAGGGGAGTCAAATGTTATCCACGGATTTTCAACGTCACGGGGGTCGGTGCCCCTAACCCCACGGTGTTCAAGGCTAACTGTGTATAATACATCCATTTGTACATGGAATACATATGTATTAATGTATAATCATATTACAGGCATAACGGGCACCTGGCGGGTTAAGTGGGTGCAGCACGTGACTTTTGATCTTGGGGCTGTGAGTTCGAGCCCCATGTTGGCACTTGGAGATTCCTTAAAAAAATAATAGGAGGGGTGCTTGGGTGGTTCAGTCAGTTAAATGTCCAACTCTTAATCTTGGCTCGGGTCACGATCTCAGCTCAGGTCTGTGCTGACGTCATGGAACCTGCTTGGGATTTTCTGTCTCTACCCTTCCCCCCATTCTTGTGCTCCCTCTCTCTCTCTCTCCTCCCCCCAGCCCCTTCCCCTTGCTTGCACGTGTGCACACATGCGCTCTCTCCCAACATAAAAAAATCAAATGATTTCAAAATACAAAGTAAACAAAAATAAAAACGAGAGAAACTAAATAAGCCTAAGAAGAGACAAACGCTAACAAAAAAGAAAGAGAGAAAGGAGGTGCCGTGGGGGCAGGTGAACAGCATGCTCACGTCTGACGACCACACTTCCCGGGTTCCTCCTGCCTGATAACACCCTCAGGGGGGTTCCAGCAGACCGCTCGAGGGGTCCCCCTAAGACGCTCGTGACCAGACGGGGAGACCTAAGGCCCTTGCCTGCGGTCGCCGGAAACCCGGGGCCATCGTGCGACGAAGAGTCACGGAGGGTCACTGGTGCCCGCGGCGCGCGACTGGCCCCCGCCTCCGGGGAGCCGGCGGTTTGGAACGCGGGACGAGCACGGACGACGGTTCCGCGGGGTGTGGTCCGGTCCGGCAGAACCCGAGTGGCAGCAGCGACGCGCGCGTTCGGGCCCGGGTCTGGGGAGGGAACCCGCCGGAAGCGCCCCCCGCCCCGGCCGGGACCGCGGAAGCGGGAGGTTTCGGAGGCCGAGCACCAGCCTCCCAGGAAAACGCGGTGAGCGCTGAGCGGGACGGCGGGCCCGGCCCGGCCCGGCCCGGCCCGGAGGTGGGACGCGGTCGGCGCGGCCGCGATCCTCGGCAGGGGCACGTCGGGCAAAGGCGGCGGGCTGGGCGGCCGAGGCGCCGCCGAGCGGCTTCGGGGAGGCTGCGTGCGGCTCGGGGCCGGGCCCCGAAGGGGGAGCCCGCGCGCGGCGTGAAAACCCCTCCCCGCGGGCGGCGGGCGCGTCTGGCCCGGAAGCGCGGCGCTCGGAGCGGGCGAGGCCCGAGGTGAGCGCCCGGGGCCCGTGAGGCCGCCCGGGGCGGGTCGCGCGCGGTGTCTGCCTGCTTCCCAGCCGGGCCCGCGAGCCCCCTCGCGGGGCCGAGCCGGGAGGACAGGACGACCCGACGTGTTGGTCACAGCCGGAGTCTAGGGGACAGGTTTGGCGGAAGACGCGGCGCCGGAGCCGCGGAAGAGAGGCGGCCGCCGCGCGACAGCAGCCGGGCCGCCCCGGGCGGAGAGGGACGACGGGGGCAAGGGCCCGGTGCTTCGCTCCTCCCCACGCCCCCGTCCGCCGGCCAGACCCCTTCGGAAGCCGACCGACCCCGGAACGCGGGCCGTGCCGGTGCCAGGCCGCCTCTGGGACCCGGGACCGAGCAGGGCAGGGCGGGCAACGGGGGGTTGGGGGCACACGGGCCCCCGAGGAGCGCCGGCACGATCTCCCCAGGCACCGCGTTGGTCCCTCCCGGGAACCGCACGATCCGTTTGGTATTGATTCCGCCATAAACCCGCTCGAGCTCCCAGTGTCCCCATTTATCCAACCGCTCAGGCCAAAAACCTTGGAGTCACCCCCTCTTCTGCTTCCTGACTTCAGTCTTTCTATTTTCTTTTTTCTTTTCCTTTCCTTTCCTTTCCTTTCCATCCTTTCCTTTCCATCCTTTCCTTTCCATCCTTTCCTTTCCTTTCCTTTCCATCCTTTCCTTTCCATCCTTTCCTTTCCATCCTTTCCTTTCCATCCTTTCCTTTCCATCCTTTCCTTTCCTTTCCATCCTTTCTTTTCCTTTCCATCCTTTCCTTTTTTTCTGTCCTCTTTTCGTTTTTCTTTTCCTTTCCTTTCCATCTTTTCTTTCCTTTTCCATCCTTTTCTTTTTTCTTTTTTTCTGTTCTCTTTTTTCTTTTTCTTTCTCTTTTCTCTCTTTTCCTTTCCTTTCCATCTTTTCCTTTCCTGTCCTTTTTTCTTTTCTGTCCTCTTTTCTTTTTTCTTTTCTTTTCTGCCCTCTTTTCCTTTCCTCCTTTCCATCCTTTCTTTTCCTTTCCATCCTTTCCTTTTTTCTTTTCTGTCCTCTTTTCTTTCCTTTCCTTTCCATCCTTTCTTTTCCTTTCCATCCTTTCCTTTTTTCCTTTCTGTCCTCTTTTCTTTTTTCTTTTCTTTTTTTCTGTTCTCTTTTCTTTTTCTTTCTCTTTTTTCTTTTTATTTCTCTTTTCTCTCTTTTCTTTTCCTTTCCATCTTTTCCTTTCCTTTCCTGTCCTTTTTTCTTTTCTGTCCTCTTTTCTTTTCCTTTCCTTTCCTTTCCATCCTTTCTTTTCCTTTCCTTTCCTTTTTTCTTTTCTTTTTCTTTTCTGTTCTCTTCTTTCTTTCATCTTTTTTCTTTCTCTTTTCTCTTTCCTCTTTCTCTTTTCTCTTTCCTTTTCTTTTCTCTTTCTCTTTTCTTTGCTTCGCTTCTCTTCTCTTCTCTTCTCTTCTCTTCTCTTCTCTTCTCTTCTCTTCTCTTCTCTTCTCTTCTCTTTTTTCTTTTCTTTCTTTTCGAGAGAGAATCCCAAGCAGGCCCTGCACAGGTCAGTGCAGAGGCCAACATGGGGCTCAAGCTCAGGAATCCTGAGATCATGACCTGAGGTGAAATCAAGAGTCAGATGCTTAACCCACCGAGCCACCCAGGTGCCCATCTTTCTCTCATTCAACCTATTAGGAAATCCACACCCTTTCATCTCAGTTCCGACCCAGCTGGGACTTGCACTCCACATTCGTTCATGTGTACACCATCTGTCTCCTCCTTCACGGTGAATTCCCAAAGTCTGGCACATAGTAGGTGCTCAGGAAACACTCGTCGAGTGACGTCACCTATTGCCTCATTGTCTCGCTGCATTGACTTGGGTAAGTCCCCCCTCCCGTCAGTTGGCAGGTAGGCTGGAGGCTGGCTGTCCTGCACAGCCTCATTCACATGTGTGTTAGTTGGCCAGGCATCGGGGTGGGGAGAAGGTGTACCTGGCCTCCGTGTCTCTCATCCTCCCAACAGGTTGGCCCAGGCGATCACAGGGGTTCAAGAGCAACAAGAGGGCTGAGCTCCATTTTTTTAAAATATTTATTTATTTTTGAGAGAGAGAGCGCGTGCGAGAAGGGGAGGGGCAGAGAGAGAGGGAGCCACAGAATCCGAAGCAGGCTCCGGGCTCCGAGCCGTCAGCACAGAGCCCGACGCGGGGCTCGAACCCACAAACCACGAGATCGTGACCTGAGCCGAAGTCGGAAGCTTAACCAGCTTAACCGACTGAGCCACCGTGGTGCCGCAGAGGGCTGAGCGTCACTCAAAGACTTGCAGGTTTCTGCTTTTGTCACATTTACTACCGTCCCATTAATCAAAGCAAATCACATGGCTATGCCAGAGCCCTTGTGAGAGGACACTACTAAAAACCGAGGACACAGGGAGGCATGAAATGAACAACTTGGGGATCACAGTTCCTACAAACTCCTCCCACAGGCAAACGTGGCAGATTTCACAAGGGAGGTAACCGCTGAATGCAGTGAGGGTGGGAGGGGAGGGAGGAGAAAGGACTTCCGACCCTGGGTTGTGAGTCAGGATGGGTGGGCTTAGATGGATGAGGTGGAGGGTAATGACATTGCAGATGATGCAGCATCAAAGTACCTGGGGCGGGGGTGGGGGGGGGAGTGTAATTAGTAATAATAATAGCATGCATCACCATCGTTTTCTGAGCTTTCCCATGTACCCGGTTCTGAGCTGAATACTTTAAAGCATTATCTCATTTAATCCTCATAATCATCCAGAAAGCCAGGATCTCTCTATCTTTATCCCAATTTTACAGAAGAGGAAAACAAGGCCTAGAGGAGGATTTTTTAGATCATCAAAGCACAACCCATAAAAGAATAAATCAATAAATTGAATAAGTTGGACTTCATCAAAATTTTGAAAAGTTTTTTTATGTTTATTTTTGAGAGACAGAGGGCAGAGTGTGAGCAGGGGAGGGGCAGAGAGAGAGGGAGACACAGAACATTAAGCGGGTTCTAAGCTCTGAGCTGTCAGCACAGAGCCCAACGTGGGCCTCGAACTCACAAACCGTGAGATCATGACCCGAGCCAAAGTCGGACACTTAACCGACTAAGCCACCCAGGCGCCCCTCAAAATTTTAAGTTAACACAAAAGAGAATGCAAACATAAGCAATAGTCTGGGAGAAAAATCTTTGCAAAGCAGGCATCTGATAAAGGATTTATATCCAAAAATATATAAAGAACTCTCAAATAATAATAAAACAGTCAATAATAAAAGAACCCCCTCAAAAGAGGCTGAAGCTGTGAACAGTTTCATCATTTACAAATAAACACACGAAAAGAAGCTCAATATCATTAGATATTAGGGAAATGCAAATAAAACCACAATGAGGGCCCCTGGGTGACTCGGTCAAGCGTCCGACTTCGGCTCAGGTCGTGATCTTTCGGTTCGTGGGTTCGAGCCCCGCGTCGGGCTCTGTGCTGACAGCTCAGGGCCTGGAGCTGCTTCGGATTCTGTGTCTCCCTCTCTCTCTGCCCCTCCCTCCCTCTCCTTCTCTCTCTCTCCCAAAATAAATAAATTAAACCTCACAATAAAAAAAAAAAAAAAAGATTGGGCTCAGAAGAGGCATAGCGTCACTTCTGCCATATTCTGTTGGCCCAAGCCAGACTCTAGGAGAGAGGCAATAGACCGCAGCTTTCAGTAAAAGCTCTGGAAGTCCGGGAGACACAGAACAGCCAGGGCAGAAAACAGACAGTGAGTCTGAAGCAGTGTTAGCTGTCCATTGATAGGTGGTGGAAAGGGGTTTACGTGGAAGGGTGGTGGAAAGGGAGGTCTGGGACAGAGCACAGAGATCTTTGGCCATCAGGTTAAGCAATTTGAGTTAACTTTTAGGTAAGAGGGACCAGGTGGAATCGGGAGCAGGTGGAATGAGTGAGGGTCAGGGTTGCGCTGAAAAAAGGAAAACTTAAATGGCATAGAGACCTTCAGCTACAAAATCAGAGAGCATTTGGAATGAGAAGCTGCACAGGCTTATACATATTTTGATTTTCTGCTATATTGGTCTTTAAAACAACCTTTGTTGTTCTTTGCCCCCTTATGAAAGGTACACATTTCATTTTAGAAAATCTAGGCTGGGAGCTCAGCTTAAAAACGGCGGGCCACAGTGGGCGCTGGAGGGGAGAGTGACAGGAGGAGAGATGGCCACTGTGTTAGAGGGGAAGGAGGACACAATTGGTTGTATGAGACGTGGAGGGCCAGCGGAAGGTAGTGATGAAGCAATGATAGATTTAAGTGGCAGGCACTCACCGAATAATGATGATAAAAAGCTAATGTTCAAGGGGCGCCTGGGTGGCTCAGTCGGTTGAGCACCAACTTTGGCTCAGGTCATGACCTCACGGTCTGCGAGTTCGAGCCCGGCGTCGGGCTCTGTGCTGACAGCTTGGAGCCCGCTTCGGATTCTGTGTCTCCCTGTCTCTCTGCCCCTCTGCCATTCGTGCTCTGTCTCTCTCCATCTCTGAAAAGTGAATAAAGCTTTAGAAAATAAACATTAAAAAAATAAATACAAAAAGCTATTATTGAAATATGTGCTTGGGCATTTATGTGTCATTGGTGCTATACTAAAAATCGTACACTTAATAGCTCGCTTATCCCTGACGAGCTACGTGTTTGCACCAGTCGCGTTACAAGCATGAGAAATCTGAGACAGGGAGGTTAACTAACTTGGTCAAAGTCATACAGCAGAGTGGTGGAGATGGGAGGTAAGCCTAGCTGAGCTCTGAACTACTTTGAACTACTAAAGCTACCTAGCGATTTTTACTTTTCCTGTGTACAATTCAAGTGTCTCTACCATAGTCTCGTCAATTTCTGGGTAACTAGAGTTTACATTATATCCCCTCCCTTGCTGCTATTCTGAACTCAGGGTTGTTGAGAGCAGCTGATGCGCTTCTGTCAAATGATCTCAAGGCCAGAGTCAGGGTATGGAGTCAAGAGTTGGCCAGGTGTGCAGAGCTCCTCCCCCCCCCACCTCAACTGGCAGGAGGCAGGCAATGAATGACTCAACAGCTGTCTGTTAAGCTGGTACACCCCCCCCCCCCCCCCAGCATGGCTCAAAATAGTAATTGTGATGTAATATTTGTTTAATGTCTGAAAAGAATACTCTGGTGATTTATGTACTTCAAAATTATGTAAATGTACCCTCAGGATGCTGAGTGAAAGGTGCAATTTTGACATCAGAACCAGCGGATGCATCAAATATTTAATTAAAGGACCAGATGAAAAAAGCAGATGATGGAAATGTGGTCTCGCCACTCCCCCCGCCCCCAGGTCTGAGACAGCAGCAAGGTCCTGTGTCACCCTTGAAAACAAAACAGGACTACAGATGAATTCGAGAAAAAATGCACATTTACCGTCTACCTATTTTTAGGGCGGGTTTCTTTTTAAAAGCGGCTGTTAAAATACAAACGATGTATTTTCAGGACTCAGGAAAGAACATGTAGTCCCTTTCTGATGTTAACCAGTGGAGGGAAAGCTGGAAGGCTGCTTGCTTAGGAAGGGTGTTTATTAGCTAGGATGGCAGTGAAAAATTTAATACTCGTTTATAGCAGGGGACCGTCTTGGGCTCTTCGTCTGGGTACGTGGCTCTCCTTCCTCTCATGAGTAAGCAATAGCCTTAGGAAGTCTCATCCCAATTTGTCCTTTATCGCTATACCGTATTTCAAAACCTTAACTGTATTTCCATAGCAGTGGGGTTAATTACTTGCTGCAAAGATTCCCCGATTTCCTACAAGTTGTCTTAATGGAAACTCGGAATGTGCTGCATGAACCATTTACACCGCAGCCCTGTTTCCTGGCAGTGTCCTGCCAATTCAAGAAAGGAAAGAAAGGGAAGGTACTTCACCATAAGGAAGCAAGACCTTTTTTCTCCCTGCTTGCTTTCTCCTTTCTTTTCTTTTTGGTTTATTGTGGGGAATCGTCTCCAGGAAACCAGCCCGCCAACCGCGGTCAGGTGTGATTCCTGTTCCTGGAGTTACACCTTCCTGCTCCACCGGGGTGTCTCAACTGGCTTTTCGTCTGGGCCATCCGCTAGCAAACTGGCTTAGAGCCGTAGGACCTGGAGGACAGATGAGTCTTTCCCCCTTGGCATCTTTTTTTTTTTTTTTTTTTTTTTTTTTTTTAACCTTTTTAGCTGCTTGAGGGTGAGGCTATCCAACAGGGCGTCCAGGGGGCTGGTGGCCCATCCCTTTTCTGACCCTCTGGGGCCATCTTCCTTCTGGCAGTTCTCTTCCCCCATCTGTTTTCCTCTTGTTTTTGTTTAAAACAAAACCAAAAAAAAAAAAAAAAAAAAAAGGAATTAAAAACAACCAGAGAAAGGAAAAGAAACAAACCCAGAAATACACACAACACGTCTGGAGCAAGGCCAGCATGGCAGAAAATTCTGTAGCAGTGTGGAGATTCATGTGTGAGCATGTACATGTTTACACGTGCGTCTCAAATTATGAAAGAAACTCAGATTGGCAGTAGATGGGACCAAGAGGGGCCCCTCCCTCATCTTTAAAGTATAAAATGTTTACTTCTATTTCATGGTAAAAAAAAAGGGGGGGGCTCTGTTTTGTTGTTTTCCAGTTTTATTGACATACAACGAACATATGTTATGGTTTCCTCTGATGATGATTTTTCCACTCCTCACACATCCCAGTGAGTGTGCACTGAGCCCGGATTCAGTCCAGGGGCTGAGGTGAGCGCTCCTAAGAGCAGCTGAGGACCCGGGCCTTTCCTGTGGGGCTGTGAGGCTCTTCTACCTTGAAGCTCCTTCCATCTCAGGACAGTACTTGGGCCGCAGGAAGAATCTGTCCTGTAAGGGAGCTGTTTCTGCAGCCCGAGGCCTTCAAGCACATTTGTTCAGCTGGGATGATTGGAGAGCTCTTTCCAGGTTGATTTTTCCCTGGAAAACTACCTGAATTCTGATGAACCAACTCAGAGGAGCTGGGGATGTTTACATAGTTGTGTTTTTTTTTTTTTTCCTTCATCATTTTGGTTATTGAGGCTGAACACCAAGTTATTTTTTTTCTTCTTATTGAAGTACAATTCACAAACAGTGAAATGTTGAACAGATCTTAAATGGCAGACTGACAAGTTTGGACCAATGTATACACCAGTATATTTCTATTTCCTTCCTGCAGAAGGTTCCATCCTCCCCCCTTCCCAGCCCAAATCCCTTACCCCCAAGGGTACTGGTCCTATCCCCACGGCTTAGTTTTGCACGTTCTAGAATTTCCTGTGAATGGACTCGCACAGTATGAACTCTTTTGTGTTTGGCTTCCTTCTCCTAACATGATGTTTTCGAGATTCATCCAGGTAGTCGCCCGTACCGGTAGGGCCCAAGATGTCACTAACGTGACGTGTTAAGATGGGGACAGTTGTTCACCCGTTGGCCTTCAGACCAGACGCCCTCTAGACCCTGGTATGTGGCCTTCTGTGCTCTTCTAAGCCAGCCTCTCTCCAGGGCCGAGCAAGTTCCTCTCCCAGAACTGCCCAGGCAGCCGGAGGAACCACCCAGATGGCCGCGGGGCCGTCCCCGGGCAGCCTCCCCTGAACCGCTGACCTCTGCCCCCCACCCCCCATTAAACTCAAAGGAAACTGGCTCGTCTGCAGATCAGAATTCAAGATTCGTTAAATTCCACGCATCCAGTAGTACACACAAGTGTGTGTTTGGGGATCATACGCAGAGTCCTTGAGAAAACGTAAAAGGAAAAAAAAAAAAGTGTGTGTGTGTGTGTGTGTGTGTGTGTGTGTGTGTGTGTGTGTGTGTGTCTCTCGGGGGCGGGCGGGCGGGGGGGAACCCAGACCTCGCTGGCAGTGGATCTCGGCCTCGGTAGAACCAGGATTCAAAATGAAATCTTTTCTTTTTTAAATAAACGGAAGAGTCGCTCTCCGCTCCTCGCTCGGAAGGTTTCAAAGGTCGTCACACCGAAGCCCGGGGGCGTTCATCTCCCCAGCGGCCTGGAGAAGGGAGGAGGTCGGAGGGAGGAGGGAGGGAGCACACAAAAGCGAGCCGTGCCGAGAGGGCTAATGTTTCCTGTTTGCCTGGAACCCCCTCCCCTGTGTCCCCTCCCCCAGCCCCCTCCCAGCACTCGGGCGGAAGTGAGTTTGCTCCTTTGGAGATTAAAAGGATTCCGAATTCCGATCAGTCCCAATAACCGGCGTACCGAGAGCGGAGGAGAAGGAGAAGGAGGAAGAGGCGGCAAAGCAGAGAAAGAGGGGGCACGCGCGCGCGTGCACGCACTCAGGCCGAATTGGGGAGGGGAGTTGTGCACGGCCCCGGGAGGCCAGGGCGCACGGCGCGAGCAAGGGCCAGTAGGCGCGGCGCGGCCGAGGCCACCCGAGTCCCGCTCGGGGACTCCGAGAGAAGATGACGCGGGCCGGCGGCGTGGGCCACGCGGCTCCCGAGCTCACCGCGCCGGGCTGCTGCCGGCTCCACTGATTCCTGCGCGCCCCGGAGGAAGCTGCGTCCCCGCGGCTCGGGATCGGAGGGGGGACCAAGGCGAGGGCGAAATGGCCCGATGACAAAGGAAATGTGATCCCCCTTCGCTGCCAAGGTTTCAGAGAGGACGGACGTGAGGAGGAGGGGCGCGGGGCGCGCGCGGAGCTCGGATAGCATTGCACGACGGCTCGCGCGGAGCGGGCAGCGGGTACATCTAATATCTTCCTGCCGATGAATAATTCAGGCCGGCCCGCGGGGACCTGCGGCCCCGCGCTGCAGCGCGGCTAACCCGGAGGGGAAGGAGCGCGCGCGGGAGGCGCCAAGGCCCGGCGAGGCGGGGGCGCGAGGGCCCCGGGCCGCGTGGGGCGCGCGTGCGTGTTAAGCGCCGGCAGCCGCGGCCGGGCCAGGCGGGCGCGCGGGAGAACCGAGGCGCGTGGGGCGCGCGTGCGTACTACCCGCGTGCGGCCGCGGCCGGGCCCCCACTAGCTGCAGCTGCGGCGGGGCCGACCGCCCGGCAGGGGAGGCCGCGCCCGGCCGTGCGCCGGCCCCGAGCGCCGCACGCCGGGCCACCCAGGAGCCCCGGGCCGCCGCGTCATGCGGCGGGGCGGCCGGCGTCGCGCGGGGGCACACGGGCTGGCCGTCGCGCCGCTGCCGCCTTGGCTAGGGTGGGGGGCTTTCCTCTCCCGGGAAGAGACGAACTAAATCTGTTGGAGGAAAAGCCACGCACCAAACGCTCGCGGAGCCGAACGCCGCTTCACCCCGTCGGGACCCGGATTGCACAGCGGACTCCACCTTGGGTGGGGGGGGGGGCCTCTCCCCGGGGCTGGCGAGAACCGCGCTTCGGCTGCTCCAGCGAGCCCTCTGACCTCCCCGCCCCCGCTCGCCCCTCGCGTGTCGGGACTTGTTCGGCGCTCCCGCTCCTGAAGGCAACGCAGCCTCGCGTCCTCCGGCAGGAATCCGTGTCGCCTCCGGGCAGCGGCATTTGATGCCCGCAGCGTCGGGGCCGGCGGCGCGCGGGCGGGACGCGGCGAAGCGGGGCGCGCCGAGCCGCCCCGGGGCCGGCTCCTGGCTCGCAGGCCCGCTCGATGCGTGTTTCTGAGTGAGTCGGCGGCTCCCCCCCCACCCGCCTCGGCGGTGCTCTCCTCCCCTCCTCCTCCTCCTCCTCCTCTTCCTCTCCGGCCTCCTCCCGCCTCCGAGCCGGCCTGCAAATGGCTTCGTTCCCCGAGACCGACTTCCAGATCTGCCTGCTGTGCAAGGAGATGTGCGGCTCGCCGGCGCCGCTCTCCTCCGGCTCGTCCGCGTCGTCGTCGTCCTCGCAGACGTCCACGTCGTCGGGCGGCGGCGGCGGGGGCCCGGGGGCCGCGGCGCGCCGCCTGCACGTCCTGCCCTGCCTGCACGCCTTCTGCCGCCCGTGCCTCGAGGCGCACCGGCTGCCGGCGGCCGGCGGCGGCGGCGGCGCGCCCGGGGAGCCCCTCAAGCTGCGCTGCCCCGTGTGCGACCAGAAAGTCGTGCTGGCCGAGGCGGCGGGCATGGACGCGCTGCCCTCGTCCGCCTTCCTCCTCAGCAACCTGCTCGACGCCGTGGTGGCCACGGCCGACGAGCCGCAGCCCAAGAACGGGCGCGCCGGGGCCCCGGCGGGCGCGGGCGGCCACAGCAACCACCGGCACCACGCGCACCACGCGCACCCGCGCGCGCCCGCCTCGGCCCCGCCGCCGCTCCCGCCCGCGCCGCCGCCGCCCGCGCCGCCCCGCGCCGCGCCCGGCGCCCCGGCCGCCTCCCCGTCCGCGCTGCTGCTGCGCCGGCCGCACGGCTGCAGCTCGTGCGACGAGGGCAACGCGGCCTCGTCGCGCTGCCTGGACTGCCAGGAGCACCTGTGCGACAACTGCGTCCGCGCGCACCAGCGCGTGCGCCTCACCAAGGACCACTACATCGAGCGCGGCCCGCCGGGTCCCGCCGCCGCCGCCGCCGCCGCCGCCGCTGCCGCGCAGCAGCTCGGGCTCGGGCCGCCCTTCCCCGGCGCGCCCTTCTCCATCCTGTCCGTGTTTCCGGAGCGCCTGGGCTTCTGCCAGCACCACGACGACGAGGTGAGTGCGCGGGGGGCGGCGAGTGGGGGGCGGGGGCTCGCGCCCCCCCCCCCCCAGGACCTCCGTCCCCGGTCCCCACGCGAAGGGAGCGGGGTGGGGGTGGGGGTCCTCTCCGGCTCCCGTGTCTTTCCCCTGACGACGCGGCGGTCGTCGGCGCCGAGGAGGTCGTTCCCCGGGAAGCGTGTGTGGCGAGGTCTGGCCTCGGCGTGCTTGCTGCGAGGGACCCCGGAAGGCGCGGAGTCCCCTCTTCTCCGTGTCTCGTTTCGTGCAGTGGCTGGTCGTGGCCGCCGTAGCCTCCGTGTGTGTGTGTGTGCGTGTGTGTGCGCGCGCGCGCGTGTGTATACAGCTGGCTTGCGTGTGCGAACCCCCCCCCCCCGCCCCCTTACCTGGATGGTCCCCGAGGTTTGAGAACACTCCCCCCTTAGGGGCTTTGATTTCCTCTTTTCTGTTTGACAACACGTGTGTGCTGTTAAGACGCGGGATGGAAGGTGTGTGTGTGACTGTGTAGACGCGGTCTCTGGTGCAGGCACAGCACAGCCGCCCCCCCCCCCCCGCCCCCCGGGTCGTGAGGCCCCTCCGTCAGCGCGTTTTCGCGTCCCTGCTTGTCGGACTGGCAGACTGGCCTTGGACTGGGGTGTGACCCGGACACGCACGGCTGTGAGTCGGCAGCGCGTGTGCCCGCGGGGACCCGGTTTGCACGTGCGCGCCTGTGAGTGGGGGGAGTCGGGGGGCCTTGCCCACGGGCCTCACCGAGCTGGCACGACAGCCCCTCGGGCCGGCCCCGCCGGCCCCGCCCGCGATCCGTGCGGGAATTGGTTTCCCGGAGGGGGGAGGCGCCCCCACCCCGCTGCGCCGCGGGCTGGACTTCCCTTCGAGAAAAACCGGAGCCCCCCGCCGCTCGGCGCAGAGTCCGCGGGCTGCGGGGCAGGCTTTGGGTTCGATTTCGCTCGTTTGGCCGTCGACTGAAGCTCGCTCGCTTACTTTCCGCACCGTGTGAGGCCTTCCGCTTACACCTTGGCCCGTCAGAGGAAGGGACTAAAGTCTTTGAGGAGCGGGCCCCGCCAGGAGGGTCGGTAACTTAAGCCGCCGTCCGCCCGCAAACCCGTGAGATGTGGTGTGTGCGGTGGCGAGGGTCCTGCCTGGCAGGGGAAGCAAGCGGGAGATGGCGGAGGCTTTGGAGACCAGGAGCGCGTGTGTGCCGGGACCGAGCGGGGCCGGGGCTTGCGCAGTGTGCCGCCTCCTCCACTCCTAACCTGTTATTTGGGGACGAGGGCGGAGCTATTGCTTGATGGCCTTAAGCCGGCGTCTCCTATTGGAAAAAAGCCGAAATTCTAATCTACTGGTTGTAGGCGCCGCATTTTAAGTTTCCTTCCAGATATTAAGCTAGGGGGCATTCTTTTCCTTCATTTTTGAGCCTGGGGTAGGCACCTTAGAAGTTGGCACATTCGGGGAATGCTCTTCCACTTTTAGAAAAATGAATGATTGAGCTAAATACCGATCTTGAAGCCCAGGAATGAAAAGATGGAGTCCAATCACTTGAAGATGAGGGTCAATGGGGGGGGGGGGAGTGAAGGGAGGGAAAGAGCGTCTCGAATCTGCCACAGTCTCCCTCCTGGGGGTTGGGGGGCGCTGGTTGAATTCTCCCTCCCGGCAGCTGAGCTTAGACGTCAGGTTTTGTTTATGTTCCCGGTTAAAGATCTACACTCGTTTTACTCAGGCCAAGGCAGAAAGATGCTTCGTGTGGGCAGACTTGTAAAAGGTTTATACACTTTTAAAATTATACCACTGTTCAAACGGTGTGGGCGGGTGTGAGGTGTCCCCTCGCCCTGGTGGTTCTCCGGGATGCCCTGAAGATTCGCTCTGTAAGTTGTGCAACTCTAGGCTCAAGTCTGGCAAAGCATTAATGGATTCCCTCGTCAAACTGCTCTTTAGAAGCAGGAAGCTTTCTCCGGTTGGGGAGTTGTGTCCCCTCCGGTTTCATTTAGAGAAGGTATCTTGGACAGGAACGCTTAGACCTTCGGTCGTGGTGGTCTCTGCGTTTAGGATGCTGGGAAGTGTGGGTTTAAAGGTGACACACCAGTGCTGTGACTGGCGGGCCAGAGTGTTAGGAGAGAAAGCACCAGGCTCGTGCAGGGGTCTGACCCTCGAGTTCTTGCCCATTGCCCTCTGTGTCAGGCCCGGTCAAACAGTCCAGGGAGCCCCCTGCCTTCCAGTGGTGCTGCCTGGCCTCGGGAAGGAGGCTGGAGCCCCGGCCTCTCCCGGCTTTAAGGTCCGGGAAGGTGCTTTGGGCGCCCGGGGACGTGGAGGGGCCAGTAGGGTCTGGCCCGTGGGGCTTTCCTTAAGCACCCTCCACTCCACCCCCCTCCCAGGGTACCCTCCTTAGGGTAGGCAAGGTTTCCAGAACTTGGCTTAAAATGTGCCTCTAAAACCTCAAAGAAGATAATTGGATTTAACAACAAGACGATAAAGGAATTGTGGCTCCTGTAACACCGTAGCTTGGTGTCCCAGTGGTGAGTTCAGAGGCCTGCAGGCGCCAGGCCCACGGGGCGGCGGCCAGGCCCGGCCGAGAGGTCAGCACGGCGGGAGCCCTGGAGGCGGCGGCGCAGCGGCCGCTTCTCTCCCCGCGGGCACCGAGAAGGCGGCCTGGAGAGTCGGGGCGCGCGCATTTTGGGCACAGCGTGTAGGAGTTGGGCGCGCCCCGCGGTTGCCCTGGTCGTGGTGCTGTCGTGTGGGAGATGAGCCCTTGGCGGCTGCAGGCCACGCGGGCGGCTCAGAGCTCGGGGGCGGGGGCGGCGGCGGCTGGGGCGCGTCGGCACCCGGTAACTGGCGGGAAGCAGCGTGGGATCCGAGCGTGTTCGTCCCCAGGAGAGGCCCTGTCACTGGCGGGGTGGGGACGTGGCGGGGACGCGGTTGCCATCTTGAGCCACGGGAGGCATTGCAGCTCAGCCAACCGACCAGGGC
The DNA here is from genome assembly GCF_018350215.1 of Panthera leo. Classification (NCBI taxonomy): domain Eukaryota; kingdom Metazoa; phylum Chordata; class Mammalia; order Carnivora; family Felidae; genus Panthera; species Panthera leo. The sequence goes on from NC_056687.1 coordinate 155,955,833, forward strand.
AGTGTTGTTCCCAGTTAGGCCGGGCGGGTGGGTGTCGATCTTCCTGTCTCCCGCATGGAAGATGGGGTGCAGGTGCTGATGCAGTTGGCCTTGGACCTAAAACAGCCAAGCGAACAACAACGACAAAAAAAACCCCGACAGCTTCCTATCAGTATAAATTCTAGAATTCCAATCCAATAGGATCCTGTATGGGGACCCATCCATCCTAGGCTGGGGGAGCTCTTTTTCTCCCCAGGAAACGACTCTGCAGAAGTCAGCCTCATTCCACTTTGAGGAAGATGGCTGCCTCAAATAATTGGTTGAGGAATGAATTCTTGTCTTGTATCTTACTTTGACTGAGTCATGGTGAACGGGGATATTACCAGTGCTGGTCCCAATATACCCTGCATTCCCGGAGCCTAAGCTCCTTCAGGCAGGCATCCCTGAAACTGTATGTGCGAGCTGTGTAAGTGATGAAATGTATATCCGGGACACTTTGTTCAGGGCAGGAGGAAAACCGCGAAAAGAAATGTGCATTCTAGTGTTTGTGCGCCCATCTTCCACCTGCTCTGCGGGATTTGGCGGATGTGTGTCTGCTTAATGCACGAATCTCCCCCATTTGCCAAACCAACCTAGCTTTCCATACATTCCTTGGAAATGATTGGAACTTGCCAGTTTGAATCCAGTACACCAGGTAGATTCCTGAAGGTTGAGGTCTCTCGAATTAAACAAACAGAAAAATGCTTGACGAAAATAAATGGGCGAGAAATGCTCATTATTGATCTCTTAATTCCTTAGCCTTGAATGTAACCTTGGGCTTTCTAAAAAGTCACAGGACGAATGGAGCCGAGGAATGTGCCGGGCCTTCCATCAAAGTGCCTGGGGATGGATTTTAGCAACTTGGATCCCGGGGACGTGGGCCATGGCTGGTTTGGCAAGCCTGTGCTCCTGAGATGGCCTTACAGGCATAGCCTCGTCTAAAGTGTACCAGTAATCGTGGAGGCTGTGATGGCATGGGCAGTCTGGAGGTCTTCTGTGACTGACTTTTCTTCCTACGGAGCAAACGACACTGGGTTTAGGGTGACATAGGCTTGTCTCGGTCTGCAAAACTTTTCCTTCCGATGCTAGGAAATACGTATTTTGGAAGCCTGGAGATGCTTGAGGAGGAAGACAGGAGCTCTCTGCCTCCCTGCAGTTCTCAAGTGGAGGCTAGTAAACACTCTTTGCTTCAGTTGTTTCCCAGTTAATTACTAGGACATGGAATAAAGAAATGTGCAGAGTGTTGGAGGTGTAGAATTTCCCTTTTTCCACCCTGATTCTCCCTCCTGTTTTAGCTACTTCTAAATGCTATTTTTAGGGAGCTCTGTCAAATTGGAGGACGCTAAAACCAACATGGACACGCGGTGCCTCAAAGCACTCCTTAAAATGGGAACCACTCTGTCCTCGCATGTCAAGTTCTGAGCATTTTGTTTGGCTTTTTGTTTTTTTATTTTATCAACATCGTACATACAGACGCGAGGTGGCTGAAGTGCTTTTGTTGGTTGACGTACTTTGCCAGGAGAGAAAAGGATTCGTAAGTTCCTGATTGAAGCGAAATTTGACAGTTCTGATCCTCTAAAATGTCACCCTTCCCTCCCCAATTTGCCTTCCTCTGGTGCCAACTCTGCTTAGTCTTGCCATGTCCCTATCTCTGTTCCTCACGCAGGGCGGGGTTTGTTTCAGATGTATTCGTTCTTGGTGAATAAAGGACCATTTTGGTGTCCTTCTTGGTGACAGGCAAAGGTTGGGAAGTGTCCTGCCACGCAGGCCGTTTAGTGTTCCCTCCCCCCAGACACTAACAAAGAGCTAGAGGCTTGGCCCAGCCAGGGACGCGGGCGCTGCCAGCCTTCTCTCACTTGGGGAGAAGGCAAGATACTGGTGAAGAATTTCAGTTGCTGAGAGGGAGCAAGATGGCCGCCCAGCGCAGGCCCCCGTCCCCCTTCGCCTGACCTGTCACGCGCCGTGATTTGCAAGAGGAAGCTCGGTCCATCTTTCCTCTTCAGTCCGTGTGACCTCATGCTTGTTCAGTACTAAATTACTCCTTTCCCTTTGAGCTCTTGTCTATACCCACAAACTGAGCTGACTGAAACCAGATTGACTATTTTGACTGACGAGACTCCGGAAAAATCAGGAGGGATGGGGGGTTGAATGCCCGTGGCTGTTTACGTCGGAAACTGTTTGACTCAAACCTTGTTCCACTGTAATTCCTTCCTTCATATACCATCCCCAGCTTCCCTCATTTAAAAAAATTTTTTTTTAAGTTTATTTATTTTTGAGACAGAGAGAGACAGAGCATGAACGGGGGAGGGTCAGAGAGAGGGAGACACAGAATCTGAAACAGGCTCCAGGCTCTGAGCTGTCAGCACAGAGCCCGATGCAGGGCTCGAACTCACGGACCGCGAGATCATGACCTGAGCCGAAGTCGGACGCTTAACCGATTGAGCCACCCAGGCGCCCCGCTTCCCTCGTTTTTAAAAAAAAAATTTTGATGTATGTTGAGAGAGCGAGCGAGTAGGGGAGGGGCAGAGAGAGGGGGAGACCCAGAATCTGAAGCGGGCTCCAGGCTCTGGGCTGTCAGCCCAGAGCCTGACGCGGGACTTGAACTCAGACCACGATATTGGGACCCGAGTGGAAGCCGGACGCTGTAACCATCTGAGCCGCCCAGGCACCCGCCCCCACTCCCCTCTACGCGTCACATAGTTTGCTTGTCGTTGGGTCTGAAGGCAGAGTGAAATGCTTGAAGACCCCAACTCCTGGGTTTCCTTTCCCATTCCAACCTGGGTGCGATTTGGGGAGATCCGTGTGTAATCTGCAGACTTCTGGCCGGTATTTTACTTTGTCCTCCGAAATGTGGAGTTTCTACTGATCTCCGTTCCTTACCAGAACGTCAGATCCTACCACATGAGTTTTTTAAATAAATCTGTGTCATCCCAGTTTAATGACCAACAGGCCCCAACACTGGCAGCCAGTCGGAATTTGTTCAGAAACATTTTTTCTTCCGCACGGATGCCCTAAGGAGGTGTGGTAGTCTTTGGCGATAAAGTTATTGCTCGCGGTGGTAGATTAACAAATGAAGTTCTAAGTCCTGGGCTTGGTCACGAAAAAGGGGATGGTTCTCGACTGTGACTTCTCCAGACACGCTTCTGCAGAGTAGCATACACTGTCGGCGTTAACGGAGTATGAACGAAGCAGAGCCGTGCACACACGAGAGAGTAAGCGGGCCGGGGTCAGTTGTGAAGCCTGAAGGCGTTGTCTTGTGGCTCTGATACCTTGCGAAGTTTGAGGGGCCCCAAGCTGGTGAGAAACCCAGGGAACAAGACGGCCGCTCCCTCGCCTTCCCCAACCGCGGTCTGCAACTGTATCCTTCAGTTGTTACTTCGGGGAAGTTAGGTTTGGCCAGCCTTTTCCTTGCGGACTGAACCATTTGCAGTTAAAAAAGTTTTTCTTGAAATGTCCGTGGGTTGGGGGAACTTCTTTCATACTCTTTGGCCAGTTAGGATAATTATGAAAACGGTGTGTATTGAAAAGTTGACATGGGGCGGCTGGGTGGCTCAGGTCGTGATCTCACGGTTCTGTGACTTCTAGCCCCACGTCGGGCTCAATGCTGTCAGCACAGAGTCCGCTTCAGATCCTCTGTCCCCCTCTCTCTGCCCTTCTCCCACTCATTCATCATCATCTCTCTCAACATAAAATAAAATTTAAAAAAATAAAAAAAAAATGGACACACCTAGGGGGCGCTTGGCTGACTCAGGAGCACGTGACTTCAGGATTGTGAGCTTGAGCCCCACGTTGGGTGTGGAGATTACTTTCAAATCCTTATTTTTTAAAACTTCATTTAGGTAATCTCTGTACCTAACGTGGGGCTCAATTCATTGCACGAAGATCAAGAGCCTCAAAAGTAGAAGGAAAACTCTCCGCGCTCAGATTTTGCGGCTCAGGATGCTTCTGACGCCTGCTTCACAGGTGTAGACAGGTGGCAACAGCAGTCCGCATTCAGACCCTCCACACGCTTGGGTCTGGGCCCTCTGCCTCTTTGGGAGATACTTGTCTCTTAGGATCATCTGTGGCCTGCAGCCACGAGAACGTGTGGACAAGTGTGGAGCAGAAACATGGACGTCTTAGTCGTAGGTCCCCCACGGGGTGGGGGGGGCCTTTCGGGCCGGGATGGTGCGGCTGTTCCCTCCACTGTTAGTAAACTGCAGGCTGCGGGGGGCGCCTGGGGGGCTCAGTCGGTTAAGCGGCTGACTTCCGCTCAGGTCACGATCTCGCGTGATCTCGCGTGATCTCGCGTGAGTTCGAGCCCCGCGTCGGGCTCTGTGCCGACAGCTCAGAGCCTGGAGCCCGTTTCAGATTCTGTGTCTCCCTCTCTCTGACCCTCCCCTGTTCATGCTCTGTCTCTCTCTGTCTCAAAAATAAATAAACGTTAAAAAAAATTTTTTTTTTAAATAAAAAAAAAAAAGAAACTGCAGGCCGTGGGAGGTGCTGTCCCGGTGCCTTCTGGGGCCAAGAAGTCCAAAGTCTGACGCTGTTAACCAGAAGCAGACAGTCATGTCCTTTCTCCCTCGGTTTCCCCCGTTGTCGGAGTCCCGCCGGACCCAGGTGCGGTTTGCTCAGTCCCCGCTTCCCTCCTCGCCCCAAAAGTCACGGTGCGGGGGGGGGGGGGGGGCACCCGGAGTTTGGTGTGAGGCCGGAGACAACAGCGACTCAGCCGGAAAGCTGGCATCCCACGCGGGCCGTGGCCTGTGGTGGCTGCAGCCGGCTGGTTCCGTTGAAACCTTCCTTGAAAGTCCGGGGCGGCCCTGTGCTGGTGAGAAGCAGAATGGGCTCCAGGGTAGCTGCTGTCCTGCGGGGAGTGTTCTGTCCACCAGCCGCTGACTCCCGCCAGCAGGCGGCCCCCGCCCGGCCGGCCTCCGGCTCTCCCACTGGTGTTGTGCCCATCAGGAGACACTGCTGGCGTTGCTCCCACACCCGGACGGGCCGTCGCACTCGGTGTCATCGCACAGCTTAAATAGAAGTGAAATGCGCGCAGAGAACTTCCGTGATTTGGGAAGGTAGGAGGCCCTGGAGAAGCAGCAAAATAGCCCCCAGTCCCCTTCCTCACGGGGTTGATGGCAGCTAGTTTGGCAATGAGGGATGCCCGGCCTTCCCCCGGGGCCTTGCCTTGGTTCTGGCCCCAAAGTGGGGCTGCTCCTGGTACACGGACAGGGCACCCGTGGATGGCTCCTGGGTGTCTCCCCAGTGTGACCCAGACGACTCAGCCCATCGCGGTGATTGATTGATTGATTGATCGATTGGCTTTTTAGCCCGTCGCGGTTATAATCTTGACCGAGGGGGGAGGCTCAGTACAGGCTGTGGGAAGGATCTCCCCCTTTCCCGGAGCCTCCTCCCTGTCCTCAGCCTTCAAGATGTCCTTCCGCCCCCCCCCCCCCCCCCCCACCTCCCTTTGTCTGCAGTTCATGCCGAATCTGTGCAGAGTTTGTGCCCGGTCACCTTTGAGTGAAGGCAAAGGAAGGAACGCCTCACTTCTAGGCTGGAGATTTTCTGGTTTTGTTTTTCGGTATTTGTTTTTGTTCACTGACATCATTCACATATTGCAGAATTCACCTTTTGTTGGTGTACATTTCTTTCCCATTTTGATGATGATGTAGCGTGTAAACGTTAGGAAGAAAAAAAGATTACGTAGTGTGTGAAAACTACCGCAGTCAACATACAGAATGGTTTCATCACTTCCAGAATGCCTCCTCCCTCCAGCCTCAGACGCCACAGGCCCGTGGTTTTGTCTCTCTCGTCAGAAAACAGAGTGACGCGGCGTCGAAGACTTTCTCCGGCACGGCGTTTGCACTTGGCACAGTGCGGACTGTGCACGTGCTGCGGTTCCCCGGGTTCCTCCCTCTTTATGGCTGAGCACTTTTCCCCTGTAGGGTAGCAGGCACACTGCATGCTGTCCGGCCGAGGGGCTCTCGGTTTCCTGTTTTCGGACATCTCCTGCCTGGAACACGTGCGGCGCTACCTTGACTGGTGGAGGTCCATCTGGCCCTGGTCTCCCGTTGTTGTTGTTTTGGGTTAAAATTTTTCGTAATATTTATTTATTCTTAAGAGACAGAGCATGAGTGGGGGAGGGGCAGAAAGAGACCGGGAGACCCAGAATCCAAAGCAGGTTCCAGGCTCTGAGCTGTCGGCACGGAGCCCGACGTGGGCTCGAACCCACCAGCTGTGAGATGGGGACCTGAGCCCAGCCGACTGAGCCACCCACCCAGTGCCCCTTCTGATCCAGCCGGTTTGTCGGTGACCTTGGGTGCCTTCGAGCCTCAGTTTCCCCATTGCTCTACAGGGCTGGTGACTTGGGGCCTGACCTCTTTGATTCTCTTTGAGAATCAAATGAAGTATCTTCTGGTGAAAAATTAGAGTGTGGCTTGAACATACAAGGTGAAGACGTTTGGAAGCGTAAATACAGTGGGCACAACGTTCCGTGAGTTTCAGGAGGACAGCATAGCAGTTGGACGCGTGTGCGTCCTCGTGCTCCTCGAAAGTGTAGCTGCCGTCTGGCACCACGGGACACGGCCACGTACCACGGGCTGAGCTCTGGTGCTGTGCCCTCCCTCCCGGTGATGGCCTTCATCCCACAACTGGAAGCCGGTACTCCCGTCCCCCCTGGTTTTTATTTCCTGTGGTTTTCGTTGGCTTTATCAGAGCTTTCGGGGATTCAGAGGAATACTCTAAAAGGAACATTTATTTTGCCAATGTAATTGGAATGTTTTAAGAAGCCACATGGGAGCAAATAAGAAAATCCTAGCTCTAGTCGGCTATGAACCAACTTCAGTATCCGGAGCTTTGAGGGAATCTTGGGGCGAATCCCCATGTCGTATGGAAGCAGTAAGGTTTAGGAATCCCCACTTTCAAACTGAAGGTTAGTTAGGGGGAAAAAGGGTTTTTTGTATTAGGGTTTATTCTTGTTGGTAACTGGAAACCAATCCTGAAGGGACAACAATATCTGTCTTAACAAGAGATGGTGCTTAATTCTAGACCACGTTTGGGACTTGCCACGACGGCTACTGATTTGTGACGGTTCGTCCCTAAGTGTTACAGCGCGATAAATACACGGGGCCGCTTCTGTGCTTTACTGTTGGTTGTTTGCTAACTAAGGCAATTGCACGTTAACATTGCGAATTATATATGTCAGTGTTGGAAACCTACAAATACGTGGGAGGAAAGGCGGTACGAATATTTGGGCACGTCAGCCTGAACGTTCCGCTTCAGGTTTGAAGTTTGAAAGCAGGATTCCTCTCAAGGAAGGGTGGCGTTCATATTTGCTGTTTCTAGCCTTCCTGTCGGTGCCGAACCCACTGTCGACTGTGTAAGGTCTGCTGCAAAACCAAGCAGAAAATTTGAATTTAGTGACAGTCTGCCCAGTTCATCGGGCCTGTTGGTTCCAGCCCCATGGACATGTTTTCAAGGGTGTGTGTGTGTGTGTGTGTGTGTGTGTGTGTGTGTGTGTGACAGGATGCAAAACCAGTTCTCCCCCCCCCCAAAAGTATGAAAAGCAACAAATAAATAAGTGGGAATAAACTTAAGAAACCATGTGCAAAGATCCAATTATGAAGATGGGGGGGCGGATGTTCGACCCTGGTTTGGGAAGAGATTGGGTTTCAGGCTCTTGGGTCCCCATTGGGGGCCTGTGACAGTTTTCTCCTGTGCCTCACGGTGGAGAGGAGAGGGGTGTTGTGTGTGGGGTCCCAGAATGTCTGAGGTAAAGCCCTGGGGGGGGGGGGGCAGCAGATTAAGAAAACAAAAGTGTACAAAGCCAGCCTGTAGGTCCCTGTCCTGCCCGCCAGGCCCTTCTCAGTTCAGTTCCAGGCAGTGCTGGAAGGGTCCTCACTGCGTGAGCTCCTCCCCAGCTCCTGGTGCTGGCGGCAGACCGGTTTGCCCCCAGTGAACGAAAACCAGGAACCGAGTGAACGCGTGCGTATTAATAAAAACCGCGGAACATTTGCAGACCCTTGATGGGTTACAAGGGAAGAGGGGAGATAACAGGTTTTTTAAAATTTGGTTTTTTTTTTAAACAACATTGACTTTTTTAAAATTTAAAAACCAGTGTGTTTTAAATGCTTTATGTATTTTTGAGAGAGCAGGGGCGGGGGAGGGGCGGGGGGGACGGAAGATCCGAAGTGTGGGCTCTGGGCTGACAGCAGGGAGCCTGACTCCAGGGCTCCAACTCACAAACCCGTGAGATCGTGACCTGAGACGAAGCCGGACGCTTAACCCACGGGGGTAAGGCACTGGGTTTCAGGCACCCCTGAAAAACAAAATTTGTTGTTGTTGTTGTTGTTGTTGTTGTTTTCACTTCACGGCACTTGTCACTTGAGGCTGTAATTTTTCCGAATATGGATATGCCTGTGAGACTGTATGTGACCTTTTCATTCCTTCCTCCTTTACCATCCACAGCTTGTAGTTGCTGGACGAATGGAAAATTGAGATTTGAAGTTTTCCTCGGGGCTACCTTGTATTCTGTTGCCAGGAACAGTCTGGACTGGTCAACTCTAATTCTGATATAACTGTAGAAGAACATAAATACCTTTGTGATTTATGTGTAAAAATTGTTTTAGGTGTGTGCCCACTCCTACTTCTTAAGTGTATGACCTGGATTTCTGTGCATTTTCTTCCAAACTTTTGAACACACACACACACACACACACACACACACGCCTATAGGAATGTAGTCTTAAAAACTTGTGCACGTTTTCCTGTACTGACTAGCGGTCATCAGTGCTCTGAACTTGGTGTTCATGGTGTGGAACTTATGTAGCTGTCCTCTTACTTGGATTTTTCTCTACATTTGGCCATTGCATTCAACGGGAACATCCTCCAGTCCCTGTGGCTTCTAAAGGGAAGACCCCCTCCGCCCCCTGCCTAGGAATTGCTCCCACCGCAAGAGGTGTATTTGAAATGTTAATATGCTCCTGAGATCCTGCCTCCCACCAGTCCCACTTCCTTCCCACCCCACCGTCCAAGGCCATCAATCTAACAGGAGAGAAATGGCCCCTCCTCGTGTACTTTGCATTTCTGCGATTACCGAGAGGCGAGCGGCTTTTCATATGCTTATTGGCCATTTGTGTTTCCTCTTTGGATTGCCTTGGGTCCGGGGCCTATCTCTCCTGGGTTTCAAGAAAATCAATTTGTTGGCATTTTGGATAAATACTGAGTATTAGCTGTATGCAGAGGATTTCTCCGAGTCCCTGAGTCCCTGTTTATTTAGCTCGGTAGACATTTTACATTTTTGTGTGGTTGGGGATAGTCTTTTACTTTACATTTGGTGTCTCTAATCTCACTCTAGGACGCATTCTTGGTGTATCCTATGAGGTGGGATCTACACCCATGAGCTTCATATCCTGTTAGCAAATGGTCTTATGTCCCATTTCTTTTGCGAACCTCACATTTGTGGAAAACCTTTCTGAGAGTAGCTGTTGGCTAAGTGTGAAGAGGGTATCCGAAGGCCGTTGCCCTGTGAAAGCCAACTGGCTCGCAGTTCGTATTGGTTGAGTGGTGGTGCTTTGGGCTCCTATACGGTGATCTCTTCAAGATGTCTTTAATGGACTCTGTTGTTCCTCCTAAGTGGCTAAAAAAAAAATATAACTTGTTAATTCCACCCCTCAGATGTCCCTGCTGCTTAACACTTTGGATTGTATCACTGGTTGCATCATGCCTGTGCAGCATTATCTTTAGGACTCTATCATTTAGTTAACAGAATCACACAAATGATGCAGGTGTTTTGAGGTGTCATTTATTTGTATACTGTAGTTATGGTTCCACATTCTGCTTTGGTTTTTATGTCTAATAGTAAACCCGACATGTCCTTGTAGAACAAACACAGTACAAGTCATTTACTCCTCTTCACTGAGGTACAGTTTAGGCACAAACGCATTCATTGTCAGCACACGTTTTGATGAGTCTTGACAGATTTATATACCCCACCACCACCACCATTAAGATAGAACATTTCTACCGTCCCAGAAAGTTCCCCTGCTGCAGTAGCTTTCAGTGCTAATCTTTGGAGAATTTGGCCTGCTACTTTGGTCATGGATGTTGATGATTTACCGAAACTAGAGGAAGGCATAGGACTTTGGATGTGAACGAATCTCCAAGGATGGAAGGTTGCAGTGTCCGATGCCCTGCCCTATTGCTGATGCAGGATAGCCGCAAAACTCCCTAAAATCCTCACCCTGAAGCATCTTAGCCTCCGAAGGCCCATAGTCCCTCCTTTTCTCTTTCAAACCTTGGCTGTTTCAGGGCCACAATGCAAATGGTCAGGGCACATTGTTTTCCAAGGAGCAGATGCCTGCTGGGAGGCAGATTCCTCAAGGATTGCTTGGAAAATGTGGAAGTGAATTCCATCCAATCAGCACATTTCTCTTTGAGCGGCTGCCATGTGCCTGGCTCTCTCCGGGTGTTTGAGGACACAAAGGACCAGAACAGAGGTTGCCTTCTGGGGACCCTTACATGACTATAAAGGGAGGTAGAATTGCTGGGGACTCGGGGTATCATGGTGAATGAGGTACATGGTAAAAGTGCTAAAGTGTTTTTGGTTAGGTGTTGTGCTTGAACAGTTTTTTTTATTCGATTTGATTTTTAAATTCAGGGACTCCAAAAGGGTATGCAGTGGAGTGAATTCTTAATGACACAGCGGCGGCTTCCTGTGTTCTTCCAGAGGGGGTGGTTATGGGGGGATGACTGCTGTCTTGTCCTTGGAGTCTAGGCCCTTGGTAGTGAACACTTCCAGAAAGTTCATGGCTTTTCCAGGGCCTGCCAGGTCAGTTGGAGGTTGACAGTTGCTGGCTTCCATTCCCAAAGACTCTTCCTTTGAGGAAAAAAAATTGGTTTTGAGCTTCCTGGAAAATTTAATTTTACAGGGCAGTTCATGGACCAGTTGTAAATACCATTCAGAACTGCCTTTCGCTGGAGGACATGTTCTCCAAAAACTTTGCGGTAGGTTTTAGGCAGTTTCCTTTGTGCAGAGTTATTCAGTCTTCAGTTTAGAAAGCTGATTATTTGCGCTTTGTACTGGGGAGGGGTCCCTAATGGCCTGACACCATCCCACGTTCCTCTACTTTTCGTGTCTAGCTCACACACCTGCATGGCCTCTGGTGGCCCCCAGTGAGAAGTGGGTCTGTGGAAGGAGGTAGTTTTGGTCTGGAGTTGAACTGAGTAAGGGCTGGATACCGTGAAGAGGGTGGCAAGGCCGCAAGGCGTGAAAGCACACTGCCCCTCCCCACCGTGGGCTTGGGGGGGTTTCCGGTGGGCGGTCCCCAGGTACAGGGGAGGGAGGGCCGCTTCAGGAAGAAAGACCCAGGGGCCTTTGAGGAGCGAGGTGCGCGTTTGGAAAGCTTGGAAGCGCTTTGCTGAGGAATCCATTGGTGATTAGAACTTTATCTGCAAAGCAAATGTTCAACCACTGTTTACCAGAGTTCGTTCAGACAGGCTCCAGGGAGCTGCAGGGCCCCATTTAAAACCTGCGGTTGGGATGGTGAAAGGGGACTTTCATGGGAACACAGTCACCCTTGGAACCACCTCTACCCTTAGAGCGAAAGAGAATCTTCAGTTGTCTCAGGCTCTCCCAGAGCTGCTCTGAAAGCCCCATCGAGGCCATCGGGAGGCCCTGTCCACCGTGCCTCTAGAAGTGGGTGCATCAGCATGCAGAGGGAGGAGAGGCTGCTCCCCTCTGGTCCTGTTCCCCACGTGCTCTATGCTGGGGACCCCTGATTGGAATCTGCCTGGAATCCTCATCTATGGTGAGGCCGGAGCTGTAGTTTAAGAAACAAGCCAACAAAACCCGCCTCCTGTGTTTTGAAGGACGGTAAACTGTTTGCATTGGTTACAGTAAAACGCCAGTGTGGAGCACGAATACAAAGACCCTGAAGATAAAGTTAATGATTACATTCGGAGGTTTCGGCCTGTTTCCTTTAGAGATTTCTCTCTCTTGACCTTTACTCCATCGTGGCTCAAGACTCAGCCCGCAAATCGCATTCCCTGTTTTTATAGGGTCCAGTCTTAATACTTGCCCCGCAGCTTTTACTTGGGCCTTATCTCTGGCAGGAGTGGGCTTCCTAGAGCCCCTTGCTGGGGGCGCTTTTCTCTTCCCAGGTTTGTTTGGATACCACCCCACCCCCCAGGCTGGGGCAGCCGGAATTCTTCCCGGTTCTTTGTTCCTCCTGGAGGGCGGGAATGGCCGCCTCCTGGAATGTGGATCGCCCAGGCTTGAGTGGAGTGCCATCGAAGCCTTGTGTGTCTGCTCCTGGGGACTTCTCTGGGGTCAAGTGGGCGTGGGGACAGGGGAGCACCTCCTGGTTCAGTCACCCCTGGTTGATTAAACGAACCAGTTTTTGTCCTAACCGTAAACTGAAGAATCCCCCTCACCCCCATTAAAACAACAAAACCCCACGCGAAGCCAGTGAGAAACTCCCAGCGAAGCTCCCAGCTCTAGGTTTGCCCCATCTCACCGGGACCCTCAGGACTCACCGGGAAGCCTCCTGACCCGGATTGCCAGCTTTAGCTCTGGCCCAGCCCCCAGAATGCCCAGTTCGTAAACAGTAAATAAAATTTTAGTATGAGTCTATCCCATGCGATACTTGGAACATACTTACACTAAATATTGCTGTCTGAAATTAAATGAGCAGTGCTGTATTTTACACGGCAGTTCGACTTCTGACAACCCTTTGAAAGCTGTCGGGAAGGACGGAAAGGCCCATACAGGATCCCTTCCTCTCTGCGCTTGGGTCCTTATAAATCCTTGTCACAGGGTTCCTCCTAGGTGACAGCAGCTTGTCGCAGGCACACACACAACACCCGGAACAGAATCTCTGATTCCCGCACCCCCAGTCCCTGTAGGTCCTAGCCCAGAAGGGGGTGGGGAGATGGATGCCAAGTCTCATCAGTGGAAACCACATGCCAGCCCTGGAGACGGGAGGAAGCTCTTCCTTTGTACTGACGCAAACACTGAGGTCTCAGTGCCCCCCATAGGCCGGTGTGTTGGTGAGGGTTCACAGTGAGATGCCTCCCAACCCCGGCTCCCCATTACCATCCTCAGGGGGTTGGGCAACAATAGAGGAAGAGTGGTTCCTTGGTTTTCTAGAAGAGGAGTTTTGGGTACGGTTTTGGGGAATTTGGCCACAATCTGACTTCGTTGTGGGCGCGCCTGTATCTATGTACTTCACTCCAGCACAAGAAGGAAGGATTTTCAGTGATTTCCACAGCTCCGGAAGAAGGGAAGGTCGGAGAGCAGGTTCTGTGTGTTGGTAGCTCTTTACTTGGGGCTGCCGGGGAGGGGAGAATTTATAGGTTCCTCTACTGTGTCTGGATTTGCTGCCAGGAATGGTGTTGGCCCTCTCAAACTGATGGCTGGACAATGACATAATTGCATAGTGTTGCTCATTTTGCTTTGACTGCCAGGAAGCTCAGAGCCAAACTCCATCCAGGAAGTCTCATTGACATGCTTCTCCCTTCTTGACCTAAACTTGTTTCTGCATGTTATTGGCTTTCTTTGTAAGCTACTCTTCTTAGATCTGGGTAAGAGTTGCTGAAATGAATTTCAGTATAAATTTTGAGTGACTGATGAGGGGGTTGTAAAGTGCCCAGGGTAGGGACAGTGTTTGATTCAATAAATCTCGCTGATGAGTATGTAAAAGAATTAAGCCATTGTATCAGTATAGTACTTGTCAGACAAACACATAATCCTCGTGCGTGCCCTGTCCCTCCCTGGACAGAGTTCAGACCCGTGCCCAGGAGTTGAGAGGCTTGCACAGCTAGGATGTGCCTGAGAGCTGCTGGGGCAGCAGGACGACAAAGCCCTCATCTGTAAAAATCAAAGTAATTTGAGAAACCCCAGAGTTAGTCCTGTCACCGGGCAGAGGCCATGGCTGGGTGTAGGGTCTTCTGACCCAAGTCTCCGTCCCCACCGCCCCCCACCCCCAATCACTCGCAATTTGGTAGAGCTTGAAACCCCTTCTAGAGGGGGCGGGAGGAAGTGGTTAATCCCCACTTCCTTCCCTGGGAGTTTTATGGGCCTCTGGGAGCCTGCCTTCCTCTGGCCTTAATGGTCATAAATGACCCTCTCCCAGGGCAGGGGCCAGGCCCCTATGAATCTTTACCCAGATTCTAGGCATTTGGGTGGTTAATAAATGCTTTTTGAAGGTGATGCCTTGGTCTTCTGTAATTGGGAGGTGGGGTGGGAAGTTGTGTAGGATTGCTGGGCTGTGGTGGCTTAAGTCAGGCATTGTGAATGAGCAAGCAGTCCCTGGGTGCTGGAGCTGGGTTGGACTGAGGGGCCTAGAGGGCAGGGCCTCACTCTCCTTGAGGCACTCTAGCTGCTGTGTGCGCCCCCCAGATCTGGCCTGCCGCAGGATGGGGGTAGGGAGAGGTGTGCTGCCGACCCTCATTGAGGGCCGAGTGATGTCGCCCTACCCCGTTTCCTGTGTTTCATTCACCAGAGTCTTTGCATAGCGGTGAGCTTCATTTTTATTTCGTTGGCTTGATTTTTGATGAAGAGCAACAGCAAAAAAACATCTGAGTTGCCCAGCCCTTGGGATGGGCTTGCAGAGTGGCCTTTAAGTAAGGAATACTGGGGTGTCTGTCAGCGTGGAATGGAGGCTGGGGTATACAGCGCATGTAGTCCTGATTGGCTGCAAAACAGCTCCGGGAAGGAAATCTCTGGGCAGGCATCACCTCTCCTGCTAGCAGGCCCCTCTTTTCCCTTCCCTCCTAATCCCCTGCCTCCCGTTCTGCAGGGTTTTAATTAACTGTGTTTAATCTTCCCCGGGAAGCTTCCCGCCTGCCTGCTTGTCCCCGTTACCTGCTGGGTTTTCTGTTCCAGTCCAGCCTAGGACAAGGAGTGTTCCGAGAAGGGCTCCTCTTGGCCCAAGGGCCACTGGAACCTCCCTGAACTCTCTCTCTCTGCTGTCCTGCTTGCTAGGACGTTGCAGAGCCAACCCGGAAATCAACTAGAAGGCAACCAGGACTCAGGCAGGGGTTAACCTGGGCCCTCCTGCCCGTGAAACACAGCACTGGCCCTCCTTTGTGGAGGATCTCCATAAATCCACCTAGATTTAATGGTACACAGATAATTGCAGATAATGCACTTTTTCTGTTAAGTGCCTGGAAGCAAAATAAAGAAAAAGCAAAACAAACATCTATTAGAGTCCCAGTGTTTTTTTGAAGTATTTCATGCAAAAAGCATTTTTAGTCAAGGCCCACTGAATGCCAGTGCTCCTTCGTTTCATTCTCTGTTTTGTGTTTAAATCAGCCTTTCGCTGTTTAACAGTGACAGAGGAGTTGCTTAACCCTGGGGCTCCCTACCCCATAGAGATTCTGATTATTTAAAACTAGGGCGGGGCTCGGATTTGCATTTTAAACCAGTGCCTCAGGGTTCTAATGCAGGTGGCCCCTTGGAGAAAAAGCTTTAAAAGATGGCCCAGGAGAGGGAATTTAAGGTCAGGGAGTCCCTGAGCACACTGTTTTGTGTTTGTATCGGCATTGGAACCCTCAGTTGTCAATCATAAATTATGTCTCGTTTATCCTGTCTCAGTGATTGCACCTGAGTCATTACACCTGTGTATCATCAGATGCCCCGATTTAAAGTCGCCGTTGATTGGGGCATGTGGGTGGCTCGGGCTAAGCGTCCGACTTCATCTCAGGTCTTGATCTCGAGGCTCCTGAGTTCGAGCCCCACATCGGGCTCTGTGCTGAGCGCTCAGAGCCTAGAGCCTGCTTCAGATTCTGTGTCTCCCTCTCCGCCCCTCCCCTGCTTGTACTCTGTCGCTATCTCTCTCTCTCAAAAATAAATAAACATTAAAGAAAATTTTTTAAAGGAGGCATACGATGAGGGGCACCTGGGTGGCCCAGTCAGTTAAATATACAACTTTGGCTCAGGTCATGATCTTGTAGTCTGTGCGATTGAGCCCCACATCGGGCTCTGTGCTGGCCGCTCAGAGACCGGAGCCTGCTTCGGATTCTGTGTCTCCCTCTCTCTGCCCTTCCTCTCCCCTCCGCCTCTCAAAAATAAACATCAGAATTAAAAAAAATAAAGTGGCCCTTGATTGTAGTGACGCTTTAACTTCGTATTTGGCGTATATTCAACTTCAGGCCGTAGTATCACCCCTTCCTCTGAGCTGCCTTTGTAAAAGAGCGTCAAGGAGAACATTCTAGGAAGTGACTTTATATTTCCAGAGTTCTCCAGTCTCCATGACATTGGGGAGAAAATCCAGCTTAGACGCATTGATGAAGACCGTGACTTTGGGGGGCCTGAGTTGGAGGGGAACCCCCACAGTCCTCGCGTAGGGAAACTGTCGCCACAGACGAAGCGGCTGGAACGAGGTTAGCCGCTCTGGGACCGGATCCGGCACCACGTTCCGGTGTCCACACAGCTGACGAGTGTCAGGCTCCGTCCCTGGCCAGGTCTTGGGTGCTGGTCCTGCTGCCAGTTGGCATGTCCCCCGCGTAGAGAGCCCTGCGGGAGCCGCCTGGGGACTGTCCAGGCACCTGTGTGCAGAGCCCGGGCGCACCGGGCCTGCTCGGGCACTTAGGGGGCTGCTGGGAGGCCGTGGGGGTCTCGGGGCGGCTCCAAGGAGAGAGGAAGGGTGCCTTCTCTCTGCCGAGGCGGAAATGACTGTCGCCCTTCCGAGAAAGCAGCCCGGCCTTCCTCTCGCTGTGTGGCTAAGTGTAGATGCAGCGCACGCCCAGGTCTCATTTGGGGTTCGGAAATAATCCTTCCGGAGCTACACTGTCCTTTTTAAAAACATCAGCCAATTTTGGTAAATGTTTATTTTTGAGAGAGAGAGAGAGAGTGCGCAAGCAGTGGAGGGGCCGAGGGAGAAGGGGGAACAGAGCGGCGCTGACAGCAGAGAGCCCGTGCGGGGCTCAATTACGTCCTCAGCCGAAGTCGGACGCTTAACCGCTGAGCCACCCAGGGGCCCCCAGAGATACACTGTTGTCTTTTTTTCTCTCTCCCTTGGAAAACTGATCTTGTGAATATTGTGCTGTATTTGTTGCTCATCTCCGTGTTTCTTTGATAGACTGAGTCTGTACATAAGGTCCCTCCCCCTGAAGTCCAGTGGTTTCATACGAATGCTTTGCCACGGTAAAGGCCGTCTTGAATCAATCTACTTCCCCTCCCCCACAGCCGCCTTTCACAAGTGCAGGGAGGTAGGTTCACATGGGACACATCTTTCCCCAGCGTCCCTTTTCATTTGACGACCATAGTAAAACAGCTGCCACCGTGCTGCGGAGGGGAACACGGCAACGCTAAGATCAAGCTGCGATGTTGGGCTCGCGGCTGCTTCCCGAGACCCAGCCAGCCAGGGCTGCTCACCACCGCCCAGGGCGAATTCTGTTTGGGTAGAGACGCGGGAGGCCAGACCCCCAAAAGCCCTGCAAAGATGTGGGGAAGCTGGCTCTGTGCTGTCCCCACCTCCTCCTGCTACCACACTGGGGTGCCCGCTTTCCCCCCACCTCCCTCCTTTCTTTTTAAGTCTTCTCCGCAAAGCAGTTCGCTCTCTCACCAGTCAGCATTTGTGGCTTTGGCCTTTTCTTCACGAGGGTGTAGGGGAGTCGTTCAGGGCTACTCACGGGGACAAACCTTTCCTTACAGCAGTGGGCGTTCTGTGAGGTCATACGCCGGTTGGGTGGACCGTGACGGAACAAAGCGCCTCGGGGTCTTTCCGTGAGGTTTCTGGGTCTGTCGCCCGCCAGCCGTGGGACCTCCGCACAACCTCGGCCTTCACCGTCTGTAAAATGAAGGTGGGACTGTGGCTCGATGAGTTGTGCTTTTGACACGCGGTGATCCGGGGATGCCCCGGGCCCGGTGCCCGACTCGCTGTATCCGTGCCTTTGGCAAGCGTGCATCGAGGCTCTGACGTGAGCCCCGCGCGGCCCCTTCCTCCTGTGACAAATGAGAGTGCTGACAACCAAACAGATTTGCTTGGGGTCTGCCCCCTCCCACACTGGCCTCTGAGTCTCTCTGGCTCAGGTTGCTCTCTGTATGGGGCTCTGTCTTTCCCCTCGCACTCGTGATAGGACGCATCGGAGAGGTGCTTGGGTGTACGCACGAGTGGCAGAGAGCAAAGTGCCGCTCACTTTATTCTGTGACCCTGAGCACGCCGGTCCGTCTGTGCGTTGGCTTCCCTCTTTGCCGAACAGTGACAGCGGTGATAGGTTCCTGGGTGCACAGATCTGAGATGCCGGAGTTCTGACAGACGTGCGCCTCGGGGTGGGGTGCCCTCGGGGTGGGGTGCGGTCCTCTGCCCTCTTGGCTCTAAGGACGCAGGAATCCTGCCAAGGGAGTTCTGTCAGGTCAGGCCCATAAACTTTATCATCCTTCCTCCAGAAGTCAGCTGGTCTGCTCACTTCTGTCCCTGATAACCACTCATCTTCCCTGGAGGGATGGGGGCCAGAGGCTTGGGGGAGGGCGTCTCCAAAGAAACTAGGAGATGGTTTTTGCTGATTCCTTGCCCCTTCTTCATCACTGCGTATTTTTAAATAATTTGCTTCTTTCAGCGCTCCTTTTGGGAAAGGAGGCTCCAGAATTACACTTGACTTCATCCGTGAGCAGGAGCCCAGGGTCACTTTTCCCTTGCCGGGCAGTTTCTTAAATACCGGTATCCGCCTCCTTTTTGCCCCTTAGTCCTGGTAGGCGGAATGAAGCCTGGGGCCCTGGCCAGACCGAGGTGTCCAGTGGAGGAAAAGCTGGGACTCAAGGCTGCAGGAAAACCCAGAGCCAGCTTGCCGCCCTGCCCCTGCTGGCTATACCAAGCCCCACCGGAGATGCCGGGGCCCTGCTTAACCTAGGATGCACACGCCCGTCTCCAGTCAGAAAGCTCCCCCTCCAGCTACAGTCTGGGTTTGGGGAAGGGTTAAGATGCTTTTTACAATTTTTCGAGCGGAGGTGGGGGCACCTGGGTGGCTCAGTCTGTTGTGCATCCGACTTTGGGCTCAGGTTATGATCTCGCGGTTTGTAGGTTTGAACCCCACGTCAGACTCATTGCTGTCAGCGCTAAGCCCCCTTCGGATCCTCTGTCCCCGTCTCTTTGCCCCTGCCTCACTTGTGTGCTCTCTCTCTCTCTCAAATAGAACCTTAAAAAAATTTTTTTTTCAAGGTGGCGCCTGGGTGGCTCAGTCATTGAGCGTGAATTAAAAAAAAAAATCTAAAAGTTTTCGAGAACTCCTGTTTTAGGAATTGGTATTCTGGTGATCCTGGCCCAGGGAGGTCAGAGGGGCCTTATGCAGAGAGCTGGGGCAGGAAGGGGGGGGAGGATGAGCCTTCTGTGTGCATTTATTTTTTTTTTAACATTTATTTATTTTTTTGAGACGGAGACAGAGCATGAACAGGGGAGGGTCAGAGAGGGAGGGAGACACAGAATCCGAAGCAGGCTCCAGGCTCTGAGCGGTCAGCACAGAGCCCGACGCGGGGCCCGAACTCACGCGAGATCACGCGAGATCATGACCTGAGCCGAAGTGGGCCGCTTAACCGACTGAGCCACCCAGGCACCCCGTCTGTGCATTTAAATTTAAAAGCTATCCACTAGAAAATGAACCTCAGTTTGGATAGACAAGGTCAGGAGAACCAGATCTTGTGGGGCTGCCGCAAAGTCTTGATGGTTAAACCTGTTTTTATAGGGAAGGCAGAGGGGACTCAGTCCTCTTCCCTGTCTTAGATTGTAAACTTGGCATTGTGATCTCCTTCCCCTCCACCACTGATTTGTAAACAGCGTGGTTAGAGGCAGGAGCCTGGAGAGATCTGGAGAGCCGAGTCCTAACCCTTTTTCCTCCATTAAACCTGTGCCTGTTTTAGCTAGATAAGCAGACGTCCTCCTCCCCTTTTTGCCTGCTGGAATTAGCAGTTCAGTGTATTGCCTGCCGATTCTTTACTTTTTTTTTTTAAGAAGTTAGAGATCCCTTTGAGAATCTTATGTGTTCACCTTCTTCCCAGAAAGATGTGCACATTCACAGTTTAGCAACAAATCGAGGGTCGCTCCCATCTAGTTAAGATTTTGTGGCTCAGAACATCTGGGGGGATGTCTCCAGTGCCTTTCAAAAGCAAGATAGTCATCTGCTAGTACGAATTTTAAGAAGCAGAGGAAGACCACCCCTAGCATGGATGGTTTGAGAATTGAGTCCCTGTGGCCCTGAGGCCTGTGGTGGTGAAGCTGTTCTACTCTCTGTATTTGTGCTGCTGGGGGGGGGGGGGGGGGGGAGGTACATAATGGGGCAGAAAGGTGTTGGCAGTTCTGAGCTTGTTTAAAATGCCAACCCTGTGGCAGGTCGGGGCGGGGGGGGGGGGTTGTGTAGTACAAAGCGATGAGCATAGAGGGAAATTTGTATCATTGATTAGGAATGCAAATTTTTGCACGTAATTCTCTGAAAGCAAGTAGGCATTGGGAAGGAGAAAAGCTAAGAGGAAAATTGTCTCCCAGAGGATTTTTGTAAGGCATTTCTCTTCCCCCTCCTCTTGTGTTTGACCTATTTATGTACTTTCAGAGTGTTGATGTCATAGCATTTCAAAGGGATATTGTATGTCTTGAGTGGTAACTTCTTTTAAGTAGGCCTAAAATATCCCCTTCTCCATTAATGATCAGCATGGTTCCCTGTAGTAATGGAAATTGTCATAGAATGTACTACTCATCCAGATGCCTGGGGTCATTCCCTCCCCCCTCCCCTGCCTTGCACTCACTCGCGCTGGCTCTCTGTCTCTCTGTCTCTCTCTCTCTCAGTTCTGGGTCCCCTTTGGCAATAACTGCAGTGTAGCCAGCAAATAAAATAAAAATAAACCTCTAAGGAAAACTAGCTTGTGTAGCTTTTCTTTGGAGTTTTAAAAGGATGTGTTTTAGCAGGAGATACTGAGTACATACATGTTGGGAGAAAACTTTGCTAACCAGAGTATCTTTTGACCTGTTTATAAGGATTTTGTAGGAAAGCCAGTCCCTGTTTCTCTTGTGGGATTAATCATTTCCTTTTGACCTTGTGCTCTGCCCCTAACATGTTGCATTGATCAAATCCCGAAATCTCAAGTTCTTTTCTCCACCCCCCACCCACGGCCCCATTTGGGTCAGAAAAACCTGAGGTGCAGGAAACGTTATTTATCCATTTCAAATTATTTTCAAATTATTTTCAAAAACAGTTGCCTCCACTTTCCTGTTTTGTTTTTTCTTTAATAGGACTTTTGTGAAACAGACCTTTAAACTCCCCAAATTGTGATTGGAAATGTCACTAGTTGAGCTCAATACATTTGAAAACCTTTGATTGACAGTGTTTCTTGGGGTCAACAGTAAAAAGTTCTTTTGGATTCCGTTTGTTTCATTTCCCTCCCCACCCCCATTCCAACTCGGAATGGGACACAGTTGATAATAGAGTTGATGCAGTTAGCAAAAGAGCTGAGTCAGTAACAAGCATGTGCAGAATTGACTTTGTAGGTCTTCCTCCTCAACTGAAGTCCCTCAGCTACAGCATAAAGTTGTTGGAAGCCTCTTAGCCGGTTGTCATCCACACCTTTTCTTCTGGTTAGTTTTACTAATGATAATAGAGCTGGCCGGTTTGGGAGCGATGGAGTTTAAAGTAATACCTCTTATGCGCCAGTTACAGAAAATTTATTTTTTGGAATTTAAGGATTACAGGATAGCAACATTGGTATGTGGTTGTGTGCACGTGAGAGAGACGGGGAGGGAGGGGGAGAGAAGAGTGTATGAAAGTTGCAAACAAGAGAAAGGAAGGCTCATTTGACCGTCATCCACAGCTGATTTGTTTGGGAGTGGGTGAGGAATATTCTGCCCACTTCCCCACTTGCAAGAAGCTATTCAGCAGGAGAGAGGATGCCTGGAACCTTCCTGCTGGAGTGTGCCTGAGGGACCTGTAACAACAAAGCCTCTGTATTGGACCAGCTGCCATCTTGGACCCGGTTCTTTGACAATTGGCCCTCACTCTTGGACTAAATTGATCACAGATCCCCTGGGGGTAGCCTTTGGATTGTGGGGCCATGAGTGAAATTAGGGACAGGGACAGTGTTGTGGCCTACGCTGGAGCCCCTGGGGGCACATCCTGGAGAAGGACACCGAGAGCTGTGTTCCTTCCCTCTGAGGGGGGGCAGGAGGGGGAGTTGGGAGATAAATAGGTTTTCTCCAGCTTTGCCAAGTGTCCACTTCTGGGTTATGCCTGGTGGGGTTGTACAGAAATGCGAGGTATTAGGGGCCAGGAAGAATGGTTGGAATAAATGCAGTGAAGAGGGTAAGAGTTTCCATAAGAGCCAGGAGGAGGGTGGAGCCCTCAGAGGTGAGCACTTAGGAGCATTTGGCTAGAGGTTTCAACATACTAGGTTCATCTTCGGGTCCCTTGGGAATTGCTATGAAGTCCAGCATGTTAAGCTCGAGGGATTTATTCTTGACTCTCAGGCAGCGGGGAGCCACTGAGGGTCGTTGAGTTAGGGAGTCATGAAAAAAATCAATTAAAGGATTGATTTTTTGGCAGTGGTGGTTGGCACACAGATAAAAATCCCCATGCCGTATGCTTATGAGACCCTAGCAGGCTGGGTGGAAGTTGATAGAGGTGAGCTTTTCAAAACAATAGGGGAGGGAGTGTTACTGTTGACAGAGGCAGCAAGCACAGAGCCCCACTGGTTTCTACCTTGGCTCTGAAGCCAGGCTCTATCACTTTCTGCTTGTGTCCTTGGGCAGGTTACTAACTACGCCTTAGTTTCTTCATCTGGAAAAAGAGGCTGATGACAGTAGCTACCCCATGTGTTCAGGACAAATTAATGTATGTAAAGCACCTGTCATAGGGCCGGACGCTAATGCACAGCTAGGAATATATTTGCCGTTATTAAACTCTGGGTCCGACAAAGCTTGGGTAAATGAACCTCAGGGGAGGGAGCCCTCTGCTTCGTTGAAGCCTCCTATATATGCCCTGTGTGGAGACTTCGAACATATAGAGAATTGCTAGTCATCCTAATCCAGAGATAACTATCAACATGTTAATATATGTCATTCTTGTTAATATGGCTCAAAAGAAAAGTCCGCGCCTGCCTTCATTTTCCATTAAGATCATACTGGTCTACGGCCACACCACCCTGAACGCGCCCGATCTCGTCCATTGAGCTCATACTGTGAATATTGACTTGTATTCTGTCTGTTCTTTTCCATTTCACATTATACTATGTAAATATAGGGTAGTATTTGTTACTAATATAAGTAGTAAACTAAATCTGTAGCTTGTCTTAGCAATTAGTTTAGGGATGTGAGGGGAATGGCAAAAAGTACTTCGATTTCATTGAGTCTAAGTAGCTACCCAAACATGCTGCAGTTTGGCGTGGGATGAAAAATACACAGTAGTATTCAGTGATGTCCAAGCACATTCAGGCACTCCTCACTACAGATTCGATTAGCAAGGAATACTCGCACCTATTTTTCTTCCTTTAGACAAAGAGTACAGTACTATGTATGTTACTCCTTCCTTATTTTTTCTGTAGCTTTAGAGGTCATTCCGTGGGTGTAGAGCATCTCATTCTTTTTCGTGGTTGCCCAGTAATCAATCTGCTTAACAATTCTTTAACCAGTCTTAATGATGGACATTTAGTTTGTTTCCCATCTCAAAGATGGTGCCATAAATCATCTGTCTTTTTTTCTTTTTTAATGTTTGTTTATTTTTGAAACAATGTGAGAGACAGAGTGCAAGCGGTAGAGGGGGGCAGAGAGAGGGAGACACAATCTGAAGCGGGCTCCAGGCTCTGAGCTGTCAGCACAGACCCGACGTGGGGCTCGAACTCACAAACCTTGAGATCATGGCCTGAGCTGAAGTCGAACGCTTAACTGACCAAGCCACTCAGGCGCCCCAGGCATCTGTCTTTTCAAAGAAATATCTCATTCCTAGCTGGATGGCTTGAACATACAAAGATACAGCTTAGAGCTTGTGAAGGTTCTTATTTACTGGAGAAGAGATCCCTCGCCCCCCCCTGCTCTTCCCCCCCCCCCCCCCCCCCCCCCCCAAGAAATGGAGGCTAAAGCTTTTCCTGAGATCACATTGGGCCAGTGGTGAGAAATAAGATGATACGCTCTGGACCACAAGCACGTCAGGCCTGGAGTTTTGCTTTGTTTCTTTTAAGGGTTTTTTAAGTGTATTGATTTATTTTTGAGAGGGGGTTTCAGGTAGAGAATCCCAAGCAAGCTCCGTACTATAAGAGCAGAGCCTGAGGCGAGTTCGAACTCCGTAACCATGAGATCACATGACCTGAGCTGAAATCAGGAGTTCAGTTAACTGATCGAGCCACCCAGGAGCCCCTGGAGTTCTGTCAAAAGTGTAGGAGAGGCTTTGGGCTTAGGGAGGACCCAGGGAAAGATGTCTGAGCTTTGGCCCCTTTGGAAACCTACTGGAGGTTTTGCATTCTCCCCTTCCCATTTTAATGGTTTTATTTTCCACCACATTCTCCTGGATAGTTACTTCTGGAGGACCACCGGGTTCAGAGACACCGTCTCTGACATGGAAAAATGCTTCTGGACGTGCTTACTTCATTGAGGCCCTGAGAGACTGTGACTAGCTCTTGGGGTTTGGGGAATCTTCATTTTTATTTAGCTCTCCCTGTGTGGCTGCTGCCTGACCATGACTTTGCTATGGAACCCGTGGATTCAATTTTGATGGAATCAGCTATGGGCAGAGTGAGGAAGGAAAGTTGAATGTCCTATTATTCAATCCCCTAGGCCTTAGTCAAGGAGGAAAGAAGCTATTGAGTAGCTGAAGGTATTGAAGTAACTGTCTAGCCATCAGCTCTTAACTAATTGAAAAGTTGTTTTATCTTTGTTAATAGAATAAAAATGGTGTTTTGATGGGACACCTGGGTGGCTCAGTCGGATAAGTGTCATGATCCCAGGGGTTCGAGCCCCGCGTCGGGCTCTGCGCTGACAGCTCGGAGCCTGGAGCCTGCTTCGGATTCTGTGTTTCCCTATGTCTCTACACCTCCCCCACTTGTGCACGGGCTCTCTCTCGCTCTCAAAAATAGACATCAAAAAACATTTTTTAATGGTATTTTGATGATCGGTTGTTCCTCACTGTTCTGTAGGTACTGTACTCCTGGAGCAAGTCTTTTCATCCTATTTGTCACTGGAGGTTGGCTAGCCAAGGTGGCTCGCTCACCGGTGGTGATCCAGTGGGGGTTGTCAGCCAGAGGGCCTGCGCTTCTCACAGTGCGGCTGCTGGTTCTGAGAGGGTGTTCTAGGCCCTTGGACACATCGGCTCTTCTCCCCTCCGCTCCCCTCCGTTTCGTAGCCTGACTTGGCAATAGCATACGTTCAGCCCAGACTCAAGCCAGAGGGGAAACAGACTCCATATTTCGATGAGAAAAATAGCAAACTGAGGGGTAGGCAGGGGTGGGGTGAGGGCATCGTTCTCAGGCAGAGGCATAGCTTGTGTCCGAGGATGTGAGGAGGAGTCTGGAGGATGGCCCCGCCAGACCCGGTGGGTGAGGGGAGCTCCTACAGGGCTTCACAGAGGGGCGGCTGCGATCGTCTCTGACTTTTATGAAAGGTGCTCCCTGCCTGGGGAGAAACCCGTTTCAAGCCTGCTGGTTACTCGGGAAAGTGGCGGCAGGCCAGGCGCAGGAAAATCTGCGAGAAAGGATTCTGCGGCAGGCCCTGTCCCAGAGTGAAGGTTCGGGTTCAGGTTCAGGTTCAGGGATGATGGTGTTGGGGAACACAGCAGAGAGGCCCCTGACGAGAGATTTACCAGGAGAGGGAAGGGATGCTGAGTGGCACGGGCCGGTCCAGTTGGGGCTCAGTGCTGACTTCTTGCCTTGGCATTAACCACCCCTCCCGCCGCGCAGTACAGGCTGCACACAGGTGGAGGACCCCCAAGTGTAAAGGTTGGGGTAACTGGCACTCCCTAGAGGCCCCGTCCCGGGCGGGGCCTGCAGTTCTTGGCTTTGGAAGGTAGAGTGAGAAGGTATCTCGCTTTCTCCTGTGATAGCATTCTTTGTCTGGAACTTTCCCCCCACCCATTCCTATTATTACACTTTTAGACTAAAGTCTCAGACTTCCCTTCCTTCAGGAAGTCTGCTGGGATTATATGCCAGGCCCAGTGTTTCCTGGTTTTCTTCCCCCAGTCCTGTCATTGCTGACCTCTTACTCACTCACCCCTCTTACTGGACTGTAACCTCTTTGAGGACAAGGGCACAGTGCGAGGGCTGGGAGTTCACGTGAAATGTAGAATGACATCTGCTGATGGGGTTGAAAGAGGTTCATCTGACCCGCTGTCCAGCCTTGTGGCCAGGCACTGTGGCCCCACAGGAAGTTGGGGATCTCTACAGGTCCCAGTTATCGTCCAGAACACTTTTTTCCAGTCTCCAGTTCCAAGAGAATGGAATCTCTCACATTCTTTTCAGCAGGCAGAGATGTTTGAGTGGCTTTACGGCATTAACAGCCCTGCCTTGCAAACCTGTTGCTGGAGTTTGATTTAACCTGCCCTGTCGCTTGCCAGGCCAGAACCCTTACACCAGGCTGCCTTCCCTGTCGTCTGTGTTACCACTTGTATCTCATGCGCTTTCTCTTACGGGTTCTGAACCACCAGCTGTGAGATCGTGTGATCCCCATTTTGTGGGCAGAGGTAGAGCTCAGTGAGCCAGCTTAAAACCAAAAGAGTTGAAGAAGGAAGGACCACTTTGACATTTGAGCTCCTCGACATGAGGCCCTGGTCTCCTTCCATGTCTGGATGGATGCCTGGACAGTCACCGTAGCCTGTGTCCCTGGCTCCCCGTCTCCTCCTCCTCTGACCCATGAGCCTCCAGCTAGCATTCCCCTCCCGTCTCCTCCAGACTCTTCCCTGGGTGCGGGCCAAGAGCAGCCGTGCTTCTTTGCTAGGGCTGTTCCTTCTCGTTGGATTTGTAAATCTTCTGTCTCTGTCCTCCTGTCCCGTTCTTTCCCAGAAGCCTTTTCAG
This sequence comes from Panthera leo, assembly GCF_018350215.1. Taxonomy (NCBI): domain Eukaryota; kingdom Metazoa; phylum Chordata; class Mammalia; order Carnivora; family Felidae; genus Panthera; species Panthera leo. The sequence goes on from NC_056687.1 coordinate 155,982,798, forward strand.
GTTTACCTGCCCCACCTCCAAGGCCATGCAACCACAATAGATTCCGCGAAGGGAGTCATTTTGTACAACTTTTCTGGATGGCAGTTTTTCCAAACTGCCCCCCAAGTATCACGTAATCTGGTTAATTCCTTATTTGTTGTCCTGATCCTTTCTAGTGGGTTTCCAAACTGAGCCACGTTGGAGATTTACAGGGGGTGCCTGGACACGTGCACGTTGGCCCCGCCCAGATTGGCCCAAGCAAGATTTGCAGGAGACTGGAAGCTTCTTCAGTTTTTTCGTCTGTCTTAATCTCCCAAGGCTCTTAGCCCAGAGCCTTAAATCCAGTGTAAATAGTAAAAAAGAGCAGTAAACACAGCACACATCATAAGGGTATTGTGGACTCAGACTCGAGTCTGCAGCCTGAGTGCAGGCTTCCTCTGGAGACCAGGAGGGAAGTGTTGGGAGACCAGGAGGCTCTCCGCAGCTGACAGGAAGGAGGACAGTCCAGCCCGAGCGAGACTCCGGGCGGTGCCTCACGCAGAGTTTTCAGTGCGGTGGGGTTACTGTGGTAGAACAGAAAAGGAATAAAAGCCCACCCGGGCCAGAACCTGACAGCACGTCGCAGCCAGTTACAGTCAACCCTTGCACAACACGAAACTGCACGGGCTCCCCCCCAGTAAATACAGTACAGTACTGTAAATATTTTCCCTTCCTTATGATTTTTTAAAAAAGGTTAGTTATTTTGAGAGAGAAAGGGAGTGGGAGAGGGACAGAGAGAGAATCCCAAGCAGACCTCACTGTCCGTGTGGAGCCCGACGCAGGGCTCGAACCCACAGACTGTGAGATCACGACCTGAGCTGAAATCAAGAGTCAGATAGATGCTTAACTCACTGAGCCACCCAGGTTGCCCCTTCCTTACGATTTTCTCGATACCGATTTTTCCCTCTACCTTTGTTGTAAGAACACAGTATATAATACTTGTATGTACAAAATATGTGTTAATCCACTGGAAGGCTTCTGGTCAATAGTAGGCTATATTAATAGTTAAGCTTTTGGGGAGTCCGAAGTTAGAGGTGGATTTTCAACCGTGTGAGTCATCAGTGCCCCTGAGCCCCGTTATTGTTCAAGGGTCAACTGTATTTAGATTTCTCCTGCCTCAAAGCTCACAGTTTCCCGGTGTAGGTGCTAGCCAGAATATGAGTGACTTTAAAGAACAACAACAAGAAAAAAACAACCCAAAACGCAACAACACCAGGCCAGACAAGCGAGTCAGGAATTTCAGGACCCAAGTAGAGACCAATTGAAGGGCTACTCTTTCCTTTTATTTTCCTCCTGAAACTTTAGGTCACATAACCGATACCCCCTGGTGTTAGAGCTTGCAGATTTTCTTTTTTCCCTTTTCCCTCATCCGTGCAGGCCTGGCTTTCCCCCATCTGCTGAACTCGAGAGTGTCTGCTTGGGCTGTGGGCCCGTCGGGGCGTTCTGTCTCTCACTACTGCGTAGGGCAGGAGGTGGGGGCCCCCCGATTGCGTTACCTGCCGAGTCAGGGTCGGCTCGCTGCCCAGAGGTTGTGCTAACAGCACACAGGTACAGCGTGAAGAGCTGCCTCATTCCCACAAGATTCCTTTATTGGAGTAAAGTGGGATTTCTGAGGGAGTTCCGTATTTGAGACTTGAGAAAATGATGGTAATGAGAAATTGTTCCATCAGGGGAAGGGACAAAACAAAAACACCAGGCTTCTAAAGCGGAGCTTGACTCCAGTGGTGTTACCTGCAGCATCCCCACACCTGGATCTTTTTCCCGATTTTTATCTTCTTCCTAGTTAGGTGGTATTTCTCTGCCCCAGATCCTGCTGGCCCAGTGGTTCCTTGACGATCCCCAAATCCTGCTGTGATGAGTGCTTCTTTAAGAGCACAGCTGTTGGAAGAGCTCTGCACACTTGTGGGAAAGAGGACTGGGTGATTTTCCAAGGGACTAGGGCTTTGTTGGTCTAGGGGCCGGTCCTGGTTTGGCAGCCGAAGCAGTCCTTAAGGTTTATCCCTGTCTGTCCCTTGTGGTTCCAGCACAGGCTGGGCCCTTCTTACTCAAGATAGGAATCTGGCCTTCCTGTTCTTCTCCCTGTTGGACCAGTTTCTACTGGTTTGTCTAGGCTCCTGGTCCCACCCTTTGCTGCCTTTGGTTTCTGTTCCCCACACCCTTCTTTTATAAGGCCTTATATTTGTTAGTGGTCTCAATCGGAGATTTCTGCTTCACCTTGTTTCAGTAGCTCTCCTGCCCTACCCGTGCCCTACCCAGGGCCCCTAGATCACTGATAGAAAGTCTCCAAGAGAAGGCCTGCCCTTTAAACTGGGAATCACAGAACCATCCCTGGTTCCTTGGGTGACTCCCAGCCCACATGGCAGGAGGCTGTCTATAGGGTTTTTTGTTTTGTTTTATTTTTAAATGTTTATTTTTGAGAGAGAGAGAGAAGCGAGCACGCGAGCTGGGGATAGGTCAGAGAAAGGATCCAAAGCTGGCTGTGCCCTGACAGCCGAGAGCCAGACGTGGGGCTCAAACTCATGAACCACAGGATCCGTGAGCCGAGCTGAAGTCAGACGGTCTCTCCCCAGAACCACCTAGGTGTCCTGGCAGGAGGCTCGTTAAAGTTGGTCTGCTAGCTTGGCCCGGCTCTGGCCAGCCCAGGGCCCCTTTGGCCTTTTGGGGGTGTCCTTGGGACCAAGTTTCCTATTGTTGGAGAAGAAGGAATGGATGGCTTAAATTAATTACCTAACAAACTGCTACCTTGAAAAGGGTTTAAAAAGGAAATCCATTTCCTGGCAAGACTAACCCTTCCCCCTTGCCCCCTGCTGTTCCACTAGAGACCTGGCTTGCACCCCCTCTGCTCATGCTCATGCTCTTGCTCTTGCTCTCTTTTTGCCTTTTACTCAGAGGAAACCGTGAAGAAAGGTTCTGGTGACTCCTGCGGTGGTGGGGGGAGAAGAGGTGCTGCGAGTTGTGTCTGTTTTAACGGGGATGGTTTGGAGCACTGTGGAAAAGCCCACGCTTGCGCCTGGAGACACATCCCCATGCTTCACAGACATGCACACCTTAGCCACTGTTGCCCTGGGCACTTGCATTGACAATTCAGAAGCCATCGGCTGCCTTCTTCTCTGGTCTCCTTCCCAATTTAGATGACACCTGCCTGCAAACAAGTCTGGATTAAAACGGAGTTTCTACAGTGATTAAATACTTGGTTAACCTTTCGATTTGGAGGCAGTGCCTGGTTAGCGAAACCCCGCTCTTAAAATTGTCAGTGATCGTGACCCTGTAACCTTGGGCCATCAGGAAAAGTGAGAGTTGGGCCTCTCTTACCCAGGGCAGAGTAATCAATGTGTTCGTCCAGCTACTCAGGAATATAGAACTTGATGGAATGGAGAGAGAATGGGAAATTTTTATTTTGTTGTGTTGGAGGGAGAAAATACGACTGGTAATATTTAAAGACCTTTTTTGTTATTATCTGAATCTTTATTTCTGCTTCCTTCCCTGGGATAATTTTCCCCAGCTGATGAGTGACTTTCCTGGCTTTAAATTCACCTGTCCACATGATCTCAGCCACAGACGCAATTGAAACCCCTTCTGCTACTTGAGGGAGTGAAAAGGTTTCAGGTGCACAATGTTGCCCACTGTTTAAGAGGTGAGGACTGAGTTACATGACCACCTACAGAGTCTGGCCATTTTATTAAGTCGGCCTCCCAAGCACTACCTACTTGGGTCCAGAACACAACAGATTAAAATTGTGCCTTGCTTTTGTGACCTTGGAGGCAACCAAATCTATCTTTTCATGTCTGGTTTAAAAATCTATAATTTACGTGGGCAGTGATCTCAGCGTTGGCACAAATCTCTTTTATTTGCTGCTGGAAGCTGTGTGGGCCACTCATTAGTACATCAGAGGTCAGATGCATGCCGGGGCAGCAGCTGGGACACTGATGATTTCATATGGCTTTGCATGACCGCTGGCCGCCTGTGGTGCTGTAAATCGGGCTCAGAGTTCTAATTTTTTCAAAACCTCTGGGGGAGTTACTCCAACACTTGCCTCTTGCTAGATAGAACTTAAGAAAAACAATACCTAACGGGAACATTGTGGGAAGAATGGTAGTAACCTATTAGAAGTCAATTTTGTGGGGGGCCATTGGAGTGCCTCATTGATGGGGCTGCACGAGAATTTGTTAGGTCCTCAGCTATGGGCGCCTCACCACCAAGTCTAGGCTGCAAACCCCACCCCAGGGATACTAGGTGGTCAGTGGGAGGGTTCCCCCCCCTTTTTTGGGGGGGGGTGTAACTTACATAAAATGAACATAATTGTACATTGTGAATTTTGACAGTTCTATACCTATGTAACCACCCCTTTCCTCAAGATAATAGAACAACTTTCACCTGCAGCTTCTCTTCTGGTTTTTTTGACCTTAGTTTTGCCTTTGTATAAATGAAATTATGCAGTATATTCTTTCTATTTTTTAACACTTTTGATTTTATTAAAGTTTTAGAAATGTACTCGAACATTTCTAAATGCTTCATAAAACGTTTCTAATGTCTTAAATGCTTAATAAACATTTTGAAAGCTTAATAAAAGATCACCGAAATTCTCTGTATCACCCTCTTTCCCCCAAAAACGTGGTTTTATCTATAAATTTATTTTAATGTTTATTTTTGAGAGATAAAGTCGGGGGGGTGGGGGAGGCACAGAATCTGAAGCAGGCTCCAGGCTCTGAGCTGTCAGCACTGACCTCGCTGTGAGGCTCAAACTCCGTGAACCGCAAGATCATGACCTGAGCTGAAGTCGGGTGCTCAACCGACTGAGCCTCCCGGGCACCCCATCACCCTTTAATACCTAGTTTGTCCCCCCCCTTTTTTTTCCTTAAGTGTGTTTTTTTCTTTCAAGTTTTTATTTTAACTCCAGTACTGTGAACATACAGTGTGTAATGTTAGTTTCGGGTGTGCAATTTGGTGATTTAACAATGCCATACAACGCCCTGTGCTCATCACAACAAGTGCATTCCTTAAACGATATGTACATTTTTTCATTTTGATTCTGGCGTGTTCTGAAGTGTCCCTCAGTGCCACGTCACGTAACTTGGATCTGTTGGAGGACCCCCCCAAGCACAGGTGTGTCCCTTGGCAGTGTGAAGATACTCCTTGCCTGCGGGCCCTCGTGAAAGCCTTCGGGAAGTGTGGGAGACTGGGCTGTGGGCAGTGAAGCCTGTGGTCTTGGTGAGCATGGTCAGCCGGGAATGTGCCTCAGGCCGCATGGGTCGGGCAGAGATAACAAGGCTCCAGCCTGCAAGCCGGAGTCCCACCCGGAGACGTGTGTAGTCCAGGAGTGCAGGTTGGGTTCCCCAGGGGCGGACGCTGACCACTGAGTTTCTGAGCAGCTCCCTGGGTGACGCGGGGAGGAAGCAGGATGGAGGCAGCAAGGGCAGCAAGGGAAGCAGGATGCCCCCCAGCAAGGGCATGTCTGTCACTGGCACCTGAGGCAGAGCCTGACTATCTGCGTGGAGCATGAGGGATAGAGCCCGGAGAGGGAAGATACTCCAGGCCACAGAAGTGGGGCGAACAGAAGCACCGCCACATTCTCTCCTCATCCTCACCCCCAGAATTGCCGTGTATGTTTTCTCACACAATGTGATATCACGATTAAACAATTAGGGGTGCCTGGCAGGCTCCGTCAGAAGAGCACGTGACTCTTGACATCGGGGTGGTGGGTTCGAGCCCCACATCAGGGGTAGAGAGCACTTTAAAACAAATGGGGAAAGGAACCTTTATGTGGCTTGGGGGGGTAGCACAGAAAGCTCAGCTGAGCTGCACACGGCTCGTCCTGATCTTCAAACTAATTTGTGTGGTGGCACCAGCATCAGCATTGAGTCTGAAGCTGTTAGAGCCTGATGGCCTTCCTCTGTTTTCAGCGCTCCCTTTCCAGATTTGCCTTGTCCGCGGAGTTTACAAACTTCGGTCTGGAGCTGAGCAGGCTGCTCTGACCCCAGTTTGGGCTGTTCTTGGATACCTGCCCCACCACTAGGCATAGTCTTGACTCATTCTGTTGCTGATTTCACTTGGAAATGGATTTCATTCGCCTCGTTGGCCAGACTGGCACTAAAATGCGTCCAGATTGTGCACCCTAACCCGTGCGATCGGATGTGCCTCAACATTTAAAATTTCCGAGTTTAGAAAGTAAATATTGTACAACAACACAAGATAATGGGCATTCGCGTTTCTCCAGCCGAGTGCTTCAACTCATACTAAATGGTCTAGGTTAAAATCATAAATCATTTGCATGCCTGTTTGGGTTTTGCTGACAAATAGCTTATGTAACAACAGTTTTGAGAGCCTGTTGGATTTTGGAACTGCAGGAAGGGCATCGTGGGTTTGTACGGGACCCCCAGTGTCTGTTTCAGTGAGTGCTTGAGTGATAACCCCTGAGACTACTGAGTGCCGTTTTTATTCCTAACACCTCTCTCTCCGCCCATCGCCCATCGCCCGAGACCCCTCACTGCCCCCCTCTAGAGGTGTCTCCAGCGAGCAGCCCCACTCCCCCCATCCATGCCCTTGTGTTTAGGACAATCTCCTTAGCAGCCGTTACTGAGGATGCAGAATTCTCTGGGCTTTTCAGTCTCAGTGTCCACTGAAGTCTTCCAGCCAAGCAGAAGTGGAATCTTAACTCCCAGTCCCAACACGGACCGTCTCATCTGGTGTTCCCCTGCTGGCTTTTGTGTACGTTTGGTCTCATCGGGAACAGAAACTGGTACTCGACAGCCTTTCTCTCTTCACTTGACTTAACAGTTAGCAAGCTGGAGAATCCTTACTATCCACACTCGCAAGCACATTTGCCTTCCTGTACATCAAGTGATGTAGCAATTGTACGTATTACCAAATTGAAGAAATTGAGGTATATACAGAACAAGAAAGTGCAACACTGAGTTGCTCGGGATTTTTTTTTTTTTTTAAATCAGGAAATGGCTTTAAAATTGTATCAGCAGGTACTAATTGAATAAGCCTGTGGTATATCCACAGGCAACATACCATGCAGGCATTTATAAAATGGGCAGCCTGAGCCAGAACATTCTCCAACTTAATACAGCTTAAGAGAAAAAAAGCTAGCATAACATGCTTCTGTTTGTCTTTTAAAACAATTCACCTATGCACAGAATGTAACGTTTTTGGATGGTTACATAAAGTAGAAACATTGAGAAATGGGGGAGATTTAAAAAAATGATTTGCACTTACATATTTTTTGCAGTAAAATGGCATATATGTTCCCTAAAATTTCTTCATGCTAGATTTTATTTTTAAGGAATCTCTACACCCAACGTGGGGCTCAAACTCAACCCAAGATCGAGAGTCACATGCTCTATGGACTGAGCCAGCCAGAAGACCCCCCCTCCCCCAGTTTTTTGTTTTTTGTTTTTTGTTTTTTTAAATGCTTCATGCCTCTCCTCCTCCCTCCCTCCCTGGCCACCTTAGCTTATCCTCAGCTGGGTTCTGCTGACCGGAGCTGGTAGTGATTGTGCATGAAAATCGGTCCAGATTCCTTTCTTTCCCCTCTTCCAGGGCCCCTGGGGCCCCCAGATTGCAGCACGCGGCCAGGGTGCAGGAGGGACTTCTTCCTCAGGTTTGGATTGTGGGTTTTGGAGCACTGGCATTCTGCATAATTTTCCCTGCATCAAGTAACACTTGGTTCTGATGTTATTTAATAGACTTCGTTTCAGAATAGCTGGACTCTACTCCTTGAACGTGATTAATGTTTTGCCTTTTTTTAATTGGCATACACACACAGGTAAGGCTTGTGGCCCAGCCATCCTCCCCTTGATTTCTATGCTGGGAAACTTGGAAACCCTCATGGGTGGTTGGTGTGACCTCCTTTTGTCCAGGCCTGAGTTTGTGGGAGGCCAGAGGTCCCCAGTCGTTTTAAGGGATGTGAAAAAAATCTCAGAAAACGTCAGCATACAGCCGTTCTGTATTTCGGTTGGGGCGTTTGATGACATCCTTTCAGTTTCCATTCTTCAGTGATCTGGGTCGTTGTATTTTAAACTGGAATCTCCTTTCAGATGCGTGGTGCTCTAATAGGAGTCGCATGTGGGGTGTGTGTTTGTGTGTGTTCGTTCGTTCCGTTCCTTCGTTTCTTGTTGGATCACACAGGTGGTATAAAAAGTAGATTCTAGAAGTGCACACCCAGTCTTGTTCATTAACGCAGCACTTTATTTTAGTGCCGGCTAAGGCCGACCTGCCTACTGAGTATTTTTATTTATTTATTTTTTCCTTAACCTCTCTCCTTCCTCTCCCGCTGGGCCCACATTCCTAGGTCTTTGTCTCTGCCTGGTATTTTAGAAATTATGGGAGAGGAAGGCAGTGGGTGGGGCGTTCTGGAAGCTGGGGGCAGGGAAGAGGGTGGTCACTTGCAAGGTCAGAGGTCGAGCCTGCTCCATTCAGCTGGGGCAGCCAGATTGTCGCCATGCGAGGAGGGGGAGGGGTGGGAGGGGCCGAGGAGGGGGAGGGGTGGGAGGGGCCGAGGAGGGGGAGGGGTGGGAGGGGCCGAGGAGGAGGGGGAGGGGTGGGAGGGGCCGTGTCGTACATCTGCCCGGGAAACCCCTAACAGGCAGCTCCAGGCCCTAGAATTCCTGCCGCCAGAGGACCACTCCTTCTCCCCCTCATGGCCTCTGCCACTCTTCTGGTCCTTTGGATGACGTGGGTTCCAGTTTATTCTTTTAAAACAATCTTCGAGCTGTTTCAGAGAGAATTGCACCCATGTGCACGCTTACCTGTTGACTCCAAAATTGTGGGTTTTCGACCTTCGAAGCTTCTAAATGGAGCATGAAATCCTCCCAGAGTTTTATGCCGAACTTCAGCTAGACAGTTGATAAAAATCGACCAGATTTCCAGTTTTTGGATACCGTTCTTTGAAAAATCAATAGCTCATGAATTATAAGCACCACTGGAGCTAAGCTGTTCTACTGGCCCTTAGCTTTTTTTATTATCAACAAGCTGGGTGTCCCCCCAGGGCCAGCCCCACCGCTGTGCTGGTCCTACGGTCCAGGACCGAAATCAGGTGTGTTCTGGGCACAGTCCCGGGGAACCGATGCCAGGCAGGATTGCATCAAGAGGGGCCCAGAGAATGCTTTAAAGCCTACCATTTGCAAGGTATCTCCTATACGCATTATCCAGGCTGTGGGTTTAAATTTAATGTTTGTTTATTTTGAGAGAGAGCGAGAGAGCCATTGAGCACGCCCTCACGTGCGCTCAGGCAAGCAGGGGAGGGGGAGAGAGAGAGAGAGAGAGAGAGAGAGAGGGAGGGAGGGAGGGAGGGAGGGAGGGAGGGAGGGAGAATCCCAAGCAGGGTCCGCACTGTCAGCACAGAGCCCAGCTTGGGGCTCCATCCCACAAACTGAGATCATGACCTGAGCTGAAATCAAGTGTCGGACGCTTAACGGACTGCAGGCTCTGGGTTTAAAAAACCCGGAAGAACCGCCTTGGTTTCTTGCAGTCACACAGTTGGCACCTGGGGCCTGGCTTCCTTGCTCAGCCCAGAGTTCCTTCAAAGGACTTTGGGTTTCTGGTGTTCGGTCCCTGAGGGAGGGTTCCCGGGATTTCAGGGACGGAAGCGGTCTCTGGAGGCACCTCGCCTGACTGCTTGTGTCTCGCAGACGAGGCCAGCCCGGTCAGGTGACTGGATAGACGCCCACGGCCAGATGGTGCGGGGCTCGGGCTAGCAGCCTCAGGTTCTTTCCTCCTCACTGCGAGTGAAAGCCGTTCTGTTCACACAGACTGAAGAAAGCCAGGGGACCCTGGTCAGTCTACACAGCTGTCCAGAGAAGGGATGAAGAGGGCATTGCTTGCTGTTTGGCAGGGGCACAGAGGACAGAAGGTTCAGAGACATGTCCCAGTCGAATTTCAAAGGAGCCTACAGATGGAAGGTTTTCACACTTCACACGAGCGTAGGAGTGACCCCTTTATTCCCGTGACAAATGGAGGGAGCCAACGGGAAGGCAGGAGGTTGAGTTGTTGAAACGGGGTGGGGGAGGGTGCTTTAGCCCCACGTCATAAAAAGAGACTGTCCAGGAATTTCCTCCAAGTTTATCCGCTTTGGCATCTTTTGGTTAGCATTTAAGGTCAGCTTGAAAGTTTTAGCTTTATCAGATTAGACAGGTGATCATTTCTAAAATGGTGAACCCGCTTTAAAAAGCGATTGGTCTTGGAGGCAAATTACGGTCACCAAATTTCAGTCGCCCTCGGTCGCTGGGAAAGTACTGCCCTGGCCCTCGTCTAGTCACAAAGCTGATCCCATTTCTCTCCTGTAAAATGGGGCCCATGAACTTACCACATCGGAACCATTTCTTAGAAATAGGAAGTGGGTGGCTCAGTCGGTTAAGCGTCTGACCTCGACTCAGGTCGCGATCTCGAGCCCCACAGCGGGCTCTGCTGACAGCTCAGAGCCTGGAGGCTGCTTGAGATTCTGTCTTCCTCTCTCTGCCCCTCCCCCGCTCGTGCGTGTGCGTGCTGGCGGTCTGTCTGTCTGTCTCTCTCTCTCAAAAATAAATAAACATTAAAGAATTTTTTGGAAAAAAAAAAAAAAACATAATCTAAGCCTTTCCCCGATTTCTGAGTCCAGCGGTCCCTAGAGAAGCAGCCTAAACCACGCAGGACCACACAGCCCCCTCTGACTGCCTGCACCCTCAGCAGAGTCGGCCTGTTGCCCTGAGCTTGTCTGGGGACTCCCATCTCCCAGCGGATGTGCTCGGAGCAGCGTCTGGTTAGTTAACAAAACAACCTGAAGAGCAGACGGTCGGCATCCGTACTTTCGCCCGGGCTCCTTTCCGCGAGGGTCTTTCTCCTGGGAACGTCGCGGCCCTCCCTGCCCACCTGTGAGTCGGGTAACGCTCTGCCTGCTCTGGGCCGGGCTTCTGCGCAGAATCGCCTGGCCTCGGGTCTCCCACCCTGGACGCCACAAGACCTCGTAAGGTGCTCGGTGCTCTGGTGAAGAGCCAGCGTCTGGCGGGTCTTCCAGAAGGCTCGAGTTGGCCGCCCTGTTCTGCCCTTGCTTGCTGTGTGGCCCCAAGACGCCTCGACCTCTGGTCTTCATCTGGGGATTAAGCGTATTGTGTGCGGAAAAGCAGCCCTCGGACACCGCTTCCCTGCCTGTTGCGTGTCGGCTGGCTTTTCCCCAAGCCCAGGTATGCCGGCGGCGAGTGGAAGCCCTGCTCTCGAAAGCCGTCCAGCAGATGTTGACAGAGAGCGGTGCGAAGTGCCCTGCTCCGTGGAAGGGTACAGCTCGACTGGCCCAGTTTCGGTGCCAAGGAGCTTCCGCTCTTGAGAGCTCCTCATTTATCAGCAGGTGAAGGTTGTGCCAAGCCGTGTCTCCCTCCCGGCAGGCTGGGCCCCAGGGAGATACAGAACATCACAAAGCAGTTCTGTCAGCGCGGGCTGCCTCTCGGGGTCGACTCCTTGGAACAACTTGGCAGGAAGAAGAAAGACAAGAAGCTGGCTGACCTTACCACTAGCTTTTGCCTTCGTTCCAGAAGCTTAAGCCCAGAGCTTGCCCGCGTGCCTGGGAGAACCATGCTTTGCACTTGCGCTAATCTCCTTGATGGGGGGGACTGTGGCTGCGAGCTGCCCTGTGAGGGTGATTAATACTGGCTCCTAACTGTGCTTCACACACCCAGAGGGTGGGGTGGCAAGACACATTTTTCTGGTACATTCTTTCATTGGGCCACCAATCTCAGACCAGGGAGATACAGTCTTAGAACTTTTCTGGGCAATTAATCTGAGACCTAGGGAAAATCTCATGCCAGGAGGATTGTTTTGTTTCGTCTTTGCCTTTGGAGTCTCAGTTAAAGTTCTGAATGAAACCGGAGTGGAAAGAGGGAATTGGTTGTTTTCTCCTTGAGGGGGTAAGAAAGGAGGACACGCTGCCCGCGGTTGGCTGCGGGGGTGTCCTTGCTAAGTGCGAAGGGGGTGTCTGGGGTCTGGCATCCACAGAGCACCCCTGAGGCTGCCTCCCTCCCCGCTAGTCCCAAATCTCATTAATGCTTGTCCCCTCTCTGGTCCCCAGGTGCTGCACCTGTACTGTGACACCTGCTCAGTGCCCATCTGTCGTGAGTGCACGATGGGCCGGCACGGCGGCCACAGCTTCATCTACCTCCAGGAGGCACTGCAGGACTCCAGGGCACTTACCATCCAGCTGCTGGCCGACGCACAGCAGGGCCGCCAGGCCATCCAGGTCAGTCCCCCCCTTTCCCTTGTTCTTTCTTGCACGTGAAACCTGTCCCACTCCCTTTCAGATGGCATGTGTAGGTTACCGGGCAGGCTCCGGTGTGTGGGGGCCTGGGAACAATGACCCACCGAGCTCCTGTGACCTCCATGCAGCAGTAATCCCTTGGGGAGGGGGAGGGTTTGCCAAGAGGGATGTGGCCAAAGTTGACTAGCCAGTCAGGGCTTGTTGCACACACTTAAGCTCCCTCCCCTCCTCTGCCCTCCCCATCATCTGCCTGTTTCTTATGCAGCCCCCTCCCCAAGTACAAGTGGGCGTTAGCATACCTCAGCTGGGACTGCAGAAGGACTGGGCGCTTAATGCTTTCCAGGCATATCTCTCCGCTGCTCAGATTTATTTATTTATAAGTGAGACAGAGGTGAGCAACAGAAGTTTAAGATAAGGTTCAGAATCTCAGAGTCTTTCCCAAGCAATAAAAAGTCACTTCCTGGTAACTGAGACCCTTGTTTCTGTTGAGTCCCCATCCCTTTGGGTTTAGGAAGGGACACATGTAACTTTGGGGGATAGAAAAGTTCTCTTACCATTGAGTGATAGCATACCTGAGTTGACTTAAAATCTTATTGCCTGGTCCAGACGACAAGGTTTTAAGAAAAAATCATGAGATGTTTTCCTTGTAGGAAAAGCTTGAAAGTCAAGGAAACATTGCTAATCATTGAGCAGAAATTGAATGGAAAGTTCACATTCTTAGAGCATTTGAATAAGTGAATTGTGTAAAAAATAAGACCTTTTTTGGAAGTGGTAAGGAATTGATCATGTGCTGTAACGAAAGGGCAGAAGGGGGCGCCTGCCTGGCTCAGTCGATTCAGCATCCAACTCTTTATTTCTGCTCAGGTCATGAGCTCGCTGTTTGGGAGTTCGAGCCCCACATTGGGGCTCTGTGCTGACAGTGCAGAGCCTGCTTGGGATTTTCTGTCTCTCTCTCTCTCTCTCTCTCTCTCTCTCTCTCTCTCTGCCCCTCCCCTGTTCACATTCATTCATTCATTCATTCATTCATATTCCCTCCCCCCCCCCCGTCTCAAAATAAATAAATAAAGTTAAAATCAGGAAGGGGCAGAAGGATAGTTCTGGGTTTTAATAAGTTTCTCAGCAGCTATCCTGTTCCTATGCATGATACTGAAGTGGTCTTTCTGAAGAGTCAGATTGTCTGTTATTCAAGCCCTGTGATTAGAGGTTTGAGCGTCTGTTTCTGCGGTGACTACTTCTGGCATATTCTAACGCCAGAGCGGGCTGCTTCCTTCTCTACGCCTTCAGAGTGGTTCTTGGTTGCTCTTAAATTCTTGGTTGTCAGCATCCCCTTTAGCACATAGTTGTATTTTATTTCTGTTCTGTTTTGGTGAGCTTGTGTCCCCCAAGGATGCAGTGGTTGGTGGCTCCCCTTTTTACGGCAGTGGGGACTTCGTCCGTTGCCTTACCCCGCTGGTGTCTCCTGGACCTGGCTGCTGTCAGCGTCACCTGGGGAGCCCCAAGACCTGCTGCGTTTGGGTCCTGCCCCTCCCCCCGACTGTGACTTCACCTTATTAACCCCTTTCTGTCCTTGGAGATTGAGAACACTCTGGGGTCCTTGAGACACGATTCACAGAATTGCTGGTGCCCTCCACTTTCTGGGATCAGCCACTCTGGAAAGAAAAATGAGTTGTCATGATTCGCTAGAGACGTAAAGAGAGATCTGCGATCTGTGGTTGCAATGATGAAATCTCAAGGAACTGGGAATTTGAGAATTTGACGGAGAGGAGAGAGAAGTAGTCGGACAGAAGATTCTGTCTGCCATGCTTAACTTCTGCAGCGAATACAGTCACTGTTAGCAGACAGTCTGCTGTGAGTAATAAGAAGAACCTAGGGGTGAGATTCAAATATCAGCAGTACTGCTGAGCTCAATGGGGCATTTTGGGGAGGAGCCAAGTGGCAGGAATTAGCCGGGAAGCTCAGATTGTTAATCATCTGCATGGCCACATCCAGGTACACCTGCTGAACATCATCTGCATAGATTGTGAATTGACTGCTTCAAGGTCCTGTGTAACTGGGGGTGGGGGGCGGGGAAGGCACCCTTTTGGGGGTCTTGGTTGCAATTCTTCAGAACCTACTCTCAGCCAGTGATCCAAAGATTGGGGTATGATTGGACAACCATTTGTCTGAATGTTCTTACCAGGTTCTCAGTACATTGACTATTCCTAAAACTATCTCGTGGCCCTCTAATGAAAGTAGAGAGGTTCATACCTGCTAAGAAGTCTCCTGAGTGTTAGAAAACATGGCCCTTCTTTTCCCTCTGAGTTAACTCTGTGATGCCTTTGGGGGAGGGAGGGGGGGACTGAGGTAAAGATGGAGAACAAGTTAGTTTTGCTCAAATCATTTGGTGAAGGGTCAGTTTGTTCCCATGTGAGCCTTAGAAACAAACCGTCTCCAAGGTCAGAAGACTGGTAGGGACCCCACTCTTCATTGTGAACAAATGTTTTGCAAATGGGTTCCTTCTAGGAGGTCAGGACATCATTGAAACTGATTTAGTGAGAACAAGGAGGAGTTTGCTTTTAACTGAGCCCCTGCTTTTGTATTTAAGGAAGAACACAGTTCTGAAAGCTTCAGGTAGAGTTCCTGTCTCAGTGATGAATCTAAAAACCATTTATAAAGTACGCCTGGAAGATGGTGGAAAAATCCATCACTGGCTAGCACAGGGTAGGCTTTGGTTTATTTTCATAAAGACATAATTAAGAATTAAGACTTGTGTGCAAGTATACAAGTGTTTTTTCCTTTGCCGGTCACTAAGCAGCGGAAAGGATGTCGGATACTGAGAGGTTCCCCACAGGGTAAAGAAGCGACGTTGGAATGCCAGGAAAGAACACTACTTTGGGTGCATGGTGCTTCAGGCACTTGGTTTCTTGCATTGGTCAATGTTCATGAAATAAATGGCCTCACCACATAATTCATACACTGCCATTTAATAGCGTTTATATTAAAGAATACAGCAGATAGTATGAAGGCTGTTTTTGTTTTGTTTTGTTGTTAAGTGGGGAAGGGGCAGAGAGAAGTAGAGGGAGAATCCCAAGCAGGCTCTGTGCTATCAGCTTGGAGCCCGATGCGTGTCTCAAACTCAGGAATCATGACCTGAACTGAGATCAAGAGTTGGAACATAACCAACTGAGTCACCCAGATGCCCCTGATTTTTGTTATTAATATGAACACTGGAGAAGGACGGAGGAACATAATTAACATAAAATTTGGGGGGGAGTGGTAAGCTATTTTAAAATACACATCTAACTGGTGCCACACACACACCCTTTTATACATCCCTTAACTCCATTTAAACTAAAATACAGAATGATTCCGGTCACAGGGTAAGAGATTCTCATTTCTTTTGCAAGGACATTTAAATCGCAAGTTTGAGGGGCAACTGAGTGGCTTAGTTAAGTATCTGATTCCTCTCAGGTCATGATCTCACAATTTATGAGTTTGGGTCCATAGGGCTCATGAATGAACATAGGGCTCTCTGCTCTCAGCACAGAGCCTGCTTCAGATCCTCTGTCTCCCTCTCTCTCTGCCCCTCCCCTGCTCGTGTATGCACTCTCCCTCTCCCTCTCAAAAATAAACATTTAAAAAATAAAGAAGGGGGTGACTTGGGCCCAGATCATGATCTCCTGGTTTGTGAGTTCGAGCCCAGCATCAGGCTCTGTGCTAACAGCTCAGAGCCTGGAGCCTCTTCCGATTCTATGTCTCCCTCTGCCTACCCTACCCCACTTGTGCTCTGTCTCTCTCTCAAAAAGAAGTAAGTGTTTAAAATATTTTTTAAAATAAAAAAATAAATTAAGTTGCTAAGTTTGATTTGGACATCGTTGGTCTAAGAAACTGTCCTCAACTTGTTCATTTACCCTTCCTTTGTTCTTTTGTTGTTGTTCATTTACTCATAATATTATTGAATAAATGCATCATTTGGGAGCTTTTAAATACTTCTCGTGTGTACTGGCAAGTCAGGTTCAAGAAGCAGGAGATATTCTGGAAGTAGGCTTTATTTTTGCCAATAACTTAAGGCCTCAAACTGAGTAAGAAGTTGTAAGGAATAGTTGTAAGAGATTTAAATTATGATAGCAGACACCAAAATAAAATCCTAGTAAGGGTTATTACATGGAAACGAAGGGGACAAGTATTAAAAAAAAAAAAAAGAAAGAAAACGCAAACTGGAGGTAGATATATTAGAAGTGATACGAGGAGGGTGCGTGAGTGGCTCAGTCGGTAAAGCGTCCGACTCTTGATTTCAGCTCAGGCTGTATCTGTCTCACGGTTCAAGATTGAGCCCTGTGCCCGGCTCTGCACTGATAGCATGGAGCCTGCTTGGGATTTTGTCTACCTCTCTCTGCCCCTGCCCTGCTGGCTGGCATGCTTGCTTGCTCTCTCTCTCTCTCTCTCTCAAAAATACACTTAAAAGAAGCAATACAAGAAACTTAGGCATAATTTTAAAGTTTTTATTTTTTGTAAGTAATCTCTACACCCAACATGGGGCTTGAACTCACGACCCTGAGATCAAGAGTCACATGCGCTTCTGACTGAGCCAGCCAGGTGCCCCCAAAATGCATGCATGTTAATAGGAGAACAGCAAACTGGCAAATGGGGCAGAGAAATAGTTACTCTGAAAAGATCATAATCAGTAGGCACAACTTGTAGGAAGGAAGAGACAACACAGGTGAAGGAATGAAAGGGCTGCAGACACCTTGCAAAGACACAGTCTGACCACTTCATATAAAGTACAGAAGTGTATTCAGCCTGAGCAGTAGCCAGTTATAATGACACCGGAGCACTATTTTGGATAAGTGACGGAGTAAGTACACCACACGTGATCTTTGTGAGTGGGAGAGCATGTTTTGAGAAATATCCAGAGCTTTAAATATGGAAGGAACTCCGTCCTCTTAATAGGAATCTCCAAGGCCGTGTCCTACATCCTGAAGGTGCAGCTTGTACCGGTAGGAAAGGTCAACAATAGGAATTAAGGTTTTTCAGCCCCTTACATTCATAGAGTTTGGGATCACATTATAATACAGTGTTAACTAAAACTAGGAAACCCTGGAATTGGTCCAGGAAAAATTATGCAAAACGAGTAAAGATGCATAAAAAAAATTATGGGAGGAAGTAGAAATAAGCCAAAATAAGAATAGTGGCGTTTTGCTGATTATGGTGGGACTGAGGCAGTTTTCTTTCCCCCAGTTTTATTGAGGGAAATGGATATTCAATGAACTGTACGTATTGAAAGCATATGAACACATATATATTCAACGTGTATTTCACCCATGAAAACACAACTATGTCAAGGTTAGGAACATGTTTATCACCGTCAAGTGTTTTCTTAAATTCTTGTGATAGTACCTGCTTTCCAGGTCCCAAGCAATTTATTCATCCCCATTCTGTCATCGTTTAGGATTTTGTTTGTTTTAATCCGGGAGGAAATGAATTTAGCCATGAGTAACAGGCCTTCACTCTGCTCCCAAATGTGGTAGCTTAAATATGCAAGGCGTTAATTTCTCCTGTTTCCAAAAGTTCTTCTAGAGGTACAGATAGTCACTGGGGAGTCCTTCAGCTTTGCTTCTCCATGCCGAGGTGTTGACATTCATACCTTTGGCTACAAATGGCTGCTGCAACTCACGATATAGCATCTATATTCTGGACAATTGAAAGGAAACAGGCATGCTCCCGCCTTTTGTAGAGATTTCCTAGAAGGCTGCATGGCACTTCTCAATTGGTCAAAATCCAGTCTTTTGACTACTTCATTCGCCAGGGCGTTTTTCCTTCCAGGTGTTTATTTAAATTCCAGTTAGTTAACATACAGTGTAATATTAGTTTCAGGTTTAGGATTTAGTGATCCGTCACTTAACATACAACATCCAATGCTCATCACAAGTGCCCTTCTTAATACCCATCACCCATTTAATCTAGCCTCCCCACCCACCTTCCCCCCAGCAAACCTCAGTTCTCTATAATTCAGAGTCTGTTTTATGGTTGGCTTCTCTTTCCCCCCGCCACATGTTCACCTGTTTTGTTCCTTAAATTCCACACATGAGTGAAATCATATAGTATTTGCCTTTCTGTGACTTACTTCACTTAGCATAATAGACTCTAACTCCATCCATGGCAAGATTTCATTCTTCTTTATGGCTGAGTACTATATGTATATGTATATATACTATATGTGTGTGTGTATATATGTATATATATATATATATATATATGTGTGTGTATATATATATATATGTGTGTATATATATATGTATACACACATACATACACACACACACACACACACCACATCTTCTTTATTCGTTCATCGGTCGATGGACATTTGGACTCTTTTCATAGCTTGGCTATCATTGATAATGCTGCTATGTATAACAGCAGGGTGCATATATTTCCTTGAATCAGTGTCTCTGTGTCCTTTGGGTAAATTCCTAGCAGTGCAATTGGTGGATCACAGGGTAGTTCTATTTTTAATTTTTTTCAGGAACCTCCACACTTTCCAGAGCGGCTGCACCAGTTTGCGTTCCCACCAAACAGTGCAAGAGGGTTTCCCTTTCTCTGCATCCTCGCCAACATCTGTTATTTCCTGTGCTGTTAATTTTAGCCATTTGCAGGGGCGTTTTGATTCAAGTTCACTAGAGCTTCTGTTACTCTTCATCTGATAACTAGTATTAGTGAGTAGTAGTGATAAGAGTAAAGTGGGTGCTGTGCACAATGGCTATCGTTGCCCTACCCTTTTCCTGACTTCCTTTATTGGACTTGAGTTGCCTACCTGGTTGAAAGGGTAAACGCCCTTCAGGTTAAACTACAGTGATAAATACCGCGCCATTTAGCACAAAAATTAGAAGGACTGAGCTTGATGACTAAGCATGACTTTCTTAAATTGCATAAGTGAAGATACATGTAAGTTAATCCAGACTCTCTGGAGTACCTTGCTTCCCTGACTTCTGTTTGTTTGATCACTTTAATAGCCCATGCACCCTGCGGCAGTGGAAAGTCTATCCCAAGGAATATCTGCTGCTGTGGAAAGTCTATCCCAAGGAATGCTGAGGGTGGCTACTGTTTTATGTGAATTTCTACAAACCAACGCAGAAAGTAGATGAAAGAAACATTTTTTTCTGTTACAGATCTGGAAATGGAAGAACAAAATTTAGTCGTTATGCTTAAGATCCCAGATCTCCTCAGCCATAGGCCTTGTCTTTTCACCAGTAAGAATGAACAGTCCTGGGGCGCCTGGGTGGCTCAGTCGGTTAAGTGTTCGGCTTCAGCGCAGGTCATGATCTCATGGTTATTGAGTTCAAGCCCCGCGTCGGGCTCCGTGCTGACAGCTCAGAGCCTGGTGTTGGCTTACGATTCTGTGTCTCCCTGTCTCTGCCCCTCCCCAGCTTGCACTCTGTCTCTCTCAAAAACAAATAGACATTAAAAAAAAAATTTCAAGTGAACCGTCCCTGTTTCCTGAGCTCTACTCTGTTTTAGGCACTGGAACAGGCACTTTCTCCAGTATGTGAGGTTTGGGTGTTTGTTCCATTTGGCAGAGAGAAAATTGTGCTTGAAAGCGACTAAGCAACCCCCCAGAAGTCCCACTGGCAATGAGTGGGGGGATTGCAGTTTGAGTCCAAAACTGATGGTCACCTACCTCTCATTGGGGAGGCAGCTGTGCCCCCGCCTTCCCTTCTTGTGCGTGTGCACACAGTGTACACAAATGTGAGGGACTCGAGTGCACCGTGGCCTAATTGACATTTTTCCCAGGCGGTCTTCATGAGGATCCTTGGTTGCAGTTGAATGAAAGGAGAGGAATAGTCTCAGGGGACCGGGTAGAACACGGATGGATTGGGCTTCGGGTGTCCAGGGACTCAGACCTTGGTGCCAGCACTCGGTCTCTTAGCTCTGCCTCTCTCCATGGTGGCCTCGTTCTTGCTGTTGAACGTGGTGGCCATACACGGAGATGCCTTCCACTCTTGCAGTATTGCAGCAAGCTATCCTCAGGGGAAGAGTTTTCCTTTTCCTCTCTTCTCCCTGTTGGGGAGAGGTTGGAACCTCCATTTGTAAAATTGCAGGGAAGGGCCCTTGATTGACCTGGCCTCCTTCATTCCTCCTTGGGCACTGCACCTGGAGGCACTATGATTGGAAACTTCCTTTGGACTAAATGAATGAGCACGAACACATCCCATAAGTAAAGGATACTACAGCCAAATCTGCAGTCAGATTTAAGTTCTTACCAGCCTTACCTTTGCATGAGTATCCATGACCGTTCACAATATATCTGAACTCCGTACAACTTGGGACTTGTGCGTTTTCATTTCCTTCTTACCAGCTTTTGTTTATAAAAGACTTTTAAGAGCTCCATTCCCTTTCTTCAAACAGGCACATTTATCCATTATTAAATTACAAGTGTTGGATGTACAGTTGACTGAACCACGGTTCCTGAGATATAACTCTGAGAGACTCACTACTTGTTTTTATTTAGCTTGAGACACTTAGTTCCAGAAAAAAAAAAACACCCAGAAGCAAATCCTTCAATTAATTCTATTTAATCCTGTATAGAGAATTAACTCTGACAAAGGGTCTAGAGTTATCTACAATGAAGGAAGCATGAAAGATGTCTGTAGTGTACCTCATCGATGTTTTAAGACTGATCACTCGATTTTTATGGCTTTTTAAAACCTTTTATTACTTCAACTTTGACTCTTCCTGGAAGTAAAACTTTTTGGTCACTTATGTAATTAGAGGATTTCATAAGGTGCACTGATTCCCTGGGGTGGGAGAGATGTCTATAATCAGGATCAAGACACAAGTTGCTCTCGTAAAGGGAGCCTTGATTTTTCAATTAATGTATTTATCGCACTTAAGATGTCATTGGTTGTAATATGCACATTTATTTTAGATGTACCTCACAAAGGGAAAGCCCCACTGACAGTTTTAAGATGAGTCTTAGTTTTGTTTTTTTAAACTTTAATTTTTTTTTTTTAACGTTTATTTATTTTTGAGACAGAGAGAGACAGAGCATGAACGGGGGAGGGGCAGAGAGAGAGGGAGACACAGAATCGGAAGCAGGCGGAAGCAGGCTCCAGGCTCCAAGCCATCAGCCCAGAGCCCGACGCGGGGCTCGAACTCACGGACCGCGAGATCGTGACCTGAGCTGAAGTCAGACACTTAACCGACTGAGCCACCCAGGCGCCCCAAGATGAGTCTTAGTTTCAAAGTATTAAATGTGATAAAATTACATTTTAGAGTGAACTACAGTATCTCCCATGTCCAGTTTTGTGCTCTGTGAGTTTGCAGGTGACATTGGCATTCTCTGGTATTCTTCTGCCTGTTGGGACACCAATGATACCAGTCACCTGGCCACCCCTGTTTCCCCTAACAGATATCATTAATCGCTTTCTGTACTCTTCCCTCGGAAACCCAGTTGGCCTCCACACTGACTGACCAGCACTCGGCTGGCACACTGATTTGCCTACCCAGATGGAGACCCTCAGCTTTCAGATGTTAGACTGGACCTGCCAGCTCTAAATGACAACATTGGGGTGCCTGCATGGCTCAGTCAGTTACACATCTGGCTCAGGTCCCATGAGATCAAGCCTGGTTGGGATTGTCTCTCTCCCTCTCTGCCCCTCCTTCGCTCACACATGGTTCTGAGCACTCATTCTCTCTCTCTCTCTCTCTCTCTCTCTCTCTCTCTCTCTCTCTCTCAAAATAAAGGTTTAAGAGATAACGAGGGGCGCCTGGGCAGCTCTGTCAGTTGAGCATCCAACTTTGGCTCAGGTCGTTATTTCATCGTTCATTGGTTCGAGCCCTGCGTTAGGCTCTGTGCTGACAGCTCAGTGCTTGAAGCCTACTTTGGATTCTGTGTCTCCTTCCCTGCCCCTCTCTCTCTCTCTCTCCCTCCCTCCCTCTCTCTCTCTCTCTCTCTCTCTCTCAAAAACGAATAAACATTTGAAAAAATTAAAAAGGATAACATTTTTCTGGGGTGCCTGGGTGGCTCGGCTGGTTGAGCGTGCAACTTCAGGTCAGGTCATGACCTCATGGTTGGTGAGTTTGAGCCCCATGTCAGGCTCTCTGCTGTCTGCTCAGAGCCTGCTTCAGATCCTCTGTCTCCCTCTCTCTGCCCCTCCCCTGCTTGTGCACGCGCTGTTCTCTTTCTTTCAAAAGTAAATCGAAAAAAAAAAAAAAAAGGAAAAAAATAACATTCTTCTCTAGCTGCATGCTTGTTGGGTAATTTTTGTTTTCCCTTCTTTAATGTAAGTTGAATGTTTCTGCTTTTGAAATTTACCTAGCCCTTTTACCCACTGTCATTTCCCCCCTCCCACCTGCTCCTTGTTTCCTCCAAATGCCCTGTTTAGATAATGGAAACTAGTTCAGCAGGTCCTGGTCTGCACATCTTGGAATGTGGCGCTTGACCGGACTTTATATGATTAGGAAAAGGACGCTATATTTTGTCTCTGCACGTAGGACTTTTATGACTCTCAACCCAGGGAATGAGCCTATCCTTGCGCACTTGGGGATCGCTCAAGTTACAGTAAGAGCTTTGTACCCCTTCTACCTGATTGAAAAATAGAAGAAGCCGTCCTCGTCATAGAAGGGAAATCGAGACCCGAGGGCCTGCTAGGGACCTGGCAGGGAGCAGGCCTGGCTAGGAGACAGTAGGGAGAGAGGCAAATAGACACTCGTAGCCAAAGAGGGTGGTCCTTGCTCTGTCCTGCAGGAGGTTCTTGTCCTGCGGGAACGTAAGCCCGTTACTTCCATTTCCTGTGGTTTTTATGGAGAATCAGTCGGTATATGATACGGCGTTGGTATAAATAGCAGCTTGCCGCCTCTGCTTTCCGTTGAGGAAGCTAAGAAATCTATGGGCAAAGGCTTGGTTGCCTCGGTCATGTATTGACTGGGACGCCAGCTAATGCATCTGAAAACAGGGTGTGTGGGTTACTAAGGTATACTCTGCACGGAATCTGACCCCTTCGCACTTGTGCCGTGTGGTGCTGGGCTGCGGCCCTGCAAACGGCGTGTCCGGAAGTCGGGAAAAGGGACTTCCTTCTTTCATTTGCCTTCCTGCTCGTAGCAGCATTTCTTCGCCCTGGCAGCAGAGGTTAGTTCAGTTTCCAGCTTTTGCCACTCCCAGAATGAGCTGGGCATGGCCCCTGGTCCCTGCTTGTAACCGCGTCTCTTCTCTGTGTCCTCCTGGCCCAAGGGTGGAGGCTGCTTACCAGTTACGGTCTGCCTCTCGGCCTCCATATGCCCTTTGCCCTGACGGTTCTCCACTTCCTGTTTAACCAGATTCTCACACTAAATCATCTCTGTTTAAAAAAGTCTGTTGAGGGGCGCCTGGGTGGCGCAGTCGGTTGAGCGTCCGACTTCAGCCAGGTCACGATCTTGCGGTCCGTGAGTTCGAGCCCCGCGTCAGGCTCTGGGCTGATGGCTCGGAACCTGGAGCCTGTTTCCGATTCTGTGTCTCCCTCTCTCTCTGCCCCTCCCCCGTTCATGCTCTGTCTCTCTCTGTCCCAAAAATAAATAAAAAATGTTGAAAAAAATTAAAAAAAAAAAAAAAAAAAAAAAGTCTGTTGAGGTTTCCCATTTTCTGAATCCATCCTGACCGCCTGAGACCTTTGAAATCGACCTCACGCATTTAGGATACCTGTATATATGCATTCAGTGATTGATCGGTCTAAATTTTGATTGTTTGGTAATTTGGATATTTCCATCTGCTTCAGTTTGTTGGCTGCTGTTTCCTAGGGCTGCTATAAGAAATTACCATAAACTGGTGACTTAAAATAGGAATTTATTCATGCATGATTCTGGGGGCTAGGAGTCCGAAATCAAGGTGTCAACATGGCTGTGCTCTGAAGGCTTTAGGGAAGAACCACTCCTTGCCTTCTCCAAGCTTCTGGTAGTCACCAGCACTGCTTGGTTTTCCTTGGCTTGTACCTGCACGGCTCCTAATTCTTGTCCCTGTTGTCATGTGGTCTTTCTCTGCGTGTCTGTGTCTTTACGTGGCCTTATGTGATGATCCCTCATTGGATTTAGGACTCCCTCTAGTCCAACATGACCACATCGTAACTCGTCAGCCTGAAATTGGGGGACGCAATATATTTTTTTAAATATTGATTTATATTTTTTAAACCTTTTTTGATCTTTCACATTTACTTATTATTGAGAGACAGAGAGACATAGAGTGTGAGCAGGAGAGGGACAGAGAGAGGGGGAGACACAGAATCTGAAGCAGGCTCCAGGCTCTGAGCTGTCAGCACAGAGCCTCGAACTCAGGAGCCATGAAATTCATGACCTGAGCTGAAGTCAGCCTTAACCAACTCAGCCACCCGGGCTCCCTGAGAGAGAGGGAGGGAGGGAGGGAGAGAAAGAGAGGGAGAGAGCGAGCGAGCAGGGAAGGGGCAGAGAGAAAGGGAGACAGAGAATCCGAAGCAGGCTGCAGGCACAGAGCCGGACACGGGGCTCGAACTCACAAACTGCGAGGTCATGACCTGAGCCTAAGTCGGATCCTTAACCAACTGAGCTGCCCGGGCGCCCCTAATAGTGATTTATTTTTGAGAGCGAGAGAGAGCATGCAAGCAGGGGTGGGGCACAGGGGGTGGGGTAGAGGATCCAAGGTGGACTTCACACTGACAGCAGAGAGCCTGACCTCAGGCTTGAACTCACAAACCATGAGATCGTGACCTGAGCCGAAGTTGGATGCTTAACCAACTGAGCGCCCAGGTGCCCCTGGGGGAGACAGTATTTAACCCAATATACTTACCTAGTGCTTTGTTAAAATAATGGCCATGGCCGTAGACATTAGCACGGGTAAAACAGATCATGGACTGCGTAACTAGCCCCGCATTTCGTTTGATATGCAACGCAATGACACTTAGGTAGGAAAGGTGGAACAGAAACACGGGAAGGGGTCGTTCACTGCCAGTTTCAGGAAGGAAGTGGCATCTGAGCTGAGTTGTAAAATGTAGGCCGAATTTGGAAGAGACTGCATTCCAAGCCAGGGATAGTCACTGAGCATTCCAGGTCTGCCCAAGTGCCACCTCTGATCAGCTCAGTGGATTGTTAGGCCTCACAGGGATTGGGGCAGAGGATGCCATGAGCAGTCAGCCCCGTCAGGCAAGGGTGCTTTGGCGGCAGTTGTGACGTGAGTGTGGCTTTCATGCCATTGCGCGTCACCTAGACTGAGAGCATTAACGGGGGGATTCCCTGTTGTAAGCGACTGTTTAAAAGGAAGCATAGTCCTACAAATGAGGGTGCTCATATGTGTTGTTGGGTTCCATTTATGTGAACCATCCAGAAGAGACAGTGGTGTGGAGACAGAAGGGTATGGGCGCCGTGGGGAGAAGGGAGGTGGAAGACTGCCTAGTGGGTGTGGAAGTGTGCGGGACTAGGTGGCTGTGATGCTTACATAACTCAGAAGGTGCTAAATACCACTGCATTTTATGGCCTACGTCTGTTACCACAATTTAAAAACAAAATTGGGCAGGAAGTGTGCGTGGGCCTAGGTGCAGGACTGTGCCTGGAAGCCGGGAGGTCCGTGGGATGAAGGGGAAGCATGCTTGAGGTTCCCCTGCAGGTGTTGATCTGCTGAGCGCTGTTGATAAGGTAAACACGATGTCCTACTCGGCCAGGTGCTGTGCTGAGCTCCCTCTGTGGATTATCCCGCCTTTCCCTCCCCTTCGCCCAGGCTGCAGAAGGCCGGGCCCCTGTCCGAGGCCTTGCAACTACTGGAACGTGAAGCTGGGGTCTGAAATTGGGGTACCCGACTCCTAGGATGACTCCAGCCTGCTTTGCCCAAGACTGCCTCAGTTGTATCCTCCTCGTGCTGGAACCCCTTGGTCCAGGGTGTGCCCGTGGTTGGTTCCTGAGCCCAGACCAGGCTCCAAACCCTTGGTGCTCCTCTAGGCCCCTCCTAATTTGGGACACCCACCCTAGGACCTGTTGAGCACCGTCAGCGGTTTGGAATCCCTGATTTCATACCTCAGTATCTCAAAGAAATCCTTGTGGCTTTTCAGGACACATCATGTAATATTAATGAAAACACTGGGCCTTCTGTCTTGATTAATTTTTTATGAACAATAATACGTCTGATTAAACTGGTTGCTTTACTAGGGCTGCTGGTCCAGGGTGGGGCACACGGTGGTGCGGAGATGGTCTGGCGAGCTGGCTTGACCACAGGGCGCGCACGGTTTCTCTGGCAGAGCAGACGGTCCCCTGGGTCACTTGGGGCTGGTGCTGGCTGGAATGAGCTGAGCTGCTCATGCTTTGACAGCAACGGGAGGCCTGCAGCTCCCCCACACCTTCGCCTGAGGGCTGTGCCGGCCTGCGGGGTCTTCCCTGGTGGCCAGTAAGGCCAGAAAGTCTGTGGGGAGTGGCACATTTCACATCCGATCCTCCTTCCCGGTTTTGGGCCGGGGCCCCGCCACCCTGGGCTCCCGGTGTCAGAGTAGCTCTTAACGGTCCTGAGGTTCGCTGTGTAGGTGCCGTTTCCCAAACACGAGGAAATCCGGCGCTTGCCCGCACCTCCCTCGGTTCCATGTCGGACAGGGGCACTCTCTCCCTGCGTGCCTGCTTTCTTTCCAGGGAAGCGGGCCAAGTGGTCCCGGGGCCCAGGCTGTGAGCTTTTCGGGTCTCTGACCTGCACGGAGCAGCGGAGGTCCTCCTAACGCCGTGAGCTTGTTCTTGGTTTTCCAGCTGAGCATCGAGCAGGCCCAGACGGTGGCAGAACAGGTGGAGATGAAGGCCAAGGTGGTACAGTCGGAGGTCAAAGCCGTGACTGCGCGGCACAAGAAGGCCCTGGAGGAACGGGAGTGTGAGCTGCTGTGGAAGGTAAGGGGAGCTCGTGCACCCCTGCCCCGGCCTCCGCGGCCGTTGGGTTTTCCGTGAGCTGCAGGGAACCCGTGAGGATTTGAGCGTCTGCTCGCTTCCAGACCCCAGCTGGAAGCCGGGAGGTTCTCCACGAAGGTGGTTGGGTATCCTCAAAAGGAGACCGAGAGAAGGGGGCACCGTCGAGAATGTTACGAAAGCAAGCAGGTGGGAAGCATCCTTGATTTTGGTGTCCTGCCTGGTTGTACCAACTGACCCCCCGTTTCCCACTTGGGAGGGCGACACACGTGTGCCCGCTCTTTAGATGGAATCAGCTGGAAGGAGCCGTCTCCCCACCGAACTCTTCATGCCCACATTTTCTTCTCCTCGGAAGAGGAGAGAATCTGTTGCCTGTGAATGGGTCTGAACTTCAAGCCAGTTCAGCTGTAATCACGGTCTCTTAATACATGAATGAGACCATACACGTTGCTGAGTAAAAAGGGTGCACTTAGGTGTGTGCGTGCTCGTTTTAATCATCTAAACTATGTGAAGGGACAGATGGGATCTCAGTTTCTGAAAGTGATCCTCACCAGTCACTATGCCCTAAAATGTTCTGGAAGGCTGCGTTGGAGTTGTGCATGGCATTTTCCATTTAGTTAGCTCACAGCCAATTGCTTTCTTGCCTCTGCTGGCTTCTCAGGAAATAGGACTCAGTTGCCTTTTGATGAGAAGTGAAGAATCCTTGGGTAGAAGAAGTCTCAAGATTTTATTCAGCACATATTTTGTGGAGGCACCTTTGCGGGCCTGACATGGTTTTCGGACACTCACGTGCCCCCATGGTCTGCCAGGCTCATGCCACCCACGACTGTTAATTATAACTGAAAGGGGCCCGCTTTGTGCAACCTGAGAGCTCTCTGGGGAACTCTGCCACAAACTCGCTCTTCAGGATTTGCTGATGAAAAGGCCTTTGTGCGGAGGAGTTTCTCTGCGCATCTCACCTTAGGTACCCTCCCTCCTGTGAGGCCGACTCCTGCCCTCTCCCTAAAGGCAGTTCTCTTTCAGGGGGCTTGGAAAGCAAGTTTTTAGTCTTGGAGAAGCAAATTTGGAAGAAGGTCAGTCTCTTTTTGCAATATACTTTGTTTCTACCTCATTTCTAAAAACTCATTCTCCGATAACCTCTGAAACAAGCTCCCTCGTTTGGAACACAGGTACCTAAGTCCCATTTGTCTTTACTTTTTATTATTATGCCTCGCCCTCCAAATTTTGTGGGAGTGCTACTCTCGTACTAATTACTGCCTTTCCGCCCTCCCAGCAAAGCTTTCCTGCCTGTCTCTGCTCGGATACTTCTTTGTTATACAACATCTAATTTTCTTGCATCACGCATTACTGAAGGGATTTGAGTGCCAGGTGACCCGGTTTTGTGTATCTAGGTGTTTTTTCATGCCTGTGGCTTACACATTTCCAGGGGATTCGGCTACCTTGTGGGATTAGCTGCAGCCACCTCCTTGAGAGATCCAAACCAAAGGCCAGAGGTTTGGCCCAGCGCAAAAACAAAGGAGAAAGCTGCTCTTTGATCTGTCCCCACACGTGTCCTGCTCCCAGAGCCGACAGATGGAAAATCATGAATGGGTCAAAAATCACATCATTGCCTCCACCAAGGGAAGATCGGACTGAAATCCAGGCCCCCCCCAGCAGGAGACCCTTATTCTGAAATAGTCTTTCTGTGGTATTGTCATCAGTAGAGCTCTCAGAAGTCGTGATTCTGTCTGCAAAATGGCACGAGTCAGCTGGGTGGCACCTTAAATCACTTTAAGTTGGAGGACTTTTACTGATCTGATGCAGAAACATGGAGAAGTGGCTCTCTTTCATTGGTCAGAGTGAACCCCACGCTCCCAAGTAGAGTGGCTTGAGACCCTCAGAAGCAGGGATTATTTGGGGCAGGTCTGATTTCAGGTTTGTAGATCACAGCAATTTAGATTTAAAGGGCTCCTTTGGAAATACAGGCCAGTGGTTTCCAAAGACTGATCTCCAAATTTGGGGTGTGTGGGCCTTTCTGTGGAGGCAGAAAACCGTGGAGACGGGATGTGTGGCCGGGCAAGGGGGTACAGGCTGTAATCTTGAATTAGGTTCTCAACAAATCCCTTCACTCCCTCCACATACAGTCCTTCTTCCTCTCAGGGGCGGGGGCCGTAGAGAGAGGGAGAAATCTTTGAAGACACTGCAGGCTCTGTGGCTGCACTGAAAATTCAGCCCTTCGGGAGTGCAAGACTGGCCTTGTGTCCACTGGGAGGTCCTGCTGCTGAGGACAAAGACCTTCCTCTCTGTTGGTCATTATGCACCCCCAGTGCCTGGCACAAAGCAGGTGCTCCGTAAGCATTTGTTTTGTGGCTCTTCTTCGCTTTTGATTTTGATTTTATTATTCCAGGAATAATGAGAGAACTCCATATGTCCTTTTCCCAGATTTACTGATCATTTTACATTTTGACCCGTTCTCGCCATTCTACGCGTGCACTCTGTATGTGCTTCGAGCGAGAGTCAGTTGGCACGTTGTGGACAGGATGCCTCTTTACCCTCAAACGCTTCTGTGTTTATTTCCTCTGAGCAAGGGCATTCTCTTACATCATCGCAGTTACTCAAATTCAGGAAGTTCAGCCCTGGAACCATGCTAGTATCTGACCCCTCGGTCCCTGCTCTGTGTGCGGCAGCCCTGTTCTGTGGGGTCTTTTCCTTTTTGTTTGAGAGAGAGAGCACACGGGTGGAGGAGGGGTGGAGGGAGCCGGGCGGGACAGGGGAAGGGAGCGAGGATCTCGAGCAGGCTCCATGCCTAGCCTGAGCCCTCAAGCCCCAGCTTGGTCCCACGACCCCTGAGATCACGGCCTGAGCCAAAATCGAGAGTCGGATGTTTAAGGGACTAAGCCACCCGGGTGCCCCCACCCCCCCCCACCCCCCCCACCCCCCCCACCCCCGGTCCAGGATCCTGCACTGCAAGCCGTAGTCCCGTTTTCAGTCCTCTCTCGTGATCTGGGACGGTTCCTCGGCCTCCCTCCGTCCTGGGAGTGTGGCCGTTTCTGAAGAGCACAGGCCGGCCGTCCTCGTGCGGCCGCACGACGTGTGGGTCTGAGTGACCGGTGCCGGGCCGTGCGTCGCTCCCTTGCCTGCCTCAAAGCCTCCGTGCTCTCTGTCCCTGCAGGTGGAGAAGATCCGCCAGGTGAAAGCCAAGTCCCTGTACCTGCAGGTGGAGAAGCTGCGACAGAGCCTCAACAAGCTGGAGAGCACCATCAGCGCTGTGCAGCAGGTCCTGGAGGAGGGGCGGGCGCTGGACGTCCTGCTGGCCCGGGACCGCATGCTGGCCCAGGTGCAGGAGCTGAAGACCGTGCGCGGCTTCCTGCAGCCCCAGGAGGACGACCGGGTCATGTTCACGCCCCCGGACCAGGCCCTGTACCTGGCCATCAAGTCCTTCGGCTTCGTCAGCAGCGGGGCCTTCGCGCCGCTCACCAAGGCCACGGGCGACGGCCTCAAGAGGGCACTCCAGGGCAAGGTGGCCTCCTTCACCGTCGTCGGCTACGACCACGACGGGGAGCCTCGCCTCTCAGGGGGCGACCTGATGTCGGCGGTGGTCCTGGGCCCCGACGGCAACCTGTTCGGTGCCGAGGTGAGCGACCAGCAGAACGGGACGTACGTGGTGAGCTACCGGCCGCAGCTGGAGGGCGAGCACCTCGTGTCGGTCACCATGTGCAACCAGCACATCGAGAACAGCCCCTTCAAGGTGGTGGTCAAGTCGGGCCGCAGCTACGTGGGCATCGGGCTCCCGGGCCTGAGCTTCGGCAGCGAGGGCGACGGCGACGGCAAGCTGTGCCGCCCCTGGGGC
Organism: Panthera leo; assembly: GCF_018350215.1. Classification (NCBI taxonomy): domain Eukaryota; kingdom Metazoa; phylum Chordata; class Mammalia; order Carnivora; family Felidae; genus Panthera; species Panthera leo. The sequence goes on from NC_056687.1 coordinate 156,013,718, forward strand.
GTGAGCGTGGACAAGGAGGGCTACATCGTCGTGGCCGACCGCAGCAACAACCGCATCCAGGTGTTCAAGCCGTGCGGGGCCTTCCACCACAAGTTCGGCACCCTGGGCTCCCGGCCCGGGCAGTTCGACCGGCCGGCCGGCGTGGCCTGCGACGCCTCCCGCAGGATCGTGGTGGCCGACAAGGACAATCATCGCATTCAGGTCTTCACGTTCGAGGGCCAGTTCCTGCTCAAGTTCGGCGAGAAGGGAACCAAAAACGGGCAGTTCAACTACCCTTGGGACGTGGCGGTGAACGCGGAGGGCAAGATCCTGGTCTCGGACACCCGGAACCACCGCATCCAGCTGTTCGGGCCCGACGGCGTCTTCCTGAATAAGTACGGCTTCGAGGGGGCTCTCTGGAAGCACTTTGACTCCCCCCGGGGCGTGGCCTTCAACCACGAGGGCCACTTGGTGGTGACCGACTTCAACAACCACCGGCTCCTGGTCATCCACCCCGACTGCCAGTCCGCGCGCTTCCTGGGCTCCGAGGGCACTGGCAACGGGCAGTTCCTGCGCCCGCAGGGCGTGGCCGTGGACCAGGAGGGGCGCATCATCGTGGCCGACTCCAGGAACCACCGGGTGCAGATGTTCGAGTCCAACGGCAGCTTCCTGTGCAAGTTTGGCGCCCAGGGCAGCGGCTTCGGGCAGATGGACCGCCCCTCCGGCATCGCCGTCACCCCCGACGGGATGATCGTGGTGGTGGACTTCGGCAACAATCGGATCCTCATCTTCTGATCCCGCTCTCTGGGCTTCTGTGTTGGGGTGCGCGCGTCTCCCTCTGTCTCCGTTGGAATTTCAAAGAAGAAACAGTCTCAGGGAAATTTCTTTTTTTCTTTTGTTGAAAGAGAACAAGAAGAGTACAACATTGCTTAAGTCCTACCTCATCTTTATTTTTTTTACAGATGAATGTACTTCTCTTTTCTGCAGGGATTGAGCCTGTGACGTGATAATTTCTATCTACCTCATGAATCTTTGCATTTCCTTCCCCAGCAGGCCCTCTGCCCTCCTCCCCACCCTCACTCAGTGGAGTTCACGTTTCCCTCTGACCCTCCGTGGGGCGTGATATGCACAAGCCTGGCGTCTCTGTGGCTGGGTGGGGGGCACTGGATGTGTGTGGTGGGGGTGTATTCTGTAGATTGAGCCAAGGAAACATGAAAAAACTAAGTAAAAAAAAAAAAAGAAAAACTATAAAACGTGGAAAAATAAGATTTAAAAATGCTTAATTATAGAGTATTTGTGTTCTGGAGAATACTGTGTTTTGGGGATTAGATTGTGTTGTGTGATCTTGATCTTTTTGGGGAACTTTTTTTTTGATTTTTTGTTGTTTTTTTTTTAAATGCTGCAACAGAGAACTTTTCTGTGTTCTCCTTTTATACCTCAGTGTGTTTATCATCCTGTTCAGCATCTTTTCTTATTCCTAGAAAATGTGGCTGTGTCTGTGGCTTGCTAGCCAAGAAAAGCAGACTGTCGTGTTCATATTTTAGGATATGTGATCCTTGTTTCCTTTAAGGGACGTTGGGTACACCTGCGTGTTTGTGGGTCCGAGTCATCTTACACCAGAATAGTAAAGCTGCGGGTGACATACCACCACCCGAAGAAACTTTTCTTCTCACGCTTTGGTTTCTAAAAAATAGATGTAGCTTAGGATTTTGGATTAAAAGTATTCTCAAAAGTTAAGTACTCTTAGTTTGCTGTTGGTTATCAAGTTCAGTGGAAGGAAGAAGAAAATCAACCCCGTTCTCAGAAAAGAGGGTATCCGGCCTGCCGGACCGGCTGGCTTGTGTGCGGGCGGGCAGGCGAGTGCCGAGGTAGTCCACGTAGAGCATGAGAAAGAAACAGGCGGCTACCCCGGCACTCTGAGGGAGGGTGGAGGTCAGTCCCCGGCCCCGGCTTGAATGTCGTTCTGTTAATGCTAGGTGTTTCTTTTCCTAAGAAGAGTAGGCAAAGAAACGACCTTTTACTTTAAAAGCACAATTTTTTTCCTGCTTTGGAAGTTCAGGGAAATAGAATGTTTGAAAGTCAGACGGGAACAGCTCACCCCCGCGCCCTCTGCCCGGGTCGCTTTTGCAGAGCGGTCTGCTTCCGAGCCACGCAGTAGGACCTCGTGGTTCACGTGGATTTTTTTTTCCCCCCAAAGGCCTTTGAATGTAAAGGATTTGTAAACCAAATTGCCCCAACCCAACATGTAGGATGTAATGCCTTTTGTGAAACCTCTCTCTCGGTACCAAAGAATGAACGCTTAAGCCAGGCTCCCGCTGCAGAACTGTGGGATGGCGTCCGTCACTTTACAGGGTTGGATTGTGGTCAGCCGGACTCGGGTACAGAGCCTTGTGCGTCTGGGCATTATCTGTCTTTCAGGTGGGAAGTAGGTACAGCTGACGTTCTGCTGGTGAGGACCTACGTGGGCCCCTGCATTCCCCCAAATACTGAGTAGGAACCGAATTCCAGAGTGGCGCACCTCGGGAGGAAGAGGTGGTCTCTGACGATGGGCTTACGGGGACACCTCTTGTCGAAACGGAAGGACTGACGGGTCAGTGTCTGTCCCTGTACGTACGAGAAAATTACCCTTGCAATATGGACGTAGTTCTAAACGAACAGGAAGAGCTAACATGTGCAGAAATGTGTTTTCTTCCTCCCGGAGGAAGAAAGGGTGCCGGGGGCAGCGTAGCGAGCCAATCATTGGTCTCCTGGACATGTGCCACTTTCAGGGGACCCTAGGTCTTCCCCGTCGCGTTAGAGCAGGGTTTCTGAATGACCAATGTGGGGAAAAACTCATGAAGGAGAACCGCATGCAATAAAGGATCCAAAAATTGGAAAGTAGCTTCCAACTGCTACCTCCCGGCTGCTGTGTTTCAGGGGGAGGAGGCGTCAGGAAATCCTGTTTTGGAAAACCGCCTTTTACTGAAGCATTTGGTATTGAGTCCTTCCCTAGTTCCTATTCAGTTGCCTCTTATTTGCCCCTAGGTTCTAAGTTCTTTGGTAAAGGGTTTGTATAATTAAACATTTTTGTTTTTTATTTTGGAATAACTCGGTGCTGACCCTCCTCCCTTCGCCTTCTCCCCCCAACCACCCAACAAACCACCCTTTAAACACCAAAGACAACTGGTTTTAAATGCTTACGAAACTTTATTTTGAAGAAATGGGTCTTGGAAATTCTTAGAAATGTTCTCGGAAACCTGGGATGAGTTACTTCAGGTAGTCACTACCTTTGAGTCTCCCATCTGTGTTCTGATCTGCCCTTCCCGGGGCCCCCGTAAGTGGGGGGCTCGCGGGACCCGAGTGAGAACTTCTCTTGGTGAGTGGCGGTAACGTGAAACTGCTAAGTTAGCATTTCTCTGTGGATTTGGTTGTAAAGCCAGGGTTTCCACACGGGACCGAAATGATCGGGTCTTAGTTAATATTAATAGACTGACCAGTTTGCAGGCTCAAAGCTCGTAGGTCCCCCCTCCGGAATCAGTGTGGAGGTACGAGGTGCTGCCTCTTGCCCTCGGGGGCGGGACACCTCCTTACCTTCCTGCACCCCGAACTGGGCATCGCTGCCATTTGAGAAGCATGGTCACACTTGGGAAGCTTTTGTTTCTAAAACACTGGCCGTCTGTGGCTGCCCATGATTGACTCCTGACCCACAGGGATCGGTGCGAAGCACTTGGGAGTGTGTTTGTTGTACAAGGTGGAATGCTCCAAATCAAAGAGCGAGGAGAAGAGCCAACATTTGGGACTCTGGTGTGAGTGAGGCCGCTCAAAATAAGGGTTTTTAACTGGATATCTCCTGCCCGTTTATGAGGTGATGCTAGGGTAGGTAGGAATTGGGTCGAGGAGAGGAGTCTTGAACTTGAACATGGTGAAAAGATAAGGTCGTGGGTGCTGCGAAGGAGGAAGGAGTATAAACTGTTTCTAATGAGTAAATGTGCTGTTCAGACAATAATCCCCATGTTTGTCTGATCTGGTCAGGTGGCAGGGTGGCATGGGGCGCAAGGTCGGTTTATGCTTGGACAAGATCCCAATTGCATTTGGGTATGTAAGTTTGGGTATCGAGATGGCTAAATAAACCGTGGATAAAAACCACTTTTGGTTGACAGAGTTGACATTTCAGAAGTGTTAGTCTTTAAAAAAAAAAAAAAAAGTCTTCTCTCTGTAAACTTGGTCACGAGAAGCAGTGCTGTCTGGGAAACCTGTGCTCTAGTGTGGCCGGCAGGTGGCAGGTGATTTCGCCGGAGCCCGTGGTCCCCAAGTGCACGCGAGCTCCTTGATTGACGGATGCCCTTAAGTCTAACTTATTTGGGGAAACACCTACAAGGGTACCATAAACAATCTAAATTGTGTGTTGGGCCAAAAGAGTCGCCAGATTGAGGCACTTTGATGGAGTTCTAAGAGAATGGCTTGAGATCGGCTCGTCCGGTTTCGTTCTAGTTAAGCCAAAGCTTAATGATTTCAGGAGGGAAGTCTTTTTAGGCTTGAAGCAGCAGAATACTGTTTGTGTATGTGTTGTCTTCCCTTTTGGAAGATTCTACAATTGTTGTGTTCTGGTAGATAGCGAAAGATACGCCAAAGTTCTACGCTTGTTTTTCTGTTTGAAAACAAAAATCCAGTGGTGCCAAAAAGTACTTAGGGTATTTATTGAAAACATCACTCTCCTTGATTTTCCCACAGTCTGGGGCTGTATAAAAGTCAAACGCTTGTGCTCCGTGTGAGGATGCCCTAAAGCCAGGCCCTCCTGGAACTCGAGCTCTCTCTGGCTTCCTGCAGGCCAACGGCACGGGACGCACATCCCCTTCCACACCACACCATTTGCTCGTGTTTAGTTTCTACCTCACTGTTGGCGAAAGTCATCTACCTCATGTTCGCATCTAACGGGTCTCTGAAAGGCATAGTATTAGTCCCTGGGAGGGTGGGGGGAGGGGGAGGCGGTGGGAAGCTGCCTCTGGAAGAAAACGTTTTTCTGAATCCAGAACTGATTTCTCCCAGGAGAAACGTTTGATTGACCTTGAAAAAGAAACTTTGAACCCAGATATTCCCGTGCTCAGGCCAACGTAGTCCTCAATCCCAAGTATTACTTACGATCTGGCCTCTCCACCCCAGTAGAAAGTACGCACGCCATCACCTGGTCGCTCAGTATTACGAAGCTACTGGTTCGCCTGACCTGTGTGAGGACCTAACTGCAAATAAAGACCTTTAGGTCTCTTTCTCTCTTCAAGAGAAAACTATTTTATCTCTAGTTTGAATGTCTGCAAATGGACCCTTTTAGGAGCAGTTCTAAGGATCTAGTTGTTGCAAACCTCAAATGTTCGAAGGGAACGGGAATCCTTTAGCCTTCATGATTGTATGTGTACCTTTTCTGGACCCAGCAGGGTGTTCATCACCATGACCTTGCGGCGGCCACTGCTTTACTGAACAGTGACTGGGTGAAGTGTGTGTTGCTCTTTTGTTTTGTGTCTAATTGTTTTTTTCCCTACCAAAGGTAACATGTTGACGGGTTGTTCTTTCCTTTGTTCTTTTTTTTGTTTATTAAATACTTGATGAAGTCGAAGCACACTACCATGATATGCTGTGTTGTGTCTCCACCTCTCTCCTGCCCCTAGTCCATTTGTGTCTTGGTTGGAAGAGAGGGTCCTAAGACCACTGTGATTGCTACGAATTGGGTTTAAAAATGTCATGGTGAAGAAATACCTCAGTGATGTCTCTTTTTAAAACCGATCTTACGGGTTCACAAGCCAGCCTGGTGGGATGTTTTCCATCATCACTTAACCAGTAATGGTTCTAAAAGTTTTGTGTATCCACACGGTCTTAGACCTCCTTTTAATGATTGTATTAACTCCCAAGCTCAGGTAGTATTTTCCTTAAGGCTCTGTCTCAGAGCACACTGACTGAATGTTAACGTGTGTAGCAAAGCGTTTACTTTCTTTAAATAACCGGCTCTGTCTCAGTCCTTTATGTGTCTAGCAGTCTGTGTAGTTGGTTTTCTTCAGAGGAAGGTTTTTCACGTTTCTGGGATGTTCTTGTTTCTAGGGTGGTAAGGTTGCTTTCCTCCCCCCGGCCCCCCATTCTTTTCCCTTAAAATCAATGCAGGTGAGAGGGTGGGCGGTGGGTACGGGACGTTGCTTTTAAACTAGCATGTTAGTTATAATTGGGTGGGTGGGAGGGTAGTGTTGTTTTTTTTTTTTAATGAATCTTGCTTAATACTGTCCATTAGCTGTCATGCCCAGTCAGCAAAATAAGTGTAGAACACGTGACTTTTTTTTTTTTTTTTTTTTTTTGGTTTTGTTTTGTTTTTTTGTGAAAAAGGTTGAATGCGGAATTGGAGACATTAATATGGGCGTGTTGCCAGATGTTAGAATGACTAAGTTAAAACCTTTTGATTTTTTTTTTTTTTTTTTTTTTTTTCTTTTAATTTGTCCAAGGCAGACCTGATAAAAGGAATATTCCCCACCAGAAACCATCCTGCAAGCCTGTCTGGGGTGCTGCCTTTTGACACTTTCTTGAACGGGCGTGACAGGGGTGCTGCAGAACCCGTCAATTAAGTGAAGCGTGGGGAAGCCAAGGTTTCCCCCCAAACCTTTAAAGTGGGTTTTTGTTTGGGGTGGGTTTTTCCACCCTCTGAATTTTTACTTGTAAATCCTAGATGCTATCCTGCAGGCTGCAGGCATGACAGGCAATGAGCAGGCGAAGAGCCAATGGGAAAGTGTTCGAAAACTCGTGTGTTAGCTAACAAGGCTTCTGAATGTATCGCTGTGGTCCACAGAGAAGGCTGGAGAAGGTAGCAAGGAGATGCTGTATCAGCTACTACAGCCTTAAAACAAAGTTGGTGTCTCTTTGGACTTTAAAATTGTTCCTATGCAGCTTATTTTATTTTTGTTGAATCAAATAAACAAGAGGGTTTTTCCATGGAAACCTGTGTCTGTGTGATCTTTGCATCCAGAATAAATAAATAAGGGGGTGTGGGGGTGTGGCGCTCCACAGAAAGGAAATCTGTGAGGAGGGCGGCCCAGAGTTGCAGTCTGGCCAGATTGGGTCCACGCAGGGTTTTCAAAAGGGTGGATCCTAGCTTTTTTTTTTTTTTTTTTTTTTTTTTTTTTTTAAAGGGAATGTGAGGTAGCCCAGATGTTTTCACAGCTGGACTTCTGCGTTCTGGGGGATTTGGGGTCTGGGAGCCCCAGGTCTGCCTTCTCAAGAGCTGAGGAGCAGACATCCCTATAGAGGGACAAGGGTTTTTTCCCAGTGACCACAGTTCCCCTTGTCCCCACACATGCCACTGCCCTGAGGGAGGGGGCGGCCTCCTCTGCCTGGGATGATGGGAACCAACTCTGGGGGCTGAGCTTCGCCCTGAGAAAAAAGTGAGCAGCTCGCTCGAGTGGCCCGCCATCGGCAGAGGACCAGAGACCCCAGGTGGCCAGAGACTTGTTGAGCTCAGTGTGTTTACGGCTCCCTTGGAACTAAGTGCTCCCCAACTTGACTCACCCGTTCAGTGTCTCTCCCCAAACAGCCCAGGCTTGGCCTTCGGATGGAGTTGAGCAGTGCGCTGTGATCCTCTGCGTTCCTCAGGACTCCTGTCCTGTGTCCCTCTCCCGCCGTGGGAGAGTTCAGAGGCCCCGCTGCGGCTGGGTGTTCCCCTTGTTCGAGTGCCTGCCATAGGGAACCTCTGCCCTTCCCTTCGCTGGACCTCATGTCAGCAGTGGCCATTGGAAGGTTTTTTTGCCGGTGGCTCAGTCGGTCGAGTGTCCGACTTCAGCTCTGGTCACGATGTCACGGTTCGTGAGTCGGGCTCCGCGTCACCCTCTGCTGTCGGCGCAGAGCCAACTTCAGACCCTCGGTTCCCCCTCCCTGCCCTCTGCCCTTCCCCCACTCACTCTTGCTCTGTCTCAGAAATAAACATTTAAAAATATAAAAGAGGGGGGGTTTTGCCCCAGCGATCCCATCTTCAAAACTGACACCTCCCGAGTAGCAGCTTTCCTGAAGACTCCGGATGGAAATAGGATGTGGAGCCTGAGTCCCAGCCCCTCGTCTCCATTTCCTTCTCCAGGTCCCTCACTTCTATCCTTTTACCTCTAGCCAAACACAATGGGAGACGCTCTTCAAATGTGAAAAGTTGGATGGGTGCGCTTTTTTTTTTTTTTTTTTAAAGGAAAGGAATCTCCTTAATCCTCTGGAGGATCTAGGAAAAGTTGCTGATAAAATGAGGCAGGACCCATTTCTGCGGGGAGTGCCGAGAAGGAAAGTACTAGAACAAATCACCTTCCCTTTAGCCCTCCCATGGCCTTCCGTCTCTTCCACTGAGTGAGGTGAGCTGGAGGGACCCAAACCTGAGGGTGACTGTGCTCCTTTGCAGGCAGCTGGCCACTGAGGCTGCCCTTCTGGAATGTTAGCAGCCAGTTTACCATACCACATAGGAAGTCGCTGGAACCCGCATTCGTTGCCGATGAGATGGTAAAGTGCTACGAACACTCTGGGACACACCTGGCGGTTCTGGGTGTTGAGCAGGACCCCTCGTGGGTGTACGTCTGAGATGAGACCCGTCCACACAAAAACCAGGACGTGTGTGTTTATCGTCACGCGGTTCACGATAGCCGGAAAGTGGAAGCAAGCCAAATGTGTCTCAATGACTGCGTCCACAAAATGCGTATTCTTACGACGGACTCTCATTCAGCCGTAGACAAGAATGAGGTACTGGTACACGTCATTTTGTGGGTGAGCCTTGGAGATGTGACAGAAGCCAGCTGGACAGCGTTTCCCCTACACGAACCAGCCAAAGTAGGCACCTTACAGAGACAAAGCAGGTTTCCAGTTGCTGGGTGCTGGGAGTTTGGGGGGAATTGGCAGTGACTGCTGTGGGTTTGTTTTTGTGAGACACTTATTAAAAAAGATTTTTAACCTTCTGTCTTTTTTTTAAGGTTTTATTTATTTTTGAGAGAGCCCGAGTGGGGGAGGGACAGGGGGGTGGACAGGATCCGAAGTGGCCTCCACGCCAGATAGCGAGCTCGAACAATGAACCGCAAGATAACGACGTGAGCCCGTCAGACACGGACGGGCTGAGCCACCCAGCCGCCCCTTAAAGCTTTTATTTTTAAGTAATCTCTACACCCAACGTGGGGCTCGAGCCCACGATCCCGCGATCAAAAGTCGCATGCTCTACTGAATGAGCCAGCCAGATGCCCGTGGAAAACATTTTTAAATGAGCCCAAGGTACAGAGACTTCCCATATCCCCCGCGTACACAGCCTTCCTATATCATCAACATCCTCCTGGGGTTTCTTTTGGGGGTGATGGAAACGGTCCGGAATTAGATAATCATGATGGTTCTCTAACAAAGTAGGTGGCTTTTATGATCCATGAATCTTGACATGAAAAGGCACAGGTAACCGGTAGAGAAGGCAATACGTGTGACTACGTTAAAAACCTCCGTTAAATGAAAAGTTCGGATCGCCTTTCCTGGCCTCCTTGTGTTGACGGTCCTGTGTGGATACTTCTGCCCCGCAGGCTGTGGGCTGCAGTCACAGACGCGGTGCCACCTGCTGGCTGAAGTTATTTCATTGCAGGACTCTGGCCCCTCTCCCGTGGCCGCGGGCAATACTGTGCCGAAAGGCAGCCAGGATCCGGGAGTGAGGCCGACCCAGGGTAGCACACCCAGCCAACCAGCCGGTGCTTACGACCGAAGTCTGTACAGTCGTTTTTTTAAATGTTTAAGAAACCTGCCCGGTGAACAGTATCAAAAAGTGAAAGAAAAAGAGGAGCCTCAGGGGGAGGGTGTGACAAACCAAAGAACTGATACCCAGCGTAAAGAACTACAAATCAATAAGGGAACGTAGCCTGGTTTTTATTTTTTATCATTTTTTAAAGTTTTATCGAAGCATTCTCTACACCCGGCATGGGCCTCAAACTCACGAGACCCCCAAGATCCAGAGTCGCATACTCTTCAACTGAGCCAGCCGGGTGCCCCAACATAACCTCCTTTTTACAAGCCGATAAAGGATGTGGCTAAATAATTTACAGCGCTCAACTCTACCAGGAGTCCGGGAAATACCGGCTCGAGCAGCAATAAGGTACAATTGGATGCCCTTCGACTTGATAAAAACGTAAGTCCATTTAGAGCAAGTGTTGGTTAGAAATCGGAGCTGCCCACGGCTGGTGGGAGTATAGCCCCTTCCCAGCGGAATTTGTCAGTATCTTCCAAAGCTGGAGATCGGGGGGTGCACTTAGGTCCGGCAGTCTCACCTTCAGGAATCCGCTGTGGAGAGATTCTAGCACATCGGGACATACAGAGTGACCCTGTTGCTCGGAGGAGGTCACCCCAAGCGTCTTGTCAATGGTGGGAGACAAGAGTACATTTCGTCTGTTTCCTCAATGGAAGTCGCAATGAGTGGGAGCCGTGTCGATGCATCTGAAAATCGTAATATTGAGTGAAAAGAGCAAATTCCAGAACGACTGGACAGTGTGCCTTTTACGTAATTGAAGAAAAGCACAAAACAGGGCTAGGTATTTGTTACAAATTTTTGTTCGGGGAGCATTAAGCGCCTTGGCGGGCTGCAGGTTGGATTTTTTGCTAGTTTTTCTCAAAACTCACAGAAATGTGCACGAAAAACAGTTGCATTTGTTGGGTGTATTAAATGCTAGTACGTGGCACTGTCGTCTAGGAGACGTCAAATTCCTTTCTAAGCAAGCAAAAGCGTAGCACTACACGTTCGGGGAGGAAGAGTTGTCACAGGGAAGCAAAAACCAAACTTTTCAACGTGTCCGAGGAAAAGGGCGTGAAGGAGGGGTGAGGAGGGGTAAGTGCTTAGGTCTCTCGTGGAAGGGAAATCTCTTGAAGCCCTTCACCCCCACTTTGTACCACTCTATTCTTTCTAGAAAAGCAAAGTTCTGTCATCGTTCCTGTCTGTCTGTCTTCTGCTGTCGTGTTTCACGAAGTCAGAATCTTTCAGTTGAACTGAAAGTGATTCCTAGAAGTAGGCGGGCTCAGTGAGTTTCAACCTTCCTTACTATGTGCTTTGTTACTGTTCCAGCTCCTCGGTCCTCCCGGGCCTTTCCTTCCTTTCATACTTCTTTCGGCTTGATTAAAGATTTTGAAAAGTATTCTGCTTTGTCCCATTACCTCTGAAACTATACATCCCCTTTCTTCCTCCTGTAGTGGCCACTCGTGACAAACTTGTGGAGGCTGAACCCGGTTCAACTCGCAAGGATCCAAGATGATGAGTACAATGGATGTAAAAGTGAATGTGAAGAAAGGGAAAAGGAGTCACAACTAATTATAACTTTTAAAATGTGGACGAATACCACAGGTATCGCAAAATTAAAGGGAGGGGCGCCTGGGTGGCTCAATTGGTTGAGCGTCCGACTTCCTCTCAGGTCCTGATCTCACTGTTCGTGAGCTCAAGTCCCACGTCAGGCCCTGTGCTGTCAGTGCACAGCCCGCTTCAGAGCCTCCGTCTCCCTCTCTCTCTGCCCCTGCCCTGCGCGTGCGCTCTCTCTCTCTCTCTCTCTCTCTCTCTCTCTCAAAAATAAGCATTTAAAAAACAAAACAAAACAAAATTTAATGAAAACATTTATTATTAACTGCCAACACATCTCTGTAATACTTTCCCCCCATACATTTTTGTCCCCAGACCCTTTAACTGCCTCTTCGTAGGGCAACGATATTTTATAATCTCATATATGAGATTATAAATATTATTCAGAGGGAAAAGAAAAACCCTCTGGAAGGATTGATTTAAATTTTATTTTTGATTACTGGTCATTTAGGGACATTTCTTTCAGCTTCATCGCTCATTGTCGTGACTGCCTCCTGTCCCTTGTTCAGCGTGTTTGGGGTGCTGAGGGGAGAGAGACAGACCCCGAGGGAACACGGGCACGCAAGCCTAGGTCCCCCTGCTCCTGGGATCCCTTGTCTGGCTGCACCCTCCCTACCTGGTCGTGGATGAGGGTCAATAACTCAAAGGCGGTCTTTGAGGGGGAAGATGCGGTCCACGCATCCTGCGGTCAGATGCGTGCCGTGCTCGCTCAGTGAGACCCGACGCGGGGTGTTGGTGGCTGAATAGAAACAGCGCTGGCCGACCTGGGCCTGCCTGCGGCTTCAGGACCACCATGCCGAGGCCGAGTTCCTTCTCGAAGGAGACAGAAGACAGACCTCATTAGCTTCGTGCTGGAACTGCTGAAACTGCCCCTGGGAAATTATCAGTTTGTTTGGTTTCCTTCCTTCCTTCCTTCCTTCCTTCCTTCCTTCCTTCCTTCCTTCCTTCCTTCTCTCTTTCATTTTCTCTTTCTGTCTTCCTTCCTTCCTTCCTTCCTTCCTTCCTTCTCTCCCTCCCTCCCTTTCTCTCTGATAGACCTCATTAGCTTCGTGGTCAAACTGCCTCTGGTAAATTATCAGCTCTTTCTTTCTTTCTTTCTTTCTTTCTTTCTTTCTTTCTTTCTTTTTCTTTCTTTCTTTCTTTCTTTCTTTCTTTCTTTCTTTCTTTCTTTCTCTCTCTCTCTCTCTCCCCCCCTCCCTCCCCCTCACTCTTTCTTTCCTTTCTTTCTTTTCTCCTTCCTCCCTTCCTTCCTTCCTCCCTCCCTCTCTCTTTCTCTCTCTCTTTTTAAAACTTTTTTTTTTATGTTTATTTATTTTTGAGAGAGAGCGGGAGACTCTGAGGATCTGCGCTGACAGCCTAGAGCCCGACACAGGGCTCAAACTCACCTACTGTGAGATCATAACCCAAGCTGAAGTTGGAAGCTTAACTGACGGGAACCACCCAGGCGCCCCTCTTTCTTTCTTTTTGAAAGATCTCATTAGCTTCGTGGTCAAACTGCCTCTGGTAAATTATCAGTTTTTTCTTTCTTCCTTCCTCCCTCCCTTCTTTCATTCTTCCTTCTTTAGTGAGTTCTATGCCCAGTGTGGGGCTTGAACTCACCACCCTGAGATTAAGAGTTGGATGCTTTACTGAGCCAGTCAGGCGCTCCAGCTGGTATCTTTTTAAGTACCGATTCTGCCTCATTCCCTCTTCTGTCTCTAGGGTCTTATTGAACAAGTGTTAGGTCTTCTCATGTATCATCCATATCTCTTACCTTTGCTTCTATATTTCCATCTTTTGTCTTTATTAGCTTTTTTTTCTTTAATTTATTTACTTATTTTTATTTTTTAATGTTTATGTATTAAAAAAAATTTTTTTGATGTTCATTTTTGAAGGAGAGAGAGACAGAGCATGAGGGGGGAGGGGCAGAGAGAGAGGGAGACACAGAATCCGAAGCAGGCTCCGGGCTCTGAGCTGATAGCACAGAGCCCAACAAGCGGCTCGAACCTGTAAACCACAAGATCATGACCTGAGCTGAAGTCAGAGGCTTAACCAACTGAGCCACCCAGGTGCCCCTCATCTTAACCATTTTCAAGTGTACAGTTCAGTAGCGTTAAGTGTATTCACATTATTTTTTTTAAGATGTTATTTTAAGTAATCTCTACACCCAGTGTGGACCTTGTCAAACTCGCAACCTGGAGATAAGAGTCTCATGCCAACTGAGCCAGCCAAGTCCCCTACATTCACATTATCATACAATTGATCCTAGAACTTTTTTATCTTGTAAAACTGAAACTCCATATCCATTAAACACTAATCGTCCTGTCCTCTCCCCCAGCCCTTGGTAACTACTTTTCCATTTTCTGTTTCTACAATTTTGACTACTTAAGATATTTCATATGGGTGGGTGAGATCATACAGTATTTGTCTTTTTGTCACTGGCTTATTTCATTTAGCATAATATCCTTTAGCACGGGACAGGATTTCCTTTTTTATGGCTGTGTTATATTTCACGGTATGCATAAACCACATTTTCTTTTTTGGTTTTTTAATTTTTTAATGTTTATTTATTTTTGAGAGACAGACACAGCGCATGAGCAAGAGAAGGGCAGAGAGAGAGAGGGAGACGCAGAATCCGAAGCAGGCTCCAGGCTCTGAGCTGTCAGCACAGAGCCCAATGCAGGGCTCGAACCCAGGAGCCATGAGATCATGACCTGAGCTGAAGTCAGGCACTCAACCGACTGAGCCACCCAGGTGCCCCTAAACCACATTTTCTTTCTTTATTTATCCACTGATGAACATTTGGGTTGCTACCTCTTGGCTATTGCAAATAATGCTGAAAGGAACATAGGCATGCAAATATCTCTTTGAGGTCCTACTTTGAATTCTTTGGATATATACCCAGAATTGGGATTGCTTGATCATGTGGCAATTCTATTCTTAATTTTTTGAGGGCCCGCCATACTGTTTTCTGTAACACTTGTACCATTTTACAATCCTACCAACAGTGTTTTCCTCCTTCCCTTTACTTTTCTCTCCCCTTTTTCCTTCTCCTTTTTTTAAAAATTATTTAGAAATTATTTCAGATTTACAGAAAAATGGCAAAGATTGCACCGATGGTTCCTGTATACCCTTCGCCCAAATTCTGCTAATATTAACATACTGATCAAGCTGATAAATCAACATTGGTATAATACCATTAAACTACACACTTCTTTTGGATTTCATCAATTCGCCCACTAACGTACTTTTTCTGTCCTGGGACTAGTTCTAGTATTAGTCATCCTGTCTCCCTCATCTGCTCCGATCTGTAGCAGTTCATCAATTTTTCCTTGTTGCTCATGGCTTTCGCACTTCTGAGGAATATTGGGTCAGATATTCCTCACTCGGGATTTGCTCGGTTTCCTCATGAATAACTGGTGTTTCGAATTCTTCGGGAAGACGATCTCAGAGGTTATATGCTCTTTTCATTGTCATTGCTATTGTTGCTAACAGGAGGCTCATGTTACCAACATGATTTATCAGCTAACCTTGATCATTGGGTCAAGATGGTGTCTATAAAGTTACTACTTTTTCCTTTCCATAATTTATTTGTTAGATTATTATAATTTCTATAATTAATATTTATTTTTTTAGAGGGAGACAGAGAGCAAGCAGGGGAGGGGCAGAGAGAGAGGGAGACAAAGAATTTGAAGCAGGCTCCAGGCTCCGAGCTGTCAGCACAGAGCCCGACGTGGGGCTCGAACCCACAAACCGTGAGATCATGACCTGAGCCCAAAGTTGGACGCTTGACTGGCTGAGCCACCCAGGTGCCCCAATATAAGTTTGCTTAAATAAAACTCTTGGGGCACCTGGGTGGCTCAATTGTTTAAGCGTGTGACTTCAGATTAGGTCTTGACCGTTCAGTGGGTTCGAGCCCCGCATCAGTCTCTGTGCTGACAGCTCGGAGCCCGGAGCCTGCTTCGGATTCTGTGTCTCCCTCTCTCTGCCCCTCCCCCACTCATGCTCTGTCTTTGTCTCTCAAAAATGAATAAACGTTAAAAAAATTTTTTTTAAAAACCTATTTGGTCTTGGCTTTACCCATAGGAACCCATGACATTCTCTTTGATACTGGGCAGTCTTGTTTTCCCTATTAACGTTCTTACTGGTTATGTTATCAAATTCTGAAATTCTCCATAAAAGACCTAAAAACTTACCAATATTTTAACATACTAGGACTTGCGATTTTCATTTTTGGGGGGAAATTGCCTCTAAATTTTAATTTGGAAGGTGGTTAGAATAATGCTTTAGAGAAAAATTGTATTAACATGACATTAGCAGTTGGTGCTTATGTTAAGAATCATACACAAATTATTTATGGTATTTGCATGCTGATCACCAAACAAACATCAGTAAAACCTGGCAAAATAAGGAACGAAAAAATGTCGACGTTTCTTCCCTTTATATCACACTGGCCAAAATAAATACGAGAACAACCCGGGGTGAGATGCCAGGGCCCGGTGGGCTGAAGTAGAGAATGATAGTGTCCAGGATGGGACGGCCTCGGCTTTGGCCTGCACAGCTCAGAAAAGGGGTCTCTCCTCATTGCCTCGCTCTTCAACATCAGCCATTTGCTCCCCCTAAGATGCACAAAATGCCATATCATTAATTGTAAAAAGTCAAATTTTTTTTAAGATTTTATTTTTGAGTAACCTCTACACCCAAGCATGGGACTTGAACTCACAACCATGAGATCAAGAGCCACATGCTCTACCAGCTGAGCCAGGCAGGCACCCCTCCAACTTCTTTCTTATAGAAATTAGTAATTTTTTTCTTTTTGCCAAAACTGATTTTATTTATTTTTTTGACAAAATTTATTGTCAAATTGGTTTCCATACAACACCCAGTGCTCATCCCAGTCCTTTAAAAAGTATGACAGGGCCACTGGCTGGCTCAGTCGGCTAAGCATCAACTTGATTTTGGCTCAGGTCATGATCTCAAGGTTGAGCCCTGTGTTGGGCTCCACCTGGGTGTGGAGCATACTTGAGATTCTCTCTCTCCTTCTCCCTCTGCCCCTCCCCAGCTCACTCTCTCTCAAAAAAAAGTATGTTATTTTCTTGATTGTAAAGAGCCATCAAATAAGATTATCTTTCTTCAAGCTTAATGTCGCGTGTTCACTGAATTTCCATCTCCCCGAGGCCTTCTGTGGGCCGTTTCCACAAAGGGACCTCCTCCCCTGTGGTTATGCCTCCTAGAAAAAAATATACTGTTGTCTTTTTGTATATAAATTTATGGGCTTCATTTTCTCATTATGGACCTTCTATATCCTTTTTTTTATTATTATTCCAGTATAGTTAACATACAGTGTTATACTAGTTTCAGGTGTAAATATAGTGATTCGACAATTCGATACATTTACTCAGAGCTCATCATAAGTGTGCTCTTTAATCCCCATTACCTATTTCTCCCATCCCCCAAGTCCCCTCTGGTAACCATCAATTTGTTCTCTATAGTTAAGAGTCTGTTTCTTGGTTTGTCTTTTTCTTCCCCTTTGTTGATTTTGTTTCTTTAATTCCACATATGAAGGAAATCATATGGTATTTGTCTTTCTCTGACTAATGTATTTTGCTTAGCATTATACTCTCTGGCTCTATCCAAGTCATTGCGAAAGGCAAGATTCATTCTATTTTATGGCTGAGTAATATTCCATCGTATGTATATACCACCTTTTTTTTTTTTACATTTTTATTTATTAAGTAACCTCTACACCCAACATGGAGTTTGAACTCATGACCCTGAGGATCGAGAGTCTCATGCTCCACTGTCTGAGCCAGCCAGGCACCCCTATATCACATTTCTTTTATCCATTCATCATTCGATGGACACTTGGGCTGCTTCCAAAATTTGGCCAGTGTAAATAATGTTGCTATAAACCTAGGGATACATGTATTCTTTGAAATTAGTGTTGTTGTATTCTTTGTGTAAATACCCAGTAGTGTGATTACTGGATCATATGGTAGTTCTGATTTTTGGAGGAACCTCCATATTGTCTTCCACAGTGGCTGCACCAGTTTGCAGTCCCACCAACAGTGCACAAGGATTCCTCTTTCCCCACGTTCTTACCAACACTTGTTTCTTGTGTTTTTGATTTTAGCCATTCTGACAGCTATGAGGTGATATCTCGTTGCGGTTTTGATCTGCATTTCCTGATGAGTGATGTTGAGCATTTTCTCATGTGTCTGTTGGCCATCTGGATATCTTCTTTGGAGATATGCCTATTCATGCCTTCTGCCCATTTTTAAATTGGATTATTTGAGGTTTTTTGATGTTGAGTTTTATAAGTTCTTTATATATTTTGGATACTAACTTAAAAATTTTTTTAATGTTTATTATTATTATTATTATTATTATTATTATTATTTTGAAAGAGAGAGAGAGAAAAAGAGAGCAAGCAGGCAGGGGAGGGGCAGAGGGAGAAGGAGACAGAATCCCAAGCAGGCTCCAGGCTCCCAGCTGTCAGCACAGAGCCTGACATGGGGCTCGAACTCACGAGCTGTGAGATCCTGACCTGAGCCGAAGTTGGACACTTAACCAACTGATTCACCCAGGCACCCCTGGATACTAACTCTTAATCAGATATGTCTTAATCAGATTTGCAAATATCTTCTCCCATTTACTAGGTTGCCTTTTAGTTTTGTTGACCGTATCCTTTGCTGTGCAGAAGCGTAGTCCCAATAGTTTAGTATTCCCTTTGTTTCCCTCGCCTCAGGAGATGTATCTAGAAAAATGTTGCTATAGCTGATGTCAGAGACATTACTGCCTGTGCTCCCTCCTACGACTTTTATGCTTTGAGGTGTCATATTTAGGTCCTTACTCCATTTTGAGTTTATGTTTGTGTATGGTATGAGAAAGTGGTCCAGTTTTATTCTTTTGCATGTTGCCCTACAGTGTTCCCAACACCATTTGTTGAAGAGACTATCTTTTTCCCATTGCATGTTCTTGCCATCTTTGTTGAAGATTAGTTGACCGTAGGATTGTTTATTTCTGGACTCTCTGTTCTGTTCTGTTGATCTTTGTGTCTATTTTTGTGCCAGTATCATACTGTTTTGAATACTACAGCTTTGTAGTATAACTTGAAATCTGGAATTGTGATACCTCCAGTTTTGTTTTTCTTTTGGAAGATTGTTTTGGCTATTTTAAGGCAGGGTTATGATTTACATTTACTCTTGACCCTCTGTGCCTAGCCTAGTACTAGAATGAAGGCACCTCTGGAAGAAATGAGGAGATTGAGAAGGTAGCCCTTTGGTGGAGAGGAAGATGTATGGACTTTGGAGCTGGGTTTGGGAACAAATACTTCCAGCAACGTTGAGAAATGTGAACGTGACCTTTTTAGTCCAAAGTCATACAGACACATCGTTTTGGCTGGTCGGGGGGGGGGGTGGTATTCGCACATTTATGCCCGGTGGGTTCTGTGATGTGAATGTACTTTCTGTTCAACCAAGCCCTTTTGGAGCCTGCTAGGACAGGTGACCTGACAACTTGGTTTTCTTGGGTGGGGTAATTTCCTTGTGTTTCACTCAGAAGATGTCAACTTTGATTTTAGTGATTGAGGCTCATCTTGGCAACTTTTACAGGCAGGCGTTCCCAACACGTTTTCAAATGGCTGTATACATCCAGAGTTCCATTTATCGTCAAATGTGCTATGCTTGCTCCAGAAGGCTAAAGACACGGTATTTTCTCTGACCTGTGCTAACTACCACTGACTCTGAAATTTGTAATTTCTCGCGTCGTGTTCTGGGCGGGGAGGAACCACCGGGCAGGGATTTCCACAGCAGCATGGACCACCTTCTGCCGGGTGAGTCACCGGTTGCCCGTCGGGGGCCGTCACGGGGACGAGCGCTTGGTCAGAACAGGGGGAGGACGGGACCTCTGGGCTGGCCTGAGATCGTGCCGTCAGGTTCGGGAGCTCGGTTTAGGAATGTGCCCACAGTGTTCGGGTCTGTCATGGGAGCGAGGAGAGACAGGCTGAGGGATCCACCCAGAACACACCGTCCCACGCCCCTCGTTCAAGGGCGGGGCGGGGGGGGGGGGGGGGGCCGAGCAGGCACCAGCACGTCAAGGTTCTCAGCCAATTCCAGCCGAATCCCTGAGAAACAGGCTCTGTCGGGATTCCAGCCCCGCGTGGTGTTGCTACACCCTCCACAAAACCACAACGTAAACTCTCCGGAAAGATCTCCCTGCGGGACATTTTCCCTAAGGTGAGGCGGACCGAGAGGTAGGCAGAAGCCGACCTCGGAGGAGGAAATCGTGCTGGAGCCGGTGTGGGGCCCAGGGCGTGCCAGCGTGCCCCGTGGGGACGTGGGCCGCGTAGCACCCTCCAGCTTTGAAGGGCCACGCCCGCCTCATTTGGGTTCTTTCCTCCTCTGCTTGAAGCGTTTTTATTCTCGATCGCGCCGGATGTGCACGCATCTGTGTATGTGGCTATGAACCTGAACGTTCACGTTTGCATTTACCAGTTCTCCAGGAATCTGTGTCACCAGCAAACTCAACACGTTGTGAAACTGAACCCGTGTTCTCTTTCCCGCCCATGCCTGCCGGGGGGACTTCCATTGCCACACTCTCAGGCCACGGGCTTTGGCCACGCCATTTTATTCATCCGTTGGTTCGCTCAATGGTCAAATATCCAAATATTTGTCGAGTTTTCCTGTGTTTTCTTTTTCAACTTTTGTTGGCGTTTATCATTAGCTTATTGATCAATAAGTTAGCTTATTGATTGATTGATTTGTTTTGTTTTGTTTTCATCTCCTCCCCCTTTGGGCTCATTCGCTGCCCTAGTCCCAGTGCCTGAAGTGTCCAGCATGAAGTAAACACTCAGCACATAGTTGAAAAGTGAACGAACAAATCTGTGTAAGGTATTTAGAATTTTGTAGGCAAGATAAGTTTCAACTAACTGTGTATTTGGTTTCTTCTGCCGTCACTTCACTCTATGCATTGCCTGCTCTAGAACACATTTTTCTCGAATGCCCCCATGAGCCGGGCACTGTTCGGCCTGCTGGGGAGGCCACAGTGAACAACGTGGATGTGGCAACATGCTTTCTTATCACCCCCCGCCACACACACACACACACACACACACACACACACGGCCAAGCTGAGCTGAGCTCCAGGCCGCTCCCCCTCCCTCAGAGCCCATCAGCCCTGCCCATAAGGAACCCCTGGTGGCTGGGTGGGTGGGTGTTAAGGGAGCAGAGGTGGCCAAAGGTTGGGAGCCTGGTTCCTTTGGCAGGGGCAGCAGGCCCGGGGGAGACAGGGGTAGGTGGGACAAGCTCGAGCCGAGACATCCCGAGGGGAAAACGTGCCAGTGGGGGTCTGGAAGCCTCGTTGGTGGAGGAATCGGAGGCGGAGACGTTCTGCCTCTCACTCAGAGGATCAGCAACTTGCCCGAGGTCAGAGAGGAGCCCAAACCCTGGGAGGTCTGATCCAACCCGCGCTCAAAACCCCTCTCTGTTTTGGTGCTGGCGAATCCAGGGAAAGCTTTTCTCTGTCCTCTCCCAGGTCTTGTCATCCGGCCTGCAGGAAGGACCTCCGAGGGCTGAGGCCCAGCAAACCCAGCTCTCCGAGGCCCTACCTCGTGGCGAGCCTTGCTGCCCCTTCACTGAGTGAAGTGGTCGCTTCCTGGGCTGTCCTTTCTCATCCACTCCATGCTCGGACACTGGGCCTTCCTGATGTCCCGAAAACCGTCGCCTGTCCTGTGTCTCGTCTCTCCTGGGTCTGCCACTTCCGAGCCAGTCAAGGCCCCGAGCGCTGCCCTGCCTTACCTCACGGGACCGCTGTGGGGCTCGAACGGCGGGAAGTGGCCTGAGGTGGCCACGCGCTGGCAGTCACGTGTTCCGGTCCTTCCCGCAGCTCAGTGAACCGCGTCCCATCCGTAAGGAGGGGGAGGAGAGGCCCCGTCCAGCCGCTGGCCACGAAACGCTGGCATCGCCACTTGCTAGCTTATTAGAGACGTTGGGTGGGTTATTTCACCTCTCAGTCTGTGTCCTCACCGACAAAGTGGGAACTGTAGTCGCTGCTGTGCAGGGTCACTGTGAGAAAAAAGTAAAATAATGGATGGAGAGGGCTTTACTGAGAGTCTAAACCCCCGCTGGATGGGGAATAGGTATTGTCCCCCTCTGGTGTTGGCAGTGGGGCAGCCGCTTTACCAGTAGGAGGGTTGTAATTTGCTCACGTTCAGGAGGCGCCTCTTAAGGACAGTGTTGGTTTGATAGACTAGGGACCCATTTCACCCCCGACCCTGGTGGCTGCATCACGGTTCACAAGGGCCCACTCACTGGTCACTTGAGATGAGAAGATAATCAGACTCCTATGGGCTTGGAGTTGACAGTCGGGACACGGCAGTCGCCCAGTCACCAAAGAAGGTATTCAGATGGAAAATAAGCATATAAAGATATGCTCAGCGTCACGTGTCATTAGGGAAATGCAGATTAAATTTTTTTTTAACGTTTATTTGTTTTTGAGACAGAGAGAGACAGCGCATGAATGGGGGAGGGGCAGAGAGAGAGAGGGAGACACAGAATCGGAAGCAGGCTCCAGGCTCTGAGCCGTCAGCACAGAGCCCGACGCGGGGCTCGAACTCACAGACTGCGAGATCGTGACCTGAGTGAAGTCGGCCGCTTCACCGACTGAGCCACCCAGGCGCCCCGGGAAATGCAGATTAAAACCGAGACACCATCACATACACCCATTCGAACGACTAAAATCCAAAGCACTGATCACGTCAAATGCTGGCAAGGACGTGGAGCCACAGGAACCCTCATTCATCGTGAGTGGGAACGCAAAACAGTACGGCCACCCCGGAAGACGGCTTGGTAGCTTCTTACAAAACTGAACACACTCTTGCCACATGATCCTGGCACAAACTCCAATGTCCTTACAAAAACCTGCATGCAAATGTTTATAGCAGCCCCTTTCTCTTCTTTCTTTTTTAAAAAAAATTTTAAACTTTTTAATTTATTTAGATGGGAGAAGAGAGGTGGTGGGGTGGGGAGAGAATCTCAAGCACGCTCGGCCCTGTCAGCACAGAGGCCAGTGCGGGGCCCGAACTCACTAACTGTGAGATCATGACCTGAGCCGAAATCGAGAGCCAGACGTTTAACTGACTGAGCCACCCAGGCACCCTGAGTAGCCCTCTTTTTTTCAAACTGCCAAAACCTGATGACATTCAAGAGGGGAATAAAGAAACAAGCTGTGGTATGTCCAGACAGTGGACTATTACTCAGCAATAAAAAGAAATGAGTTATCAAGCCACAAATGGACACGGATAAACCTCAAATGCATACGCGCCGTGAAAAAAGCCGGTCTGAGAAGCTTCATACTGTATGATTCCATTTGGAGGTCAGCGTTGGACGTAGGTTTGTAGGCCTGAAGTTTATTCAATTGGGGGGCCCTCTTTAAGAGAAAAAAATACTGGGGCGCCTGGGTGGCTCAGTCGGTTAAGCAGCCGACTTCAGCTCAGGTCACAATCTCGCGGTCCGCGGGTTCGAGCCCCGCGTCGGGCTCTGGGCTGATGGCTCGGAGCCTGGAGCCTGCTTCCGATTCTGTGTTTCCTTCTCTCTCTGCCCCTCCCCCGTTCATGCTGTATCTCTCTCTGTCTGAAAAATAAATAAACGTTAAAAAAAAAAAAAAGAGAAAAAAATACAAAACTACAAGTACAAAATTAGGTTATAAGGAAATATTTCTTGCAGGGCCCGGCTGGCTCAGTCGGTTGAGCATCTGACTCTTCATTTTGGCTCAGGTCGTGATCGCATGGCTGTGAGATAGAGCCCCACGTCGGGCTCCGCACTGAGCTTGGAAGCCACTTGAAATTCTCTTCTCTCTCTCTCCCTCTCTCCTCCCCACCTTGTGCTCTCTTTCTCTCTCAAAAAAGAAATATTTCTTTAGCATGTTACAGGAAATCATAATAAATGATGAATTTGAAAAAGCTGAAAAATGCCACAAACGTCACAAAATCCTCAAAATACATCATTTGTATTGTTCGCAGTGTTTTTATAAAAACCCCTATGTTTTTTTGTTTTTTGTTTTTGCTGCATATACTCTGATTCCTTCTTCATTTAACAATGTTTAAAATGTTTTCTACAGAGAGAATAGAGAGGTAGTTCAATCCTCCTTCCAGCATGGTTGGCCAAAACTTTTTCCTTACTGATAATTTAGAAAAATTTCTTTCAGGGGCACCTGGGTGGCTCATTCGGTTAAGCGTCCGACTTCAGCTCAGGTCATGGTCTCACGGCTTGTGGGTTCGAGCCCCGTGTCGGGTTCTGTGCTAACAGCTCAGAGCCTGGAGCCTGCTTCCAATCCTGTCTCCCTCTCTCTCTGCCCCTCCCCAGCTCACACTCTGTCTCTCTCCCAAAAATAAAGATTTAAAAAAAAGAAAAAAAATAAATTTCTTTCAACACCACAGCTTATACCTTATAACGTGTCTTGCAAATACTCGAGATTTGTCGAATTGCTGTCAAGTATGAAAAAAATAACAACACAAAAACCCCCGTATCACGCTTCTTTCATTTGAGGGGTAAGATCTGAGGACCTTAAATATTATTTAAGTTGGTGACGGTCGGTGGCAAATGGGTTGTTGATGTTGCCATGGAATATCCTGAATTTCGGTTGGACCCTGCACCTTTGCTTCAGGGTAGGTAAGTAAGACTATTGCTGGAAGCCGTTCGTCTACCACGACAGCGATGAGGGACCACATAAATATATCCTGTTAAATCCAATCTAAGTGTATCCCTACCTCAATATTCCCCTAGTTGGGTCCCCCAAAACCTCCGTGGCCACCCCTGAGCTTCTGACATGAGATGTGCCAACTCCAAGTGGGAAGAGAGCAGCCTTAACCAAGTGTAGTCAGGTATCTTACTGGCGTCTGTTTTATTAAATATGACTGTTATGTGTAGACTGCTGTACTGGAGAGAAAAATCTGTGCTTCATAGAAAACTATTGCTCACAACACGTCTTTTGCATCAGCTGATTCTGATTGTACAGGAGCTACTTAACAAGGCTGAACGGTAGACAACTGATAGCAAGGCAAGATAATTTTTATACGTTGAAATGCAAACCAATCCTGCCCCGTGCGGGGACCTTTGTCTCCATTTGTACCTTCATTTCAGTATTTCTGATCTATAAATATGTCCGTTGTTTTCTCCTTTGAACCACATATAACATCTGCCTGGTTCCCCCATTACGCTTAAAATGAAATCTTTGATACGTTTACTGTATATCTGTATGACAGTCATACTTAATCCTTTAATACTAAGGTCCTTCCCGGGGCCTTCCGAGTTGCCCACGCAAGTTGCAAGTGAGAGGCCACAGGATGAACTTTACGGGCTTCAGGGTAAATCTTCCACTGGAACTAAAAATTCCGATACTGTGCGCAACATGAGAAGAAAAACAAGCACGGATGGACCCCCTTGAATGGGAAGGGTTGGAGAAGAAACCCCGGGTGGGAGGAAACCCAGGAGAGGTCAAGTGCCCTGGAGAGCAAAGGAGTACAGATTTTGGAGAATTAAATGATGGAAAACAGTGTAAAATGTCTTGGGTTCAAGGAACGACCTAGAGGTGGAAATTTAATTTGAAAATTAGGAGACCGAGGCTCTTCTTAATAGCAATATTAGGACAAAAGTGAGGGAATAACCACAGCATGAGGAGTGAATGGAGACGGAACAAGGGAGTACAGGGAGCATGGCCCTATTTCAAAGAACTTGGCAATGAAGTTCAAGAGTAGACACATGGAACTCAGAGGGACTGTTCTCCAGTGACATTCCATATCATCACTGGTATTTTCAGTACCTGAGAACATCTAAAAAGAAGTTTTAAAGAAGAAAAAGAGCTATCATTTACAAGATTGTCATTTAGTTTCTATATAGTATAGGTAAATGTGTATAATATATAAAAAATAAATGAGTCTGAGTTTATATATACATAAACAGGATACAAAATTAGAATCATACTATATACATAGTATAAGAACGTACTGATTACTTTGGAGAATGTTCTCATTTAAGAGCACTTCCAAATCAGCAGCTTAGAGACTGTAACATTCTATGTTCTGTTCCATAATTAATTGATTCATTCTTATATTATTCGGCCTGGCCTTTAAATCATTAATGATTTTTCACTGTTTCAATAATGCTGTGGGATGCCTGGGTAGTTCAGTCGGTTGAGAGACTGACTCTTGATTTCGGCTCAGGTTATGATCCCAGCCAGGGTCGTGGGATTGAGCTCTGTGTCGGGCCCTGCACTGAGTGTGGAGTCTGCTTGGGATTCTCTCTCTCCCTCTGCCCATCTCCCCTGCTCTCATTCTCTCTCTCTCTAAAATAATAATAATAATAATAATATGAAGAAGAAGAAGAAGGCTGCCATGACTTTCCTTTACATTAATCTTAATGATTAGCTCTGATTCAGTCCAAAAGAAAAATTACTTTGAAGTAGAATTCTTGGGTCAAATGGTACATTTTCTGGCTTTTAATACATATCCTCAAATTTCCCTATAAATAGACTCACCTAGGCCTCCCACAAATGTATGAGTGCCTATTTGCCTGTATCTTCTGTATCAATGACAATTTTCATATTTTAAGACTACTTGTGGGGCGCCTGGGTGGCTCGGTCAGTTAAGCATTTTGACTCTTGATTGCGGCTAAGGTCATGATCTCACGGTCTTGAGATCGAGCCCTGTGTCGGGCTCCACGCTGCGTGTGACTCCCGTACACTGCTTGGGTGGGACTTTCTCTCTGCCTTTCCCCTGTTTGTGCTCCCTCTCCCTCTCTCTCGCAAAAAAAGACTATTTGCCAATTTGTTAGGCAGATGTTACCCTACTTCAGTGTGTTTGATGGAACATTTGCCCTAAGTTTTTCTTTCATACTTCCCAGAAACTAAGATTTCATTGTACTTTCCAATTTTGCTGATCATGTTTTGACTTGTTTGGAAATCGATTTTGTATTGGGGAAAATGGTGGTCCTTGGTGATTTACCCACGAACCGAATCTGTCGAGTTGTAGAGATAAAGCCAGAAGTGGATAAAGGGAGAATGGCAAGGGAGAACCACAAACACCGAGAGCTCTTCTGAAGAGTTTTGCTGTAAGGAAAGCAGAGGCACTGGTTGTAGTGGCAGGGGAGGATGGGTCAAGGAAAAGTTGTTTTTGTACACGGGAGTGATCTAGCAGAGAAGAGAGACAAAGCCGTTGTTGACCTTAGTAAGAGAGGAGGAGGGCCATGCATTTTACGAGGACATGATGTGGATGCAGTGTCAGCGGGTTGGAAGATGTGGAAAGTAAGGTGTCTCTGTTCTATTTCTCAGTGAATCAAGAAAGGGTCAAAGGTGAACCGGGAGGAAGGCCGGAATTCTGATGTAAGAGAAGGTAGGAAATGGTGTTCAGAGAATGGAGGAGTAAGCTGATGGGAGAAACCTACTGAGACTGCTAGACATTGGCAAGTGCCCATGTAAGATTCGCAGTTAGCAACTAGATGTGGGATCAGTCTACACAGATCTAGTTGTTGTTTTCTTCTCCCACCACATTAAGCTGAGCAGACTCAGGTGACAGATAAGTAGAGTTAAATTGACTACGGTTGGGGTTCTCCCAAGTAAGAGGACTTAGGAGTTGATAAGGAGTTGATGATTACTGAAGTGAATTCTAGTGATGAGGCCACAGCATCATAACTAGGTAGAAGGGAGGCAGAGAAACAAAGGGTTCCAGGTAGCAAGGGTGGGGAACCACTCTCTTCTCCAGCCATCCCATATCCCAAAAGGAAAGAAGGTGGCCCTGTTGTGAAGAAGCAGGAGGCCAAGAAAGCGGTCAATCCCCTGCTTAAGAAAAAGACCAAGAATTTTAGCATTGGACAGGACATCCAGCCCAAAAGGGGCCTCACCCTTTTGTCAAATGGCCCCGTTACATCAGGTTGCAGCAGCAAAGGGCTGTTCTCTATAAACGTCTAAAAGTGCCTCTGATGACTAATCAGTTCGCCCAGGCCTTAGGACCACCCCCCCCTGCCCCGCCAAACAGCTACTCAACTGCTTAAGCTGACCCACAGACACAGACCAGAGACAAAGCAAGAGAAGAGACTTGGGCAGGGCTGAGAAGAAAGCTACCAGCAAAGGGGATGTTCCTGCTAAGAGGCTGCCTCTCCTTTGAGCTGGGTTAATACTGTCACCACCTTAGTGGAAAACTGGAAGGCTCAGCTGGTGGTGACTGCACATGATGTGGATCCCATGCAACTGGTGGCTTCCTGGCTGTCCTGTGTTGTAAGATGGGGGTTCCCCGGGGCATCATCAAGGGGAAGGCCAGGCTGGGACATCGGGTCCACGGGGAGACCTGCACCGCTGTTGCCTTCACGCAGGGTAGCCTGGGAGACAAAGGAGCTCTGGCTGAGCCGGTGGAACCCATCAGGACCAAGTCCAGTGACAGACATGAGGCGATCCCCTGTCCCTGGGGAGGCAGCGTGCTGGGTCCAAAGTCGGTGGCTTGCATCGCCGCTGGAAAGCTGGAAAAGGCCAAGGCTGGAGAACTGGCCACCAAACTGGGCTGAGTGGATGCTGTGGAATTTTCTGTACCTAGAAGTAATAGAAAGTTCTCTTTCAAAAAAGAAAAAAATGACTGGCGGACAGAAGAGCTATTAAGACACGTGGCAGGAGGGGCGCCTGGGTGGCTCAGTCGGTTAGGCGGCCGACTTCGGCTCAGGTCACGATCTCGCGGTCCGTGAGTTCGAGCCCCGCGTCAGGCTCTGGGCTGATGGCTCAGAGCCTGGAGCCTGCTTCCAATTCTGTGTCTCCCTCTCTCTCTGCCCCTCCCCCGTTCATGCTCTGTCTCTCTCTGTCTCAAAAATAAATAAAACGTTAAAAAAAAAAAAAAAAATTAAAAAAAAAAAAGACACGTGGCAGGAAAGTAGAAAGTGGTTTTTGGAGAACAGGATGCTTGAAACGGACGTGTGGGAGGTGGCAAAGTTAACAATGACCAGGCGAAATGCAGAAAGGATTGTTGAAAATGAGGCTGAGAAACCGGGTCCGAGGTGCTGGAGGGAACATCGGCACTCACGGCCGAAAAGCCTGACGGACAGTAACGGGAGGAGAGCGAGGCTTAAGCCAGGTGAAGAGTCCTCCGTGAACGACCGTGAGTAGATGTGACGGCAACATAGGGGTGGCACAGTCCGACGGGCTGCATTTCAGAGGAGACGGACGTTGGAGGGAGGAGGACAGGGACATGACTGGGAAGGGGAAATGAGCAGCAAAGAAGGCCATCTTTTTCTCCTCTAAATCCTTTAGAACCAGGAGTGTTTGAAAAAGCACAGCCACTCTAGAGAAGAGAAAAGTCAATGTCCTGAGGGGGCAGCTGGATTTTAGGATTTAGTACTTAGTAGGTGGAAAGTGAAGGAAACACTGAGACAAATGGTAGGGGACAGACGGGTGGAGTGGGAGAAGGTGTTCCTGATGAAAGGTCATGAGGTCAAGGATGTGCAGGGGAAGGGTGTGGGAATGCTGGGCTTTCTTCCAAGGTTGAGCTGCCCTCCGTAACCCAGTTGCCCCCCTGAGAGGTCTAGCCCTGTTCTCTCATTTCAGACCCAAGAGGGCTCAGGGCCCAGAGGGGCAACTTGTTCCCTTCTTACTCGCAGGTTCTGAGTCTGGGGTAAAGTCTGAGGGGGTCTTGTTCAGCTCTACCTGGCAGAGGGCCCTCCTTCCTGCCGGCACCCTCCTGGTACGGGGACCTCACCCCTACCCAAGCCACTTTCTTCATGCTACGGAACACTTCCTGGGGCTTCCGTCTGCTGGATCCAGTCCTGCCCAGGCCATCCTGAGCTGCCCCAAACCTGGAAGTGCCTGTTCCCAAAGGAGCCTGTAGGTAACAGAAGGTGCCATCAGTCCCCCTCCCACTCCTCAGCCCCTGAACTTCTCCCAGTCTTCAGGTTAGGGAAGTGATAAGAACCTGCGTTAGGCTTATCTGCCTCTTTACTTACAGTTCAATTTGTCCAACAACTCTAATGGAGGCATTTCCATCTTCCTCCCTTCTGCGGACGAGGAAACTGATCAGAGAGGTCCATTCCCTTCCCTGAGGTCACACAGCATGGTGGTTGTGAAGCCCAGCGTGAATGAAGCTTGGCCTCGACCTCCGAAGTCCTCGCAAGTCGTTTCTGCGCAATCCTGCCTCCACTTCCTGGCTGTGTCACGAACTCCTAGTCTGATAGGAGAGGGCCCAAAGCAGGGCAGTCTCCATGCAGGACGACTACAGGTCAGATGCTCCCAGGCTGGTGGAGGTTTAGAGGAGAAGGTGGCACCGAGTTGGCCTTCGAACGAAGAACTGAGGTCAACTGGGAAGGAAAGCAAGAGGGCGTTTGTGGCCTCGGGACCTAGACATCCCCTGGCCCGTGATCCTGAGCCGTCCCCCGACCGGTGAGTGTCTGACGGTAGCTGGGGGCGGGCCGAGGGGTGGGGACGAGGCTGTTGGGGCCCAGGTTTCACGTGGCGCCGGGGGGTTTATGGACGGGGCTGGGAGGACTAAGATCAATAATCAGCCATCGATCCCCTTTGCAGTGGTTGGATTTGCCCTTCGATGAATACTTTGGTCTTTTTTTTTTTTCTTAAAAAAATGTTTTTTAAATGTTTATTTTTGAGAGAGAGCGAGCTGGCGGGGGGCCGGGGGGGGGAGGGTTGCGCAGAGAGAGATGGAGACAGAATCCAAAGCAGGCTCTGTGCTCACAGCGCAAAGCTCCACGTGGGGCTCGGACCCCGCAACCCTGAGATCACGACCTGAGCCCACCCTGGCGCCCCACGTTGGCCTCTTCTTGACTAAACACTGACGCGTTTGTTCATAATTAGAAAATAATGCATATTTAGTTCTTCAGAGTGTGAGAAAAACTGTGTTGGCCCATGTATGGCCCCCTGGGTGCAAAGAGACGATTGGCCGGGGTCTCCTGTCCTCCCTTGATCGGAAGAGTTGTTCGGGTTCAGCTCCAGGAAGCAGCATTCTTGGAGGAAAAGGCCGACCGACCTTGGAGGCAGAAGAACACCATCAGGAGCTCAAAGGACAGCAAGGAGCCGGGAGCTGACCACCAACTAGAGCCCTAAGCGGGGCTGACTCCTCTTGGCCAGAGCCCGTGTGAGGAAGAGAGAGTTCAGAGCTCCGGCCCTGGGCGTCGACCTCCCGTCACTTACCAGCTTCGAGATGTTGCCGCGGCTGCCCTTATGCTTGTATCTTGGTGTCTCTGCCAACGTCCGGGAGACGGTGAGACAACCCACCTCGTGAAGCCATTGCGAGCATCGGAACAGGCAGCAGATGTGCGCCCAGTAGGGTGTTTGCCGCCAAGCAAGCATTCGGTAGTTCATCGGCCAGAATTCTGGTTTTGTCCGTGGGCTTCATCTCCGGGCTGGATTAGGACTTTCCATTTCCGAAAAGGATACTGATGGCCAGTGATAACCTCAGCCTCTCGGTCGCCGTGGGTACCTGCCGCCGCACGAAGCTTTTTACCGTCTCCCGACGATGTCTGGCCTCCCTCCACTCCTTGCCTCTGGCCTCACCGTTGTCTTTTCCTTGCGAAAGTCTTTATTTATGCACTCTTCATCGGGCACAGATAGCCAGCAGACAGCAGCTGGTCTCAGAAGCCTTTGTTCCTAACAACAAACAGCTCCTCTTGTAGAACAAGATTCTATCCACCTCTGTTTCGAATACCGTATTATTTCACCGTCTCTTTATCGCCCCCACTAACGTCTGAACTCTCATCCTGAGATGATGGTCCTCTTCAAATCCCATCGCCCAGCACACCGCCAATCACATAGAAGATGCTCAGTATAAGGTGTTGAATCAGTGAACGAAGATGAAGTCTTTAGGTAGGAGAATTGTCACCCCTTGGACTTCTGGGAAGAGATCTATATTTGAAAGCATAGGCACATTTTAAATTAGCAAATTGCCCTGTAGCAATATCACGACTTCTTTGTGGCTCTGTGATATTCCATCAAGTCGCTAGCGTTTAATTATGTGGTGTGATCACCAAGTACAGCTTTGTGGTGTGCTTTGTTTCATTACGTACATGAACGTTTTCATTTACTACCACATAATCTTCAGAAACATAATTTTGTAAAAGATTTTTTAGTTTTGGCTAATCTTTGCGCTCAACACGGGGCTCGAACTTACAGCCCCAAAGACGGAGATGTGTGCTCTACCACTGAACCAGCCAGGTGCCCCAGAAACATAATTTTAATCACTGAATACAGTTGTTGTTCCTCAGTTTAAGTGTTTCACTATTGTTAGAATTTCACTGTTCTAGCATTCCACGTCAAACTACAGCGATCATGTAAACACATAAAATTGTTTCTCTTTGGATTGTTTTCTAACAAAAGATATGGGATTACTGGATCATTTTAGGACAGTTGATACATAGCATTAGCATGATTTTATTATCATTTAAAATATAGTGAATATGGTAAGCTAAAATGATATCTCAGACCACTTTTTACTTTGTCCACTGGATATAATATTGAAATTATTCTATTGTGATTTATTACTAATCATTTATTACTAATTGCATTTCCTTTTCTGTGAGTTATCTTTTTTTCACTTTGCCCAATATTGAAGTCTTAGTGTTTTCCTAATACCTTTATATATAAACCATTTATATGGTAAAGATGTGCACTCAACACACAAGTTTGAGGTTCTGTATGTATGATGCTATTCTATGTGCTCGATGTATGGTATTTAACAATCAGGCAAAAATTTTTGCGCTCATTTAGCTTATATTCAAGAGTGTGAGACAGGATGCCTGGGTGGCTCAGTCGGTTAAGCGCCTGATTCTTGTTTCAGCTCAGGTCATGATCTCATGGTCCGTAAGTTCGAACCCCTCATGGGGCTCCATGCTGACAGTGTGAAGCCTGCTTGGGGTTCTCTTTCTCTCTTTGCCCCCCACCCCACTTGTGCGCACATGCACTCTCTCTCTCTAAATTAATAAATAAAAACTTAAAAAAAATACTATGAGATATGGACGCCTGGGTGACTCAGTCTGACTCGTCTGACTTTGGCTCAGGTCACAGTCTCTCAGTTTGTGGGTTCAAGCTCTCTGCTGTCAGAGCCTGGGGCCTGCTTAGGATTCCGTGTCTCCCTTTCTCTGTGTCTCTCCCCCATTCACACTCTCTCCCTCTCAAAAATAAATAAACATAAAAAAGTTTTTTTAAAAGTATGAGACGCAAAATAAGTAGGAAAATAGAATATTTAGTATTTGAAATATTAAGAAATGTCAAGGAGAAAAAAATCAGAGTGGAGATTGATAGAATCTTATATAAGAGGGGGTTGAAATTTAACAATGGAAGGTCTCATCGGGAAAGTAATTTTTTGATAAAAACTTGAAGGGAATGAACATTTTATTATACAAATGTGAAAGAAGAATATTTGAAGCAGGAAACACCAAATGCAAAAGACCTGAGATAGGAACATGCTTGGCATCTTTGAGGCGAAGGCTAGTTTGGAGAGACGAAGGGGGAGATAGTAGGAAATGAGGCTAGAATATTAAGGGTAGATCGTGTTATGTCTTAAAGTCATAATAAGGATGCTGACTTTTGTGTATATTTAAGTTTCATTTATTAAAAAAATTTTTTTAGCGTTTATTCATTTTGAGAGACAGAACAGAGCGTGAAAAAGGGAGGGGCAAAGAGAGAGGGAGACACTGGTTCCGAAGCAGGCTCCAGGCTCTGAGCGGTCAGCACAGAGCCCGACGTGGGGCTTGAACTCACTGACGGCCAGATCATGACCTGAGCCAAAGTTGGACACTCAACCGACTGAGCCACCCAGGCGCCCCTATATTTAAGTTTCATTTAGATACAATTCACATAGTATAAAATTCACCTTTTTAAAGTGTACAGTTCTGTGGTTTCTTGAATATTCAGAGTTGTGTAACCATCATCACAATTCTAGAACATTCTCATCACCCCCAAAAGAAACCCCATATCCATTAGCAGTTGCTCACCATTCTCATTCTTTTCTGCCTCAAGCCTATATACAACCATTAATCTTTCTGCCTTTATAGGTTTTGTCGTAGACATCTCCTATAAATGGAATGTCTGGTCTTTTGTGACTGGCTTTTTTCTCTGACCATAATGTTTTAAAAGCTCATCCATGGGGCGCCTGGGTGGCTCAGTCGGTTAAGCGGCCGACTTCGGCTCGGGTCATGATCTCGCGGTCCGTGAGTTCGAGCCCCGCGTCGGGCTCTGTGCTGACCGCTCAGAGCCTGGAGCCTGTTTCGGATTCTGTGTCTCCCTCTCTCTGACCCTCCCCTGTTCATGCTCTGTCTCTCCCTGTCTCAAAAATAAATAAAATGTTAAGAAAAAAATAAAAAGCTCATCCATGACATAATTTGTACTAGTATTTTATTCCTATTAGCTGAATAATATTCCATTGTGTAGATATACTACATTTTAATCTAGTCATCATTTCATGGACTTTTAGATTGTTTATACCTTTTTGGCTATGATGAATGATCTTCCTTCCTCCCTCCCTCCCTCCCTTCCTGACTTCCCTCCTTCCCTGGCTCCGCACCCAGTGTGGGGCTTGAACTCAAAACCCTGAGATCAAGTGTCCGATGCGCTACCGACTGAGTCAGCCAGGCGCCCATGAATAATGCTTCTACGAACTTTCACGTACACATTTTTGTGTGGATATGATTTTCTTTTTCTTGGCTGTATACCTAGGAGTGGAGTTGCTGGACTGTGTGGTAACTCTTTTTGTCTGGGGAGTTGCCAAACTGTTTTCCAAAGTGGCTGCACCATTGTACCTTCCCACTAGCGATATATTGAAGGTTCCAATTTCTTCACATCCTTGCCAACACTTCTTGCTATTTGTCTTTTTGTTTATAACTAACCCAGTGGGTGTGAAGTTGTAAATCATTGCAGTTTTGATTTACATTCTCTGATGGCTAATGATGTTGAACATCTTTTCATGTGCTTATTAGCTATTTGCATCTCTTACTTGGAGAAATGTGTATTAGCTCCTTTCTTCATTTCAAATTTGGTTCCTTGTCTTCTTAGTGAGTCATAAGCATTTCTGTATTCTGGATACAAGTCCCATATCAAATATATGAATTTCAATTTTTGTTCCATTCTGTGGCTTGTCTTTACTTTCATGATGGTATCCTTTGAAGCACAAAAGTTTTAATCTTCATGAAATCCAATTTACCTATTTTTTCTTGCTTGTGCTTTTGTGATATATCTGAGAAGCCTTCGCCTAACCCAAGATTACATGTGATTACTTACAATGTTGTAAATTGTGGCCAGGATTAATTTGAAGATGCCGCACTATACCCTGTGTTACCTTTTGACACAATTCATTACCCTAATACTACAGTTTTCAAAGTGTGGGATGTGGAAATCTGGGGGAACCAGAGATGTGTTTAGTGTGCTTGGAAGTCCAAAACTATTTTTGTAATAATATAAAAATGTTATTTGTCTTTTTTACTCTGTTGACATTTGCCCTAGTGGTATAAAAGCATTGGCAGGGAAAACCACTGGCATCGTCATCACATCTGTGATAGTTCACTGTACACATTAAAAACAAATTTGTTTTAGGGGCGCCTGGGTGGCTTAGTCAGTTAAGCCTCTGACTTCAGCTCAGGTCATGATCTCACAGTTGGTGAGTTCAAGCCCCGAGTTGGGCTCTGTGCTGACAGCGCGGAGCCCGGAACCTACTTCACATTCTGTGTCTTCCTCTCTCTCTCTCTGCCCCTCCCCCACTCTCTCTTGCCCTCTCTCTCTCTCAAAACTAAATAACCATTAAAAAAATTTTTTTTAGGGACACCTGCATGGCTCAGTCAGTGACACATTCAACTTCAGCTCAGGTCATGGTCTCGCGGTTCATGAGTTCAAGCCCCACATCGGGCTCTCAGCTGTCGGTGCAGAGCCTGCTTTGGATCCTCTGTCCACCACTGCCCCCTCCCCCGCCCACCCTGCTCTCTCTGCCTCTCCCCTGCACACGCTCTCTTTCTCTCAAAAATAAACATTAAAAAAATTATTTTTAAATATTTTATTTTAAAGTAATCTCTACACCCAGCATGGGACTCGAACTCACAACCCTGACATTAAGAGTCACATGCTGCACTGACTGCGCCAGCCAGGTGCCCCTCACTGTACGCTTTTTAATTTTTTTATTTTTAAATGTTTATTTTGAGAGAGAGAGAACAAGCAGGGGAGGGGCAGAGAGAGAGAGAGAGAGGGAGAGAGAGAATCCCAAGCAGACTCCATGTCCAGCACACAGAGCCTAACGCAGGGCTCAATCTCATGACAGTGAGATCATGACCTGAGCCAATATCAAGAGCTGGAAATTTAACTGACTGAGCCATTCACACACCCCCTCAATGTACACTTTTTGGATAGAGAATAGTTAAAATTATTTAACTTAGTAGTATTACAAAAATACTGCATTCCTTGAAAGAATCTTAGATATTGGCCCAACCCAATATCAATATTTTATTTAGTTTTCATATATGACTTTCAGTTTATTTTTTTAATGTTTATTTATTTATTTTGAGAGAGAGAAAGAGAGATCACAAGGGGGAAGGGACAGAGAGAGAATCCCGAGCAGGCTCTATGCTCAGCACTCAGCGCAGAGCCCAACGTGGGGCTTAATCTCACAACTGTGAGATGATGACCTGAGCCAAAATCAAGAGTCAGACACTTAACCAATTGAGCTACCCAGGTGCCCTTCAGTTTACTTATGTTTTTAGTTTTGTTTTCTAAATGTTTATTTTTGAAAGAGAGAGCGTGAGCAGGGGAGAGG
The DNA here is from genome assembly GCF_018350215.1 of Panthera leo. Classification (NCBI taxonomy): domain Eukaryota; kingdom Metazoa; phylum Chordata; class Mammalia; order Carnivora; family Felidae; genus Panthera; species Panthera leo. The sequence continues at coordinate 156,049,780 of NC_056687.1, forward strand.
CAGAGAGGCGGGGGGTGGTGGGGGGACAGAGGATCCCATACAGGCTCTGCACTGGCAGCAGAGAGCCGGATGTGGGGTTTGAACTCAGGAACCATGAGATCATGACCTGAGCCAAAGTCTGGTGCTCAACCGACTGAGCCACCCAAGCGCCCCCAATTTATTTTAGATGAGTATACTGTATCTGGTTTTAACTTTTTAATTCTGAACTCAGTGCTGACAAGGCTACATATGCATATAATCAATTAGGCTGTGGCCCTTAAAATAACTGCCGAAATGAAGCATTACATTTTAGCTTGGGGGCAATAACAGTAATAAAGATCTGCCATATGATGTGACACCTGGGGTGATACCTTTATCATAAAACTAATTATGTGAATTTTTCTAGGTTTTAGCTTACAGTAAGATTTTCTCCCCAAATATTCCAGGCTCTGTCATAATAAACCATCACTGCTAAACCATAAGCTGTGTGGGCATGATATTGTTGGTGATTATCTTGAGCGCTCTCATATGTAAGCATTTTGAAACTTAACTCTCAATTTCCTGAGAAGGAATATATTTTCATATGTAAATTTCCCACATATCTAAGAATGGTAATATCCTTTGGATCGTCCAAACTCATTTTGAACTTCTGAATCTAAATGTTAGGTAGAAAATAAGACTGAACTGAAAACTGGTTACATTACTTCATAGCGCGTGACCCACGAGAGGCCCTAGTATGCAGATGAAGATGTGACAGTTTGGAGCGACAGTCATCTCTAGAGGCAATAGAAGCATCAAACAGAAACTCTTAGAGGAAAGAAGCATTTTAAAACAAGCATATTAGATAGGTGAGTTTTAATAGTATCACTCTAATACGGTTATTCCTTTACTTGCAAAATTAGTTGTTGAGCCGATTTTGCTCATGAACAAATGATGTTATACTCAAAGTGGAAAATCCATTTCTTTGTTTCATGATTCTAAAATCAGTTTGTATGTTAAAATGTGTTTAATGTAGCTTGACTGACACTGATAGACTTGACTGTTTAATGTAGCTTGAGCAACCAGTTCTACTTCTCGATTATATGCAGGAGTGATTCTTTTCCAGCACTCAGTTATTGATTGTAGAACCTTTCATTTTCTCCTTAAATAAACCAAGATATTCAAATACATCTTAGAACTGCTAACGGTGGCACTGCTGGGAATTGACCCAAGGGAGACAGGATGCTGATGCCCAGGGGCACTTGTACCCCGATGTTTCTAGCAGCACTCGCAACAATAGCCAAATGATGGAAAGAGCCTAAATGTCCATCAGCTGATGAATGGATAAAGAAATTGTGGAATTTCTTTATGGACTACTACGTGGCAATGAGAAAGAATGAACTATGGCCTTTTGTAGCAACGTGGATGGAACTGGAGAGTGTGATGCTAAGTGAAATAAGCCATACAGAGAAAGGCAGCTACCATATGTTTTCACTCTTATGTGGATCCTGAGAAACTTAACAGAAGACCATGGGGGAGGGGAAGGAAAAGGAAAAAAAAAAAAAAGTTAGAGAAGGAGAGAGCCAAACCATAAGAGACTCTTAAAAACTGAGAATAAACTGAGGGTTGATGGGGGGTGGGAGGGAGGGGAGGGTGGGTGGTGGGCATTGAAGAGGGCACCTGTTGGGATGAGCACTCGGTGTTGTATGGAAACCAATTTGACAATAAATTTCATATTAAAAAAAAAAACTGCTAATGATGTGTTGTTGTCTCATAAAGTGAAATGAGCCCAGTTTCAAAAAGGTATGAAGGAGCAGAGCTTTCGTGATCAAGACATACTGTTTTACCATGGATAGCTCTCGCTGTATTTGCTTATTATTAGTTCAGGCCATTGTGTAATCATTTTTGTGCCCAAAAGTATATGTATTCAGTCACGCACACACACATATAAGCTAACACACATGCACGCAAACACGCATCTTTGCTTGACAATAACTTCACTATCATTTTGTGTTATTAAAATTTAAATATTTTCAGAAAAAAGCAAAAGTTACTATTTTCTACATAACTTTTTTTCAAATATTTTAATTTTTTTTAAGTGATCTCTACATCCAATGTAGATCAAACTTGCAAACCCCAGATCAAGAGTCTACTGACTGCTCTCCAGGCATGCCTCTACATAATGTTTTGAAGTACCGTTAATAATGTATGAGAAATGGTTTTTAAATGTATTTTTTAAAGTAATTTATTTATTTTGAGAGAGAGAGGCAGGGGAGGGCCAGAGAGAGAGGGAGAGACAGAGAGTCCCAAGTAGGCTTGGCACTGTCAGCAGAGCCCGACTCAGGGCTCGAACTCATGAACCGTGAGATGAACCTGAGCTGAAGTCAGGAGTCAGAAGCTTAACTGACCGAGCCACTCAGGCGCCCCTGAAAAATGCTTTTTGATTAAAAATGCACTTTGTTTTATGTTAGGTTTCACTTCTTTGTCTCGGAATGTTCTCAGGTCTCCTGGCACAAGAGAACCACGGTGGCAACATGGATATGAGGTGAATGCTCAGCCATTGGTGTTTCATCCCACACTGTTCATTCTCCACATTGACTCTGGCCCTCAGGGAGGCGTAATACATCCCAGCCGTTACCGTAGCCCCGCGGCGCTCATAGTTAAGCAGATTCTGGGACTGCGTGTTGGTGCGGGAGTGTCAGGGAAACGGCAGGGCTGGAGGACGCTGGGTGAGAGTGAGGAAGGGGTCATTGTTCCTGAGGGATGGGGGAGACCGTGTTTGACATCTGGGAACAGTGAGGAGGGAGGGACCCTGAAGGAATATGGCCCAGGGTTTCTCCCACTGCTTCTCAACAGTCTCATTTTTCTCTGTTGAAAGGCCTGGGCTTTGCAGTTCAAGCCCCACTATCGGGGTCGTCGTGGTGCCATTATTTTCTGACAAGTTTTCTCCTTTTTCCCTTAGACCAAAAAGATGGCAGCAACAGAGCACGGTGCCCTCAGCAACCTGTTTCCTAGTCTCCACAGCCACCTCCCGATGCCCGGGTCCCACCCGAGGATTGTCGGGACAGCAGGAATAGGATGTTTTTTTTCTCATTCCCTCCTCAAGGTGACTCTTCATGTCAGCCTCTCCAAGGCTGTAGTAACTTGTGTCTGTTACTCTCTTTCACTTATCATCCCCCTCGTGTATAAAATGGGGACATTAACATTGTTTATACTTCTAAAATATTCAAACCTGTGTTTGTATATTTTGTGTCCTCAATTGTGTGTAGCAAAGAAGGGATAGAACATTGAGCTCGGGAGGAAGAAGCTCAGCCAGGACTGACCGAAAGGTAGAAAGGGCACCTGGGTGGCTCGGCTGAGCATCCGACTGCGACTCAGGTCATGATCTCGAGGTTCATGAGTTCAAGCCTTGTGTTGGGCTCCGTGCTGACAGTGTGGAGCCTACTTGTGATTTTCTCTCTCTCCCTGTCTCTGTGTCCTTCCCCGCCTCATGTGCACTCACTCACCCTCTTTCAAAAATAAATAAATCAACTTAAAAAAAAGGTAGAAAGAAGATAATTGGTTATTCCAGAGACAGGATTTGGTGGTTTGTGTTTGTGTTGGGTGGGTGGGGTAGAAGGTGGTGCAGAGAATGTGCCCTGAAGAATTGTAACCTCGGATGATGGAGTAGCTCTTCAGGCATTTGAAGAAGACAGCTCTCCTCTGGGCTTTAACCCGTTAGTAGTTTCTCTAGTTACATTGTTATGTTAGGGTTTTGCAGGTGAGGGTGGCTGATGTCACACATGGCCTTTCACACATAGGGTTTCTGGGGAGTATGACATTATTTGCATCTGTTTAGAAAGTGTTTATTTATTTTGAGAGAGAGAGCACGATCAGGGATCAGGGATCAGGGAGAGGAGCAGAGATGGAGGGAGAGAGAGAATCCCAAGCAGGCTCTACACTGTCAGGGTGGATCTCGACGGGGGGTGGGGGGCTCAAACCCAGAAACCATGAGATAATGACCTGAGCCCAGACCAAGAGTCTGTCATTCAACCAGCTGAGCCACCCAGGTGCCCCAATGACTGTAGCTTTATAGTAAGTTTTTAAATCAGGAAGTGTGAGAACTCCAACTTCGTTCTTTTTCAAGGTTGTTTGACCGTTTCAGGGTCCCTTCAGATTCCATATGAATTTTAGGATGAATTTTTCTCTTTCTGCAAAAAACCCTTTTGGGGTTTTGATAGGGATAGCCTTAACCTTGTAGGTTGGTTTGGGTAGTTCGACATCTTATTATTAAGTCTTCTAATCCATGAACATGGGGTGAGTTTCCGTTTACCTGTGTCGTCTTTAATTTCTTTCAGCAGTGCTTTACAGTTTTCAGTGTACAAGTCTTTCACCTCCTTGATTAAGTTTATTCCAGGTATTTTATTCTTTTTAATATTATTGTAAATGGAATTGTTTTCTTAACTTTTTTTCAGATTGTTCATTGTTAGTGTATAGAAATGCAACTGGTTTTTTGTATATTGATTTTGTATGCTGCAAATTTGTTGAATTCATTCTTTTATTTATTAAAAAAAAAATTAATCTTATTTTTGAGAGAGAGAGACAGAGTGTGAGCAGGGGAGGAACAGAGAGAGAAGGAGACACAGAATCCGAAGCAGGCTCCAGGCTCTGAGCCGTCAGCACAGAGTCCGACACGGGGCTCAGACCCACGAACCGTGAGATCATGACCTGAGCCCAGACCAAGAGTCTGTCATTCAACCGACTGAGCCCCCCAGGCGCCCCATCATTGTATCTTTTATTTTAAAATCTTGTCCTTTTGTACAAGCTCTGATAGAACTGTTGCTGGTGGGCACTCTAATCATGGTCCTGATTTTAAAAGGAATGGCTTTGGGACGCGTGGGTGGCTCAGTCAGTTGAGCATCCCACTCTTGGTTTTGGCTCAGGTCATGATCGTGCAGTTCGTGGGATTGAGCCCCACATCAGGCTCTGTGCTGACAGCTGGGAGCCTGTTTGGGATTCTTCTCTCCACTCTCTCTCTCTGCCCCTTCCCTGCTCGTGCTCACTCTCTCTCTCTCTCAAAATAAGTTTAAAAACTTAAAAAAAAATTTAAAAGGAATGGCTTTTGCTATTTACAGTTTATAAATTGCTACCTTTATCAATTTAAAGAAGTTCCCTTTTGTTCTTAATGTGCTAGTGCTCATGTGTGTGTGTTTCAAATCATGAATATTCTTCTCGTTCAAAAGCCCTGTGTCAGCGCTTTTCTCTTTTATTCTGCTAATGTGGTGAGTTGCATTAATAGATTCTATAATACCAAACCAACTTTGCATTCCTGAAATGAACTAAATTGGCCATTATGTACTTTTTCAACTTTAGTGTATTTGGTTTGTCAGTATTTTAGATAGGATATATGCATCAGTATATTCATGAGTGAAACGGAGTAATTTTATTTTTTCATACAGTTTGGTTATGCTAACTTCATAAAATAAGGAGTATTCTTATTTTTGTAATTCCGGGGGGCGAGGGGAGACACATAAGAGTAGAATTATATGTACCTTGCATGTTTGCTAGAATTTGCCTGTAAAATCATCTGTCTTGAATATTTTTTTTACTTTTTTGTGCTAAAGCATTTAAAGTGCTGATTCAATTTTTAAAAAGATGTCAGATTTTGCATTTATTTTTGAGCCAATTTTGGTAAATACGTTTTCTAGGAATTTATGCATCTTATCTAAGTTTTCAAATCCATTGTGGTAATATCATTCATAATGTTTCTTATCCTTCTAATCTCAGTATACCTCCCTTTATATTCTAAGATTGTTTCCTTTTTTTTCTTTACCTATCTTCCTAGAGGTTTGTCAGTTTTGTTGGTGTTTTCAAATACTGTAATGAGTTTTATTTTACTTTCAAATTTTGTTTAATTTCTGTTCTTACGTTTATTGTTTATTTCCTTATACCATTTTTGAATTTATTCTACAATTCCTTTTTCTACTATTTCTTTTTCCAGTTGAACAGTTCTCATTAATTTTCATCCTTTCTTCTCTTCTGGTGTAAATATTTAAAGACTAAATTTCCCTCTCGGGACGGCTTCAGCTGCCTACCACAATTTTGGATAAGTGATATTTTATTATTGTTCAATTACAAGTGTTTTCTATTTTCCATTATGATATATTCCAGGTTACATGAAAATGTGTTTTCTAATTTCCAAATGTGCAGGGATTTTTAGTTATCTCGTTAAAAAATCACTTTGTAGTTGGGGCGCCTGAGTGGCTCAGTCGGTTAAGCATCTGATTTCAGCTCAGGTCGTGATCTCATGGTTTGTGAATTCAAGCCCCGTGTCAGGCTCTGTGCTGACAGCTCAGAGTCTGGAGCCTGCTTTGGATTCTGTGTCTCCCTCTCTCTCTATCCCTCCCCTGCTTACGCTCTGTCTCTCTCTCTCTCGGTCCCTCTCAAAAATAAGGGTAAAAATTAAAAAAAAATCGCTTTGTAATTTAATTGTTTGCCATTTTCTCTTTCCTTACCAAAGTTTCGTCTGTGTATCCAGACCTCCCCTGTGAAACAGCTTGTTTAAGTGCTGTCTTGATCCGGTTTTGAGGCCCCGGCTAGAGGCCAACCAGTCCCCCTGTCTAAGCAGGCACCCCCTTTTCAGCACCTCTGCTCTGGGGCCACTGTTCACAGAACGCCCTCATCACCGGGGGACCGGGTACCAGACAACTAAGGACAGCCCAAGATCCCAAATTATCCAAGTTACCCAATCAACAGAGGACCCATGAAAACTCTGCTTGTCAAACATAAGCTGCCCCCCCAGAGCCCCAGCTCGCTGTTACCATCCCTGGGTCCAGCGCCCCGTGTGGCCCTGCCTGGTAGCCTTCTCTCGTTTTAAAAGCGTGCAGCAGGTCTGACGCCGAATCTTCGATGCTTTACTGCCACTGCTGTGCAGCTGAGTCCCACGGAGCTCCTCCCGAAGGCCTTGGGAGCCGAGTCCAGTGTCAGATAAGCTGGTTCCTGTGGGTCGGCATGGTGTGCCTGGCCTGGGGAGTGTACTTTCCTGTGTCTGGGGTTGAAGTCAGGTTTGGTACACCAGAGGGCGCCGTCGTCTCATGTCACTGATTCCTTCTTGTCGGATGCCTGCGCCCCACCCTGCCCTGCGGGAGGGTTTGCCCTGCGTGCGTGCTGGTCTGCGCCTCTCTGGTCAGGTTTCAGAAATTCGGCCCGGCGGGAGATGGTGTCCGCGAAAATGTCAGGAGTATAGGTGTCAGCCCCGACGCTGTCCCTGGCCGCGCTGCCCTGAGCGTCCCGCGCGCCCTCTCTGGGTTCCTGCTTCCCCATCTATGAGACAGGCTTTCCTGCGAACGTGATCCTTTTGGGGGTGGGGGTACTGTTTAGTTCTGAAACCGTTTCTGGAGGGGAAACCTTTGTGTTTCTCCAGGACAGTAATGGTATTACTTTGCAAACCTGAAGACTGACTTCCCCCAGGGCAACAGCCTCTGCAACGTGCACACCTGAAACCTGCTTTTCCCCCGAACCCTCACGCAGACACTGAATGTGGCCCACTGAGGCGAGACCCAGATATCTCCTGGATTCCTAGGTATGGCTACGGGCAACGTGCCAACCTCAGCCAGCTCATGAGAGAAAGCTGTTACTGTGCCTCTTATCCTCACTTTCACCACTGGTTCCTGTCTGTAGTAGGAACCGTGCGAAGTGCTTCACAAACACTGGCTGGTGAATCCTCTCGCAATTCTCACACAGTAACAGCCCTTTTTACAGATGAGAAGGTTGAGCTTCACATAGCTGTCGAGGAGCGGCCCTGGGATCCAAGCCCAACAGGGAGCTGCCGTTCCTCGCTCGGGGCTGGCGTGCTCACCCCGCAGGTGCAGTCAGGGAGCATCAGCGGGCTTTCAAGGGAGCCTCTGCAGACCCATGATGCCCGTGACCGCATACGACCATGTGTACCTGCAGACATCACACGTTCTAGGACCCTGACGCCCCAACGCTCCCCCCCCGGGCCAGACCCTGGAGGCAGGGTGCTCAGATGGGCCCTTCCAGGGCTGTCGCAATTCACACACTGCGCCCCGGGCTCTCTGACTTGTCCCCCAGGGCCTGTGACTCCGTGATAGAAGCTTCCTCTGGCTCCACATTTCTAAAATTATGGGTTTTGTTTTGCTTTTGCGGCTCACGTCAACGAAAGGGAAACTTTCCTGAGGCCCCAGAGCCTCGGGGCCTGGGCAGGAGGCCACCCTGCCAGCAGAGGAAGGACCAACGGAGGGCCCTCCTTTGACCTTCGCGGGGTGCAGGTTGTTGGTGTTGCGGCAGGTGAGAGCGCGGGGGTGCAGGCGAACAGAACCTCTGCGGCGGGTCGCCTTGCCCCAGTTGTATTTCCGGGCCAGGGCCAGCCCTGGCGGAGGGGAGGTGCAGGGATGCCACAGGTGCACAGGTGAAGCACCACGTGCAAGGTGGCCCCCTCCTGGCTACTGTAGGCTGAGAGGGTGAGGCCATCCTCTAGCCATCTGCTCGCAAAGACCCGAAGCTGCTGCTCAGGCGGGATGCCCTCCTTGTCTCGGACTTCGGTTTTTGATTCTCAGCGGTGTCGCTGGGCCCGACCTTGAGGGTGACAGTCTCGCCCACTAGGCTCTTCACAAAGACCCGTAATCTCTGCCACAAGGCGTCCACCAGCAAACCGCTGAAGAGAAAGAGGGTGACGGGACCCAAAACTGTGTTTATTCTACAAGTTACCCTGTGTAATGGGCATAGACTCACCCATCAAATAGGTTAGGGACTGTTTTTTTTGTTGTTGTTGTTGTTTTTTTTTACTCTATCTGCTTCCAGAGTTCACAAGATTGGCCTTGGAAAGCCCCCAAAAAGTGCGCCAGTAAGGAACCGTGTTTCACCTGAACTCAAGCCCAGAGTTCCCCAATTCGGGCACGGATCGGTGCTCTCTCTCAGGGTCCGGGGACGCTGCCCTCGCTCTGCTCTCTCAGCCTCGGTACTGTTGGCATTGTGGCCAGGAGAGCTTCGCTGTGGAGGGCTGTCCTACGCCGTGTAGGATTTCAGCAGGTTCCTGGCCTCTTCTTGTTAGGACCCAGGAAAAACTCCGATCCCCAGAGAAGATGTCTCCAGATACTGGCCAGGTGCCCTGGGGGCAAAGAACCCCTGGGAAACCACTGGCTAACTCGCGCATTCTTAGTAAAAGCAGTATTGCTCTCAAGGAGGCAAAAATTGGTTCTTGGGGATGGAAATAAGCTTACTCTTTTTATATATAAAGCATTGATGTACACATACTACATAACGATATATAGTTGGGCTGTGGTATTAAAATTTCATGGGGAGATGATTAGGAAAAAAATACCTGAAAAGACTCTTTAGGAGGGGTAATAATGAAAGGGCAATAAAACACTGTTCTGGCTCAATATTTTAGTTCCTATTCATGCAAATTCCTTAGGAAAAATGACATTGTGGCTTTTTTTTAATTAAAAAAATTTTTTAATGCTTATTGATTTTTGAGAGAGAGAGAGAGACAGAGCACAAGTGGGGGAGAGGCAGAGAGAGAGGGAGACACAGAATCTGAAAGCAGGCTCCAGGCTCTGTCAGCACAGAGCCTGACATGGGGCTCGAACTTGGAAACGGTGAGATCGTGACCCAAGCCAAAGTCGGATGCTTAACCGACTGAGCCACCCAGAGCATGAGTGGGGGAGGGATAGAGAGAGAGAGGGAGACACAGAACCCAGGCTCCAGATTCTGAGCTGTCAGCACAGAGCCCGACGCGGGGCTCGACCCCACGAATTGTGAGATCATGACCTGAGCCGAGGTCAGTCACTTAATCGACTGAGCCACCCAGGGGCCCTGACATTGTGGCTCTTTTAAGCCAGACCTAAGGGTTAAGCAACTGTAGACATACAGAGGGAAAGCACTGGAAGCTGGCAGAAGCTGAGGATATGATACTCAAAAGACTTAGGACTGATGTCAGCCCCTCGGCTGTGACTGCTACGCAAACCCAGAGGGACTCTGCTGAGATCACGGTCTGTGGAAGCTCCGCGATTTCTAGGTGGAGGGGCCTGGGGAGGGGTCCTCCTGCTGCAAAGGGGGCTTGAAGCTATGTTGGCCCTCACTCTACACAAGTTATTGAGCGGGGTTGACTAAAGCCCTCTGAGACACACGCGTCTGGATGCATGTTTCTCTGATGACCCTTCTTGCATGGATCTGGCCTCCCCCCACCCCGACCCCCTCAGGTCCCACCTGTTTGAGGATCGGCACGTCACGGCCGCTTTGCCATCGCACACCCACCGCGGGCAAATAACAAACAGCTCACCGATCCAGAACATAAAGATCATTTCTACGCAAGGAAATTCTTTACGTTAAAAATCCAAGGAGTACACTTTTAAAAACGTAACAACGTTTCTCTTTTAAAAGAAAACTGACTTCATTTTCCTCTTTGATCTAGCAGACAGCAAACCTTCCTAGCTTTCAGTTTGGGGAAGTGACTGACTACGAGTCACTCACTTTCTGCTTCTCACTTCTATCAGAAAAAAAAAAAAAAAAACACACTCGAACTCAGCGTAGATGGGTGAGGGACAGAGCTGACACAGGAAGCCACGCGCCTTCAAAGGCATCCTTCTTAGCGCTCAGCTTCTCGCACAAGCCTGGCACTGACTCACGGACCTTGCCCAGAACCACCGTCGGACAAGCAAGGTAAGTGGGGACGGGGCCGTTCCCGGGGCCTCAGGCCGCGCACTGCTTTCTAGAAGGCCGTGTGGACTTTGGAAGTGCTGAGAGCGGGCCAGCCGCTCACCCAGTGCTTCCAACTCGGGCTTCCCGGGCATCCTGGGGCTCGCTGCTGGCTCTCAGCTCAGAGCTCACATCCCATCTACTTACACCCCCCAAGCCCTCGCCTGATGGGCACTTACATACGCGGGGCTCTCTCCCTGCACACCTCTGGCCCGAATCCACACGCTCAGAAGACACAGATAATTTTTATCAAACACACAGTTTTTTCTGCTGCTTGCTTCTATCAGGACTCCCAGGTCAAGAAACACTAACAAATGAGGCCGACGGAATAATCCCCAACATCTACCAGCTGTGTTTACTTGTCTTGTTCTCCTGGCAATTTCCCAACTCCTCAGCCTCTTCTATTCCCTCCGTTTTCACTGGTAAAATGGTGGAGAGAGACCGGGATTGTCATTTATTGAACTAGAATCGATAGTCCTTGTACAACACTTTCTCCAAGATCCTTCAGATGCCCCTGCATCTGTTTGCAGAAGTAAACTCAAATCCCTCTCTTGAGAAACCAAATAGGTTGGAGTGTCTGGGTGTGTCGTGGTAAGGGTGGTGAAAAAGGGAGTAGATGTGAGTTGCTGAACAATGTGAAAGGGCTGTGATCAGGAATATTGGGGGTGTTTAAGAAGGAGGCAAGAGGGGGTGCCCGGCTCAGTCTGTAGAGCGTGTGACTCTTGATCTCAGGGTCGGGAGTTCCGAGCCCCACATTGGGTGTAGAGATGACTTAAAAAAAAAAAAAAAAACAACTTTACAAAAAAAAAAAAAAAAAAAGGAAGCAAGAGGAATAGCCTTGAGTCAGAAAGCCCGTCATCCCTAAATTGCTCTGATCCGCATGTGAGCATGATGTAACTTTAAGAAAGTCTCAACCTCTTCACCTGCCAATTCACATAGGAAAGGAGGGTGGTTGGGGAAGCAGAGAGATTTCATTTCTGGCCATGATGCGCCTTCTCGAGATCTGTCAGGCTGATTCCCACTGTGCTAGGATTCAGTGCGCGGGACTGATTTTTTGCGTGCAGCGTTGACGAAAAGACCGACTCGCATTGCCGTCCGAGTACAGCGCAATTACCTGAGTGCTCCAGCATTCGCGGGGCCTTCTACACGCATCTGCTGCGTTAGCGTCCGACTGGCCGGGGAGCAGCTCGCCACCAGGCCCGGGAGGCCAGGCACGTTCCCATCTAAGATGGTGTTCTAGGATGACATGGGACTTGGGAGTGCGTACCAGAGCCGACTTGCACCAACTCCCAGGGGCTGGTAAAGACTGTTAGAGATTCAGGAATTTCGCGAGGCAGTTGGTGGCTGGGATTTCGCCCCGGGGCAAGTGTTTGCACGACAGACGCCAGCAAGCACCAGAAGTCAGAGCCCCCTCCTGACCTCCCCGGACGTGGTGTGCCAGCACGTCACTGGGATCTGGGGACCAAAGAACGAGCTCTGCATGCAACTGTGTGGCCTTCAGAAGTCGCTCAACCTCTCCGAAGGTTTCGTGAGGCACCTGCACCGTGGCTCAGTACGCTTGCTTGGCTTAGAGCACCCGACTTTGTTGGGAGTGCGGTGGGGGGCGGGCAGGAGCACGGGAGTGGGATTAAATGCACAATACCAGGGAGCACGCTTCGAAATGTATGTCAAGCTTGCAGGAGGAATTGGAATTTTTATATAAAATCCGAGCCACCCTTCTAGCCCAATGATTACCTAAGCAATTACTGAATTTTTGGAGTTCTAATGTGAAGGGGAAACATGCACAGATTTTTAATCTTTCTGTTTTGTTTTTGTTTTGCTTTTAAGTCACTAAGACGGCCATGGGTGTGGGGCTGTTGGGAATCTCAACTGTCCTGCAGATGATTCAGTAACCCCAGACTATCGTTTCGAAATGCATCCTTGAAAACGCCTCCTTGAGAAGGAGGTTTTACTGTCCCCATGTACAAGTGTGGGGATTCAAGCCCCTCCCGCCCCGCCCCAGAGCAGGAGGGGAGTGACAGAGCTAGGGCTTGGAATCTGCTAACTCCAAACAGCAGGATTGTTTTATTTGGCTGCACTGCCCTGCGAGGAACCCTTCAACTTGGGAAGGCTGGGAAGGGGGTGTCACGAGCCGGGGCACAATACTCAGCGCTATGCTCTGTAGTCAGCACCTTTTCGATTTGCTTTTGTTCCTACAGAGATCGCGTCTGCTCTTCCCTCATTAGCTTCTGGTTGGGCTCAGACCTGCGTCGAGGAGCCCGGAGATTTGAAAATGAACCCCACGGACACAGCAGACACCACCATGGATGAAAGCATCTATCACAATTACTATCTCTATGAAAACATCCCCAAGCCTTGCACCAAAGAAGGCGTCAAGGCGTTCGGGGGGCTCTTCCTGCCCCCTCTCTACTCCTTGGTCTTTCTGTTCGGTCTCCTTGGCAATTCTGTGGTCGTTTTGGTCTTGTTCAAGTACAAGAGGCTCAAGTCCATGACTGACGTGTACCTGCTCAACCTCGCCATCTCAGACCTGCTCTTCGTGTTCTCCCTCCCTTTCTGGGGCTACTATGCTGCAGACCAGTGGGTTTTTGGACTGGGTCTCTGCAAGATTATTTCCTGGATGTACTTGGTGGGCTTTTACAGTGGCATCTTCTTCGTCATGCTCATGAGCATCGACAGATACCTGGCGATAGTGCACGCGGTGTTTTCCTTGAGAGCGAGGACCTTGACTTACGGGGTCATCACCAGCTTGGCCACGTGGTCCGTGGCCGTGCTGGCCTCTCTTCCGGGCTTCTTATTCAGCACCTGTTACACGGAGCGCAACCACACCTACTGCAAAACCAAGTACTCTCTCAACTCCACGAGGTGGAAGGTGCTGAGCTCCCTGGAGATCAACATTCTGGGGTTGGTGATCCCCTTGGGCACCATGCTGTTCTGTTACTCCATGATCATCAGGACCCTGCAGCACTGCAAAAACGAGAAGAAGAGCAAGGCAGTGAGGATGGTCTTTGCCGTGGTGGCCCTCTTCCTGGGTTTCTGGGCGCCTTACAACGTGGTGCTCTTCCTGGAGACCCTGGTGGAGCTGGAGGTCCTTCAGGACTGCACCTTTGAGAGGCACCTGGACTATGCCATTCAGGCCACGGAGACCCTGGCTTTCGTTCACTGCTGCCTCAACCCGGTCATCTACTTCTTCCTCGGGGAGAAATTCCGCAAGTACCTCGTACAGCTCTTCAAAACCTGCCGGGGCCCCTTCGTGCCCTGTCAATACTGCAGGATTCTCCAGCTCTACTCCCCCGACACTCCCAGCTCGTCCTACACGCAGTCCACCGGGGACCACGATCTCCACGATGCCCTGTGAGCGGCGAAGAGGCGGAACTCGGAGCGAAGCTTCCCAGAGGAAGAGCTTACTTAAACTTGTATCATAGCAAGAGTTGCTGAGCCGGTGGCAGGAGGGCTTCCATCCACTGCCGAGCGCGGGCCTCTCACCCCAAGGTCAGCTCCTCCTCTTGCCATCCGCGAGTGCGGTGGGGCGAGAGCACACCCGGGCCCCCGCATCCCCCCACCCCCCCCCGCCCAGGCTTGCCTGCAGGGCTGAGTAAGCAGAAGGAGGATTCTGACCCGCATCTCAACGAGGTTACACATAACACTGTGCGGGAAGGACCATTCGTTCCCCTCTAACCTGCACCGATGGAGCTCTCCAGGGGGACCCGCACAGAACTGAATGGTGGAGTCTGTCGCTACTTCTTGCTATGAAAAACGGGCCCTTTAATTACTTCCTAGCTTTTGTGGAACAATATAGAAAACTTTGACGCACCGTCCTAGAGTTTTTCTAATAATACAGCTGAAGGACAGTAGACCCCCTGGAGCCAGGTGTGTGCAGAAGCAGATAGTGAAGCAATGAACCTCTGTCTTGATTCTTTTACCTTAAAGGATTATTTGGTAACGGAAGCCAAACTTCCGATGCTGATTCCAAGTGTGAGGATGTGATGCAAAGGCATTAGCAAGGTCTGATGTCCAAACGTGAAATACAAGGCATTAAAAAATCCAAACACACTTGTGGAAATTCAAACGTACTTTCATATGCTTATGGGCACGTTTTGTGTTTGTGGTAACAGATGATATTCGGATTTCACATAATACATAGGTGCAGACACAGGCATTTGGGGGCTTTTACTTGTTTACAAATAGAGCCTTCGAAACTAAAAATAACAAGGGCTAATAAAGTATGACAGTGAAGTGCCTGCAGTCAAGGGAGGCAAGAATAAGCAACTGAAAGCTATTACCGATGTGGCATAAACAGGAGTGTCGAGCATCTACGAAGTTGTGAAAACCGTCATGCTCTCTTTTAAAATACTGGCCTCCTTCTTAACTTTTGGACGACTCAAAATTTCACTGAGTCATTTCTCACAAGTCATTTTAATCATGTAGTTAATCGTTTGACACCGTTAAGTTAAATCTCTGTTCTTACAGACTTAATTAATCAGAATTAAGACTTTAATCAAGTTGGGAGAGACCTACAGTCCCTCGCAAAACAAAAACCTGTCTTGCAAACGATTCACGGAGTCACCGGTTGCAAATGCTTCTGTAAGTTCACACCTTGTTACATGCTCTACCTGTATAAAGGGTGCATTTCCAAAAAGTGTGTTTTTAAAACAGGGATTTTAAAGGGGGTAAGTCGATGTTGCCTTTATAGACGAAGATAAAATAAAGTTGTACATAGTCGGCCAGAGCCTTTTCTCCGGAGCCGGTTTGTGCTGGGTTTCCTGATGGGGCTGGGGACCCATGCTGCCGTGGGTGTGGAGGACCGGCCCGGCGGGGGGAGCCACGGGGCTCCCTGTGGGGCCGCTACGTGTGCACACGTGGGGTGAGGAAGGTGGCACTGGGATGCGGGGGTGGACAGCAGCGAGAGGTGGCCCACGTCCTGGGCGGCGTCCGCAGGAGACCTCCCTCCGCCTGGTGACGGCGGCCTGCAAATCTGGCCCTGCGTTCCCCTGTGAGCCTGAGCACATTCCTTTCCTCTCGGCCTCAGTTTCCTTTCCTCTGTGAAGCGAATACATTCCAGAAAGAAAGAGGAGGAGTATTTCCTGGTACAGCTTGTGACGCTATTCGTTTCATCGCAGTGAGACGGAAATTTTAGGGCACCGGAGAACAGACTGGTCACAGGGGTTTCGCTGCCCCTCGACTCCACGCACACGGGGGCAGACAGGGTGGGATGCAGTCGACCCCCCGCTGCCATCCCTCCTCCTGAGCTCGGGGTCACCTGTGGGCCCGAGTCCGTCAGGCCTTCCTTCCCTGGGCCCAAGGCTGGGGAGTATCCCCTCGGGATGGGGGATTTGGAACCCCTGGTGACACTCGAACTCAAACGTGCCCCTCTCGGAACACTGCAAAGAAAGTTTCTTCCCATCCCGGGGACAGAAACACGAAAAACAAGCCAGCACGATTGCTGCGCAAAGGCAGGAACACAAAGGTGAGTGCAAGTACACGTTCTCCCCACCGGAGCCCGTCCCTTCCTCGCTGCAACACGCCCAGCTTCGGTGTGTTTTGCGCGGGGACAGTAGAAACAGGGTGACGTTTTGGGACGTCACACCACACGCGTGGTGGCAGCACAGCCCCGGGGCCATACTGACGGCCGCTGGACCGCGTGCTTCTGAAAGATTAGCTTGATACTGTGTGAATTTTACCCCAACAGCAAGAACGACAGGCAACCGCCCTGTCATATGTGACCTAGAGCAGGCACTCGGATCCTACTGAACAAATACATTTCACCTTCTTCCAATAAGAAGGGAAAACACAGGGCGTTGGCAAAGGCTCTTCACACCTTTGGGGAGGTTCTCCTCGAGAAACCCTAACAGTTTGGAGCATCTGACGCCATTAATTCCGACGTGGCGGACGTCTGTTTTGCGCCAGGCAGGATGCTAGGTTATGGGGAGGGGACTAGGATACAGGAGGAAGTCCTGCGCTCGTGGGGTTTCTAATCTGATAAAGGGAACACACAGACGTCAGATCAACCGTAACGCAAGCCGGACACACACAACAGAACGTTTTGGGACCTTAGGGGAAGGAGAAATGGATTCAATTCCAAAGTTCACAACACAACGAGCCGTTGAAGTGGGCCTGTAGAAGGAGCATGATTTCGATGAACAGAAGGGAGGAAGGAAGGGCGCGTAGGTGGCTTCGTCAGTTAAGCGTCCGACTGCGGCTCAGGTCACGATCTCGCAGTCTGTGAGTTCGAGCCCCGCGTCGGGCTCCGTGCTGACAGCTCGGAGCCTGGAGCCCGCTTCGGTCTCTGTGTCCCCCTCTCTCTCAGCCCCTCCCCCACGCATGCTCTGAATCTCTCTCCTGAAAGTAAACATTAAAAAAATTAAAAAAAAAAAAAGACATGAGGAAGGACATTCTAGGCCGATGAAAGGTAGGTGGGGTTACGGGCACTCCATGATCAGGGAGTGCTGAGAGGTTTGTGGAGTTTTTGTAGAGACCACGTAGGGGGGTGTGGGGGACAGCAGCAGAGAAGGGAGGAGGATACCGAAGGGAAAGTAGGGCCCTGAGGGGCAGCAGTCTTGAGCTGCCTCCCGCTGGGCTGGAGGGGCCTAGCGGGTGCCGTGGTGTGCCGTCTACACAGCCCCATCCGCACAGCCCCGTCCACACAGCCCCGTCCGCACAGCCCCGTCTACACAGCCCCGTCCACACAGCCCCATCCACACAGCCCCGTCCACACAGCCCCGTCCACACAGCCCCATCCACACAGCCCCGTCCGGGACTGACGCACTCGCCACACCAGCTGCCGGGAGCATTGATAGCCGACAGCTCTGAGCCAGTCTCCTCTCAGGACCGTCCTCCCTGGAGCAGCTCCTGCCCTCCTCCTACTGGATAACGCACAGAAGCAAATGCTCGCTCTCCTGCTTTAACGTGGGAGGACTCTGAGCGGCCTCTCCCATTCCAGAGCCCCCCGCAAGGCCGGCGGGGCCTCTGATGCAACCACGTTGCAGTTCAGTTTGTCCTGCTGTCCAGTCTTGCTTCCTTCATGCCCTCATAGGTGTTGCTCCCAAGGCGACTCCCCATGAAAGCCCCTGTATGCGAATCTCAGAGTGTTTTCAGGAACCCCTGTCTCAGAGCAGGACTTTGGCATCACATGGGGGCAAATGGGCCCCTAATACAAATGAAAATTGCCCCCGGGTGTGGGGAAATGAGAAGGCATAATCTTTGCCTCGGGGACGTCCTTCGTTCATCAGCCTCCGGCCACAGGCCCCGCCTGACTCTTGGTCCCTACGCTTCCGTTTGTCAGTTGCACCTTTGCTCCCGTTATTCGTCTGCTGCCTCAGTCCCCGAGGCATCTCCCCGTACACTACTCTCTGTCAAGGTCACGGACCATCTTTATCCTTGGCTGTGCTACAGCCACCTGACATCCTCTATTCTGTACCGGTCAGTGACTTCCTGGGCTCAGGTGAACCACACACCAGCTCCACCCATTTTTGTGTTCACAACACTTTACTCCTTAAACGTTTATAACGGCTCCAAATTCCCCTGGCAGAAGAGCCGAAATCCACCAGGTGCTTTCATATATCGAAACTCAATTCAGCGTCTTCGCAAAGTAGATAAGGTTGGGTTTTATTACCCCAAGAAACTGAGGTTAAGGGAACACAACATTCTAATCATGAATCAGACTAACTCCAGCAACAGTAACCCCCACCTAACTGCCTAGCACGATGCCTCGCACAAAGCAGTCGTTCCATTATTTTCTAATGAATGAGTGAACTTCCTTATCTCTTAATTAAGCTCTCTATATTGGCAATTCAAGTTTCTATTTCACTACACAAAGTTCGGCTGTCCTCTCTCCAAAATCCCCCCTATGTTTCTAATAAAACTGCGTGTGACAGAGTTCAAAGACTGATTGAATTGTCTCCTGGTTCCAGAAATCAGTGGGTGTTCTTTGGGCCAAAAATTACTTCGTTAAGACTTTTGCTATGAGCGTGGTTGCAGAAGTCTGCATTCTCATCGTCTCTAGGAAGCCATAAAACAACAGCAAGAAGAATGAATTAAAAAGCAAACTCCATTTTCAACCAAACTTAGAGAGAGACAGACTTTTCAGGTTTCACACTGAGGGCTACTAAACGCGGCCACCGTCGGGCAAGAATTACGTGGGAGCAAGTAAAGAGGAGGGCAGTCAGAGGGGCAGCAGGACAGACCTCAGATGGCCTGCAGACATGCGAGTCCTGAGGGCGGGACACGGCGTGAGTCAGAGCTGTGGATATGGACAGGGCTTGAGGCAGAAACCCTCCTGGTCCCAGTCTGGTTCCGAGAAGCAGAGGAAGCAGAACTGCCAAATTTCCAAAGGTCAGGGGCGGAAACAAGAAGGGAGTCACTGGGCTGTGAAAACAGCCAGCCTGCAAAATACCACACCCTCCCCGCCACCTTCCCCCCGCCCCATGCACACACCCATACACACAAAACATGCTTCCAAGGTAGACACTGACAAAAGTAATATTGACTATAATCAGGATAGGAAGACTATACAAGTGTAGGAATATAATATTCTGTTACCATCATCAAATATATCTATCTCCGCTCAAAATGCGTACCGGGCAGTCCAGCGGTATTCCAGCTGAAAACCAAAGAAGAGAAGGAATCCGGTGTCCCTTCTACGAAACATCGCGCTGGATGCACTAGCTCCATGCTATAAGAGAAAGAAATTAGTGGTCTAAAAATTGGAAAAGAGGAAAATTCTCCAAAATACCTGACCCGTACCCTTCAAAGCTGAGCATCATCAAAAACAAGGAAAGTCTAAGAAACTGTCACAGCCAAGAGGAGCCTAAAGAGATAAGACAACTAGATGTAACTAGTTCTGGAATGGAAAAGAACATCAGCTAAAAACTAAGGAAATCTGAATAAAGTCTAAGCATTAGTTAATAATAATTTATCGGTATTGGTTCATTAAATATAATATACCATGCTACTGTAAGATATTAATAATAAGGGAAATTACAAGTAGGGTATATGGGATCCCTCTGTACTTTCTACATGATTTTTTATAAACCTAGTACTGTTGTGAAATATAAAGTTTATTTTTTAAATTGGAAAGGAAAAGACAAAGTATCTCTAGTTGTAATGATAGTATTGAATAACTGGAAAACTTAAGGGAATCACCAGAAAAAATATTGTGAGTCACAAGATAATTGAGTTAATAGGTGAAAGCACTAATACATAAAACTCAATTACACTTATGTTTGCAAATAACCATTAGTTAGAAGATGTGAGGGAAAAACAGACTCGCATTTTGAAAGAGCATGGAAAACTCCTAATTAAGATACATATTATATATCTGAAATATATAGGATTTAGTGATTCATCACTTACATATAACATCCAGTGCTCATCCCAACAAGCGCCCCCCTTAATGCCTATGATCCATTTAGCCCACTCAAAATTCTTCCAGCAACCTTCAGTTTGTTCTCTGTATTTAAGAGCCTTTTATGGTTTGCCTCCCTCTCTTTTTATCTTATTTTTCCCTCCCTTCCTCTACGTTTATCTGGAAAAACCCTACTTAAAAAATGTTTATTTATTTTGAGATCGAGCACAAGAGAGGGAGAAGGGCAGAGAGAGGGAGGAGAGAGAGAATCCCAAGCAAGCTCCCGCTTGGGGCTCTATCCCTCTCTCTCTCAAAAAAAAAGGGGGGTGGGGGAATTTAGTCTATATTAAAGATGGCTTTTTAAATCAAATGAGGGATACATTAAATTTCTTATTTAAGGAGTCAACCAAATGGACTGCCCTCTGGGGGAGAAAAATTAAACTTTGATTCTTATGTCACATCATACGTGGTTAAACTTCCAAAAGATTGGAATATAGATTCCAAAAGATAGGAATATAGATTCCTATATTTAGGAGCGCTTGGGTGGCTCAGTTGGTTGAGGTTGATTTTGGCTTAGGTCATGATCTTCTGGTTCGTGGTATACAAGTCCCACGTTGGGCTCTGGGCTGAGAGTGCAAAGCCTGCTTGGTCTGCTCTCTTCTTCTCTCTCTGCCTCTCTCTCTGTCTCTCTCTCTCTCTGTCTCTCAAAAATAAACATTTTTAAAAATGGGCAAAAGTTTTAAAAAAAAGATAAAGTATTTAAATGTAAAAATTGGAACCACAGAAGTTCTAATAGGAAACACAGGAGAATTTCTTCATAATTTGACATTGGCAATGGCTTTCTGAAAATTCAGAAGACCTAAACAGATTAATAAATTCAGCTTTGTGAATGTAAAAATGTGCACGACACAAACATCACCAAAAGAAAAATCAGAAGACAGACAACAAATAGGCGAAAATATTTATATGCAGTTGAACTCGTTCTCTAATAACTAAAGTGGCACATGCATTCTCAGTACTTTTCTATGTGGTGGAAATATTTAATAATGGAAAGTTAATTAATTAATGGATATTCATACTACGGAATGTGATGCTATTAAAAAGAATGCTTTTGGTGTCCTGTAAGTGAAGGGGCCATGTTGGTGGGTGACCCCGGGAAAGGTACCAGGCGAGAGGCGAATCGGGAGGAGTGGTAGCACGTGCAGTCCGCGGGTGAGAGACGGCAGGCTCTGGTGAGCGCAAAGGCAAGAAGGATGACAACGGCATCGGCACGGCCATTGACTTTGTGCTCTCCAATGCCCGGCTAGTGCTGGGGGTGGGCGGAGCAGCCATGCTGGGCATCGCCACACTGGCAGGTAAGCAGGTGAGCCCATAGGAGAACGTGGCAAGTCTACTTCTAGGACTCCACTCTGAAGAAATAGGTGGCAATACAAATAAATCTATCCCAAAGTACGATGGGGCGATCAGTGCCCCTACCAGCCCCAACCGCCTGAGCCATTCAGGGAAATTCATATCTTTCAGTACTCACTCTAAACATCAATGGACTCGATGCTCCAGTCAAAAGACATGGGGTAACAGAATGGATAAGAAAACAAGATCCATCCACATGCTGTTTACAAGAGACCCACTTTAGACCTAAAGACACCTGCAGATTGAAAGTAAGGGGATGGAGAACCATCTATCATGCTAATGGTCAACAAAAGAAAGCCAGAGTAGCCATACTTATAACAGACAATCTAGACTTTAAAATAAAGACTGTATCAAGAGATGCAGAAGGGCATTATATCATAATCAAGGGGTCTATAGACCAAGAAGACCTAACAATTGTAAACATTTATGCACCAAATGTGGTAGCACCCAAAAATATAAATCAATTAATCACAAACATCAAGAAACTCATCGATAGTAATACTGGAATAATAGGAGATTTCAACACCACACTCACAGCAATGGACAGATCATCTAATCAAAAAATCAACAAGGAAACAATGGCTTTGAATGACACACTGGACCAGATGGACTTAACAGATATATTCAGAACATTTCATCCTAAAGCAGCAGAATATACATTCTTCTCCAGTGCGCATGGAACGTTCTCCAGAATAGACCATATACTGGGACACAAATCAGCCCTAAGTAAGTACAAAAAGATCGAGATCATACTGTGCATATTTTCAGGCCACAATGCTGTGAAACTCGAAATCAACCACAAGAAAAAATTTGGAAAGGTAACAAATACTTGGAGACTGAAGAACATCCTACTAAAGAATGAATGGGCTAACCAAACAGTTAAAGAAGAAATTAAAAAGTAGATGGAAGTCAATGAAAATGATAACACCAAAACCCGAAACCTCTGGGACACAGCAAAGGTGGTCATAGGAGGAAAGTATATAGCAATCCAGGCCTTCCTAAACAAGGAAGAAAGATCTCAGATACACAACCTAACCTTACGCCTTAAAGAGCTGGAAAAAGAACACCAAATAAAACCCAAGAACAGCAGAAGACAGGAAATAATAAAGATTAGAGCAGAAATCAATGTTATCAAAACCAAAAAAAAAAAAAAAAAAAAGTAGAACAGATCAATGAAACCAGAAGCTGGTTCTTTGAAAGAATTAACAAAATTGATAAACCACTAGCCAGTTTGATCGAGAAGAAAAAGGAAAGGACCCAAATAAGCAAAATCAAGAATGAAAGAGGAGAGATCACAACCAACACAACAGAAATAAAAACAATAATAAGAGAATATTATGAGCAATTATATGTCAATAAAATGGGCAATCTGGAAGAAATGGACAAATTCCTAGAAACATATATACTACCAAAACTGAAACAGGAAGAAATAGAAAATTTGAACAGACCCATAACCAGTAAGGAAATCGAATTAGTAATCAAAAATCTCCCAAAAAACAAGAGTCCAGGGCCAGATGGCTTTCCAGGGGAATTCTACCAAACATTTAAGGAAGAGTTAACAGTTATCCTCTTGAAACTGTTCCATAAAATAGAAATGGAAGGAAAACTTCCAAACTCTTTCTATAAAGCCAGCATTACCTTGATTCCAAAACCAGACAGAGACCCCACTAAAAAGGAGAACTATAGACCAATTGCATCCTGATGAACATGGATGCAAAAATCCTCAACAAGATATTAGCCAACTGGATCCAACAATACATTAAAAAAATTATTCACCACGACCAAGCATCCGCAGGGCTGGTTCAATATCTGCAAAAACAATTAATGTGATTCATCACATCAATAAAAGAAAGGACAAGAACCATATGATCCTCTCAATAGATGCATAGAAAGCATTTGACAAAATACAGCGACTTTCTTCATAAAAACCCTCAAGAAAGTAGGGATGGAAGGAGCATACCTCGAGATCATAAAAGCCATATATGAACGACCAAACGCTAATATCATCCTCAATGGGGAAAATCTGAGAGCTTTCCCCCTCAGGTCAGGAACAAGACAGGGATGTCCACTCTCACCACTGTTATTCAACACAGTATCGGAAGTCTTAGCCTCTGCAATCAGACAACACAAAGAAATAAAAGGCATCCAAATCGGCCAGGAGGCGGTCGAACTTTCACTCTTCGCAGATGACATGATACTCTATATGGAAAACCCAAAATATTCCACCAAAAAACTGCTAGAACTGATTCATGAATTCAGCAAAGTTGCAGGATATAAAATCAACACACAGAAATTGGTTGCATTCCTATACACCAACAATGAAGTGACAGAAAGAGAAATCAAAGAATCGATCCCATTTACAGTTGCACCAAAAACCATAAAATACCTAGGAATAAATCTAACCAAAGAGGTGAAAAATCTATACACTGAAAACTATAGAAATCTTATAAAAGAAATTGAAGAAGACACAAAGAAATGGAAAAAGATTCCATGCTCCTAGATAGGAAGAACAAATATTGTTAAAATGTCAATACTACCCAAAGCAATCTACATATTCAATGCAATCCCTATCAAAGTAACACCAGCATTTTTCACAGAGCCAGAACAGATAACCCTAAGATTTGTATGGAACCAGAAAAGACCCCGAATAGCCAAAGCAATCTTGAAAAAGAAAACCAAAGCAGGAGGCATCACAATACCAGACTTCAAGCTATACTACAAAGCTGTATTCATCAAGACAGTATGGTACTGGCACAAGAACAGACACTCAGATCAATGGAACAGAATAGAGAACCCAGAAATGGACCCACAAACGTATGGCCAACTAATCTTTGACAAAGCAGGAAAGAATATCCAATGGAATAAAAACAGTCTCTCCAGCAAGTGGTTCTGGGAAAACTGGACAGCGACATGCAGAAGAATGAACCTGGACCTCTTTGTTACAGCATACACAAAAATAAACTCAAAATGGATGAAAGACCTCAATGTAAGAAAGGAAGCCATCAAAATCCTCGAGGAGAAAGCAGGCAAAAACCTCTCTGATCTTGGCCGCAGCAACTTCTTACTCAACACGTCTCTGGAGGCAAGGGAAACAAAAGCAAAAATGAACTACTGGGACCTCATCAAAACAAAAAGCTTCTGCACAGCGAAGGAAACAATCAGCAGAACTAAAAGGCAACCAACAGAATGGGAGAAGGTATTTGCAAATGACATATCAGATAAAGGGTTAGTATCCAAAATCTACAAAGAACTTATCAAACTCAACACCCAAAAAACAAATAATCCAGTGAAGAAATGGGCAAAAGACAAGAATAGACACTTCTGCAAGGAAGACATCCAGATGGCCAACCGACACATGAAAAAATGCTCAACATCACTCATCATCAGGGAAATACACATCAAAACCACAATGAGATACCACCTCACACCTGTCAGAATGGCTAAAATGAACAACTCAGGAAACAACAGATGTTGGCGGGGATGCACAGAAAGACGATCTCTTTTGCACTCTTGGTGGCAATGCAAGCTGGTGCAGCCACTCCGGAAAACAGTATGGAGGTTCCTCAAAAAACTAAAAATAGAACTACCCTACAACCCAGCAATTGCACTACTAGGCATTTATCCAAGGGATCCAGGTGTGCTGTTTCGAAGGGACATGTGCATCCCCATGTTTATAGCAGCACTATCCACAACAGCCAAAGTATGGAAAGAGCCCAAACGTTCATCAATGAATGAATGGATAAAGAAGATGTGGTATATATATGCAATGGAGTATTACTCCTCAGCCACGGAGGGGGATGGGGGGCCAAGGCAATGGCAGTCCCCAACTCTCTACACGAACTATTAACAGCATGTTTAAAACCTGGAAGGATAAACCTCGAACTTAGCCCCCAAATCGTTAGCCATTAAAAAAAAATTCTCCCCAGATTTATCGAGCTATTATTGATGTTAGTCATTTCATAGAAGGAAGAATTACACTTTATACTCCCTAGGCTTCTTTATTTCTTTAAACAAACATGCACCACTTTCATAATCTGCCAGAACAATAGAAATATTTCCATTTTAGAAAATAAAAGGAGATCTTTGTGGTTATGGGAAGCTAAGGAACCGCAGAGAGAGACTCTAAAAAAGAGGGCTCACGGGTGAGGTGAGCAGGGGGACGCTCAGCCTGACATGACACCTGCCCACAGAGGTCTCGGTGCTTTGCCGAAGATGCTGACGTCAGTGCTGGGAAGGGGCATTAGGGTTCACAGTGAGCGGTGTGTGCAAGTTGGCATTAGAAGCCTGCAGAACGTTTTTTTTGATCACACAGGAGATAAACGAGACTATAATTGGAGCCCAGCGAGGCAGGAGAACGATCTCCATCGAAAGTGCACTGTGCAGCCTCTGCTCCGTGGTTGCCTTGGTTGGAGGGAGGGATTCTTCCTAATTTTGATGACATCACCATGAACACATCACATGCAAATAAAGCGAACAGTGGTTCAGGTGATGCGCTTTGTGGTCCAGCTGGGCTCTTCTCGGGGGGATAACTGAGGAGGAGTCAGACGGGGCTCACGCAGTGGACAAGGAGGGAGCTTACGAGGGAATGCGTTTGAACTCTGCGTTCTTGGGGTCACAGAATTGCTGAGCGGTTCACTGGAAGCCTTCTAACTAAGGTGCAGCAAAAATTCACAGTTTGGGGGCCCTCCTGTTTTCCAAAGCTTACCGAGACGACAGCTAACATGCAACAAGAGAGATTCAAAAGATGGTTTTGGAGGTGCCTGGGTGGCTCAGTCGGTTGAGTGTCTGACTTTGGCTCAGGTCATGATCTCATGGTTCGCGGGTTCGAGCCCCGTGTCGGGCTCTGTGCTGACAGCGCGGAGTCTGGAGCCTGCTTCGGATTCTGTGTCTCCCTCTCTCTCTGCTCCTCCCCAGCTTGTGTTCTCTCTTTCTCTCAAAAATAAACAAACATTAAAAAAATTAAAAAAAAAAAAAGATGGTTCCATACAAGAGCTACTTTGGGAAAACAAACTGACACTTATTTGAAAGTTGAACATATACCCACCGTGCAATCCAGGGAGTCTAGACCTAGGTATTTCCTCAAGTGAAATGAAGATCTCAGTAGATCTCAGTCTATAAAAAGCTCTATTCTAGAATGTTCATACCATCATACTTCATGGTGAAGGACTGAATGCCTTCTCCTTCAGAAGATCAGGAACAAGACAAGTATGTCTGCTGTTGCCACTTCCATTCATGTTGTACCTGAGGTGCTTGGCAGGGAAACAAAGGCAAGAAAAAGAAACAAAATGCACTCAGATTGCAAAGGAAGAAGTAAAACTGTGCCTATAAAGTGACATAATCTGAGGAATCTGTAAGAAAGCATTAGAGCAAACAAATAAATTCAGCAGACTATAGGATACAGTGGCAATATGCAAAAATCAATTACGTTTCTATCTACTGGCGATGAGCAATCCAAACATGAAATGAGAAAACAATCCCATGTACAAGGACATAGATAAATTTAACAAAAAGGTGCAAAATATGTGCACTGAAAGCTAGAAAACATCACGGAAGTAAATAAGAGGTGCACTAAGTCAACGGAAGGACATTCCGTGCTCATCGACTGGAAGATTTGGTAGCTTAAAGATATTTTTAAAATGTCAACACTTTCTCTTTTTAAAGTTTATTTATTTATTTTGCGAGAGAGAGAGAGAGAGAGAGAGAGAGAAAGCGGATGAGGGGACAGAGAGAGAGGGAGAGAAAGAATCCCAAGCAGGCTCCGTACTGTCAGCGCACAGCCTGACACGGGGCTCGATCCCACGAACTGTGAGATCATGACCTGAGCCGAAGTCAGACACTCAACCGACTGAGCCACTCAGGGGCCCCAAAAGGTCAGTACTTTCTAAATTGATTTCTAGTTTCACTAAAATCCCCATCACATCCCCGGCTGGCTTAAAACGTTGTGTGTGTGTGTGTGTGTGTGTGTGTGTGTGTGTGTGTGTGTGTGGAAACTGACAAGCTGATTCTGTAGAGCAATGAAGGGAATCCAGAAGAGCTAAAACAACTTTTAATGAAAATGAAGTTGGAGCACCCCGACTTTCCAATTTCAAAGTCTACCACAAAGCTACTATGATTAAGACAACGTGGCACAGCATAAGGACAGACATGAAGATCAAGGGATTAGGCTTGAGCGTCCAGAAATAAACCCTCATGCTTATGGCTCACTGATTGTTTAACACGGGTGTCAAGATGATCCAGTGGGGGGAAAGAGTGGTTTCTTTCAACAACTAGTGTTCAAACAACTAGACATTCACATGCAAAAGAATGAAGCTGGACCACTACCCCACTCCATACACACAAAAAATTAAAATAGATCCCAGATCTAAATGTAAGAGCTAAAACCGTAAAGTTCTTAGAAGAAAACAGTCATAAATCTTTATGACCTTCAGTTAGGCAAATTTGAGGTGATGAAAAGCTTTGAAACGTAGATTGTAGTGACAGTTGCACAACTCTGTGAATATACTTAACATCATTGAATTGTGTATTTTGTTTTTTGTTTTGTTTTTATTTATTTTTAAAGAAAGACAGAGAGTGCACATGAGCAGGGCAGAGGTGGGGGGAGAGAGAGAATCCCAAGCAGGCTCCACGCTCACGCAGGGCCTGATACGGGGCTCAATCCCACGACCCAGGGATTATGACCGGAGCCGAAATCAGGAGCTAGATGCTCAACCGACTAAGCCACCCAGGTGCCCTCAATGGTGCATTTTCAACAGGTAAATTTATATTATATGAATTATATCTCAATGAAAATATTTAATAAAAGAATGTGTATAATAGCTTTATTCATAATAGCCAAGGGGCTCAGTCAGTTAAGTATCTGACTTCAGCTCAGGTCATGATCTTGCGGTTGGTGAGTTCAAGCCCTATGTCAGCCTCTGTGCTGACGGCTCAGAGCCTGGAGCCTGCTTCAGATTCTGTGTCTCCCTCTCTGCCCCTCGCTGGCTCACACTCTGTCTCTCTCTCAAAAATAAACAAACAGTAAAAAAAAAAATTCATAATAGCCAAACACTGGAAATAATCCAATTGTTCACTAGCAAGAGAATGGATAAACAAGCTTGGTATATTCATGAAATAGTACACTACTTAGTAATGTAAGTGAAGGAATCATCATGTACGCAACAACATCAATATGCCTCGGACACATTATGTTGAGCAAAAGAACCCAGATGCAAAAGGCACGTATCGTATGATTCTATACAGATGAAGTTTTAGAACAGGCAAAATTAATCTATGGAGAGGGATGCCTGGGTGGCTCAGTGGGTTAAGCACCACCTCTTACTTTCGGCTCAGGTCATGATCTCACAGTTTGTGTGTTTGAGCCCTGTGTTGGGCTCTGTGCTGACAGCTCGGAGCCTACTTAGGATTCTCTCTCTCCCTCTCTCTCTGCCCCTCCCTGCCTCTCTCTCTCTCTCTCAGAATAAATAAGTTTAAAAAACCCTAATCTGTGGAGGAAAAAAATGATAACAGCTGCCTTTGGGGGTGTAGTATCTGCTGCAAAAGAGGACAGAGGAATAAACTGCGTGATGGAGATTTCCTAGATCTTACTGGGTGTGGGCGACCTGGGTAGATACATTTGTCAAAATTTACTGTACTGTACCCTTAAAAATATGCATGTTTTATGGCACGCAAATTGTACATCAATAAAAAAATACTGCCACCATGCCCGGCTGGCTCCGTCAGTGGAATGTGCAACCCTTGATCTCAGGGCTGTGAATTCGAGTCCCATGTTGGGTGTGGAGGTTACTTAAAAGAATAATAAAATCTTAAAAAAATACGCTGCAGAAAAATTACAGGCTCAAGCATCTCGGGGGACCAGAAGTGGGAAATGAAAGAAAGCGGTGAGCAAACGTTGAGACCTCAGGTCCGTCGGATCCTGGACCCTAAAGCTGGCAGGCTCTGCCAGCAGTTCTGATCCCGTGGGCCAACTCTGCTCTTTTGATATGGGGGGCTTGAAGCCAGAGGCTACATCGGGCCAGGGCGACCTCACCCCTGAAAGAAGACGAAAGAATTGCTTGTTGGCAGCTGCAGGCCTCGTAAGCCAGAGGATGAACACCAGCTCACAACTAAGACTTGAACTAAGCCCCAGGCACGGGGCTCCGTGACCCGATCTGCGGAATCCCCAGAACTACAGGGCCTGAGATCCGAACCACCGACATAAAGCCTGGCTGTAGACTGTAACTCTAACCTACTGACTGGAAGGAGTGTTAAGCTGAAGTCTCTAGAAGCAGAGTCTGAGACGGGGGGTCCAGTGCAAGTGGTGTACCAGGGGCTGCTCTGTGGAGAAGGGAGGAAACGATGTAGGATAGGGCAGGGGAAGAAGGTAAGTGAGGGTGCGTTCTGTATTAGGGTTCTCCAGAGAAACAGAACCAATAGGAGATTATCTATCTATCTATCTATCTACCTATCTATCCATCCATCCATCCATCCACCCACCCACCCATCTGTCATCTATCTAGAGACTTTTCTAAAGAACTGGTTCATGTGGTTATGGAGGCTGACAAGGCCCAAGGTCTGCAGGGTGCGTCTGCAAACTGGAGAGCCGGAAGAACTAATGGTATAGTTCCAGTCGGAGGCCTTGAACCCCAGCGAGAGCCAGTGTTTCAGTTTGAGTCCGAAGGCAGGGCCAAAACCAATGTCCTACCTTGAAAGCACTCAGGCAGAAGGAATTTGCCTCTTTTACTTGCGGGAGGGTCAGCCTCTTCGTGATATTCAGGTCTCCACCTGATGGGGTGAGGCTCACCCACACTAGGGAGGACAATCTGCTTTTCTCAACCTAGCGATTCAAATGTTAATCTCAACCAGAACCCTTCACCCAGAACAACGGCTGACCAAATGTCTGACCAAATGTCCCGTGGCCTAGTCAAGTTGACACGTTAAAATTAACCGTCCCAAGTTCCCTGCATTGGCCTGATCCCACAGGGCCTCTCAGGCGTGAATTGTACCACAGAATTAATCCCACTTTGAGGCACAGGGTCTGGTCTCTTGTGTCCCCATGTCAGTGAGGCATCCCTGACAAGTTAAGCCAAGAATAGTTCTCTGGGGAAGGGAGCGACCAACGCTCACAGCAGACAGAGGAGGGGTGTGCCAGCAGGCAGAGGCTTCTGGGTAGGGCACCCACAACATCCTGTACAGAAGCAACCTCGAGATTCCTATATAGGGATGAGGAGCACAGACAGACACACAGACAGAAACAAATCTTTATAAGCAAACTAACAGAAAATCTCCGGTGAAAATGAGCATGCAAACCCAAATCCCACAGTCCAAGGAAAAACTATACTTCTAGAACAATGAACAAGATCAATAATCAAAACAGGAGCTCACTTGAGATGAACTCAGTGTAACAGAACAGTGCAGGAAATACTTTCAAATAAACATGCTGATCTGTCTTGAGGAAGTCACAATGCCCAGTACAGTGACAAAAGATCCTACATTCACCGACACCAGGATGGGCTGATCCTACCAGAGGTGTTAAAAGACACACATGTGGGTGTCAAAAGTAAACTCCCTTCTAGAACTGAACTTAATTTCTATTTTGAGATCCCAGTCCTACCGGAGGGAAAGACCCAATCTCAGTCAATTCAGTGTCTTACCTGCTCCCCTCTTCCTCAGTACCAAGCCGTGTTACCATTTTGGGAAAGGGACTCTGGTCTTGGTCACCTGTTGACGTCACTATCTGCTGAGCAGCACCTCATCCTGTCTGGGCCTCAAACATCAATCCATGAGGTGACCTGCTGAGCTGACCCGCCCTCGCGTCCAGGACTTCCCCAGGCTACGTATCAGATCCTCTGGTGACACAGGACACGCTCCATGTTTTCCTGTTTTACTCTGTGGCCTCGGGAGGCCTAGTGAGGCTGTCTGGGGCCTCTGCTACTTCATGCTGCTCTAGCCGGCACCAGAGACCTTCCTCCTGCCCCCCACTCCGTGTCTGGCTCATGGGAACCCTCGAAGGCTGTGTTGGTACACGTGTAGACACCCATATGCTGGGCTGTCTCCACACCTGCCCCGCGACGGGGATCTCGGGGATCGTGCTTCCTCCCCACGCTTGGTCCTGGGACAATGGCTCATAAATCCCCGTTTGCTCAGGTATCAGAACCTCGGCGGGGATTCTATCAACGCGGCCCAACCCCAAGGGCTTGGTCACGAGAGGTGGCAGGGCAAGGACTCTTCTCAGGGACTCAGGGACGCTTACTACCATCTGCCTGTTTTGTTTTCCTTCTGACTCCTCTGCTACTACTCTCTCTCAGCCCATCGAGGCCGCTTGCCTCCAGGGCCCCTTCCAAAGAAGTTGGCCTTGGGGGGCAAAGGTGAGGATGTGTCACTTCAGGAACACAGATGGGACGTGTTTAATTTAAAAATTATGATAAATTCAGATGTGCGAGTAGACAAAGAAGAGGAGGGAAGTGAAGATGAAAGGATGGGCACACAATTTGGAGGATGGGAGAATGTCTTCTGAAAACTGGCGTATCTAGGGGCGCCTGCTGGCTCAGTCAGAAGAGCACGCGACCCTTGATCTCAGGTTTGTGAGTTCGAGCCCCACGTTGGGTGTAGAGATTACTTAAAATCGTTTTTAAAAAACTGGAATATCTAATATTCAAAACTCCTAAACTTGTGCTGTTGAAATACAGACCGCCCCTTGCCCCCAATCTCTTTAAAGCCTCTGTAGAGTTCTAAAGATAAAACGGCCTGATGTGGGTGAGGTTTTTGTGAAACTCAAGGGACTCAGCTCCACATTTGAGTCAAGATACTGCAAACGAGTGTGTGGGATGATCGTTCACGAACTGAGCTAATTCAGTGGAAGCAGAGGCAGAATGTCTAGCCAGAGGAAATGATGAGAAAGTAAGCCCTCCAGGGGTTCACAGAAACATGGGAAGGCTTTGAAGACACATCTTATCTAGATCCTTAAAGAGAAGGACACCTGGCCTCACATGTGCATTAGACACGTGGGAAGAGATGTTGGAGACACGTGGGCCCCCTCTTAATCTGTGGACACAGTCACAGAAAAACTCACTCACCCATGAGGCACTGACGGAGAACCTTCGAGGGGCTAGACGTGCTGGGTACCAAGGATACAAGAATGAAAATCACATGGAACTTGTCACGAAGGCTCTCTCAGTCCGTGGTAAACAAACACGCACAATGAGATGAGCTACGGGCCGTAGAGAGGGATGTAACCGGGGAAGGAATGAACAGCCCCTGCACCAACGAACTGCAGGGGAACTCAGCTCTTGGAGAACATGTGGGGGCTTCCTTTGTGCCCCACGCATTGCCTCTTCTGCCCCCCGAGGCTCCCAGAACGGTCTGCCAACGTGGTCCTAATCCACGAGTCTGCATTTCTGCCACAGGGCGCTGGATATTTATGTATGTGTCCTTTGCCTAATTAAAAGTGGGAAGTTTCTCTTTGTTGATTTCTGTGATCGTCATGAACTACTGCTTCCTGAGCACAGGGAAGGACCTGCTCCAGGAGGACCGCTCCCTGACACCACAGCTAAGCTTGTGGGAGAGCGCAGGGAAAGCATCGAGAACAAGTGTCATCAAAACAGGAAGGTGCCCATCATGTCAAACACCTCTGGGTGAGATAACGGCCTTAGTGTCCAGAGTCGGCCCGGAGAACAACAGACTCTTTCTGGAGAGGGACCTTTGTCCCAAAGAGACTGGGAGAGACTCGTGGCACATTGGCTTTTCGGGGGCAGGTCGTTCTTTCTCAAGTGGGTGTTAAAGGCAATTCTCCTCCATTTTCCATACGCGCAGCCACCAAAATAAAACAAATTCCGTAAGTTTCAAGAGCTGAGGACGGAAATAAGCTCCTGTACTGCCTGAGGGTCTTCCAACAGAGGAACGCACGGGATTCTGACACAATAGGAAATTTGTAACAAAAATTCCTGCACGAAGTCCAAGCTTTCCTTTCTTTCAATGGATGAACAAACCCAAGGCAAAATAGTCTTTGGGGTAACCCAGAGAAAGAGGCAGAGCTGCGAGGTGGAGGCCTTGCCTGGCCCACTGGGGTGACTTGGGAAGGGAGGGGAGCGGGGGGAGGGGAGCGCGGGGGAGACTCAGCCTGAGCCCTGGTCTTCTCCGTGCTGCTGACTGGCTGTGACTTTGAGTCTCTGTTTCCCTTCTTGGGACTCCAAGTTCTCTGCCTTCAGGATACAGACTAAAATTGGATTCTTTTGTAGTTCCCGAAGTTCTACTTAGTTCTTTTCCAAATCCGTGATGTGTCATCATAGTTTCCCATCCCCTGCAGATCTTTTCAACGTTGTTTATTGGTTTGTAAATCTTGTATTTATTTTAAAATATGTCTCACGCTTTCAGTATCTAAAGCCTGCATGGGTCTGCTTCTGCTGGTTCTAGAATATACCGCTTCGTTTCTGCGCGTGTATCTGGTCATATTTGACTGTGACTGCTCATTGACCCTGAAGATTCTTTGGGGGGATTTCCCAAGATGTGGGGTGAAGCTGCCCCTATCCCAAAGGTGATTTTGAGTTTGCTTCTGTCACACACAAAGGGGCACTATCGGGTTTGGACAATACTTCAGCTCACAGCCCGACGTTTATCGGACCGCCTCAGTGAGGCAAGTTTAGACCCCAGGTCCACACAAGGGCTGGCCTGTGCTCACAGCCTCAGGGAGGGCTCAGGGCAGTGATTCCTGTCTTGCCGCACATCAAGCACTTGTCCCTAAACCCCTGGGATTCAGCGAGGGAAAGGAGGTTTCCATTTGCCCCACTCGTACCCTAAGGATTGTAGCCGCCCGGGGGGACGCGGGGCTGGCTCCTATTAGACTTCCCGACCTGGAACACCCCTGAGCCCGTCCCTCGGGAAGCCACCCCAAGACAGTTCCCAGCCTCTCTGTCAAAAATATATTTAAATATGTATATATTTTTTAAGATTTTATTTTGGGGGCTGCCTGGGTGGCTAGTTGGTTGAGCGTCTGACTTCGGCTCAGGTCATGATCTCACGGTTTGTGAGTCTGAGCCCTGCATCGAGCTCTGTGCTGACAGCTTGGAGCCTGGGGCCTGCTTCAGACTCTGTGTCTCCCTCTCTCTCTGCCTGACTGTCTGACTCACGCTCTGTCTGTCTCTCTCTCAAAAATGAATAAACATTAAACAAATTTAAAGATTTTATTTTTTTAAGTAATTTCTACACCCAACACGGGGCTTGAACTTGCAACCCCAAGACCTAGAGTCGCATGTTCCTCTGACTGAGCCAGCCGGGTGCCCCTCTTCACGTGTGTTATGCATACGTGTTTAGAATTGATACATCTTCTTGATGAACAGTAGTTTCATCATTTTGGGGGTGGCTTTCTATTCCTAGAGATATCTTCAAAATTAAAGTCTGCTTTTTGCCGACTATCACTTCCGAGCATGAACTTTAAGAGCCAAGGAGTCATTTTCCACAGTCCCTGTTTCACACTTCGGTAAGCTGTGGGAGGAACGTTCCAGGTGGCGGCTGTTCTGTCAGCCTGGGTCCTAGTGTGAAAACAACTGGGAACTGAGACCCCTAAGTGACTGGCAAAGGATGTGTAGCAAGAGAAATAATCTTGTTTTAAACTACTAAGATTTGGGTGTTGTTTGTTACGTAACATAACTCAGCCTGTACTGACTGATACAGAAATATCGGGCTAATGCCTCGAAAATGTTATCTTCGTTAGACGATCATATGAGACACTTGGCATCGGGTCCCCTGTCACCTCTGCACCCCGTATGTTCTCAACACTGCCCGTCCCCATCACTCACCTGTCAGGGACTGACCTTGCTCTCTTGTGGCCTTGCTCCCGTATACGGTTAACTTCACCCAGAACACTTCCCCCGCCCTTCACGCGGCTAAAGCTTGTCTTTTTTTTTTTTAATGTTTATTTATTTTGAGAGAGCGAGCGAGCTGGTAAGGGCAGACCGAGAGGGAGAGAAAGAATCCCAAGCAGACGCCACACTCAGCGCAGAGCCTGACACAGGCTCGATCTCATGACCGCGAGGTCATGACCTGACCCAGAATCAAGTCGGACGTCTAACTGACCGGGCCGCCAGGCGCCCCAAAATCTCATCCTTCAGGTCTCGTTTAAGAGGTCTGTCTAGTGACCCAGGGCAGATGCAAAGGACGCTTTGCCCAAATCTCTGTTACGGACTAGTGTCCCCAGTGTCTGTCTTCTGTGAGGACTGGTCCAGCCTCACAGATGCCCTCGTCTCTTGACTTTGGCTACCCGCCGTGAGCATAGCCAGTTCCTCTCCTCCTATGGCAACCTGCGGCCAACGGCTGGCCTCCGTGGGGTTGGGTAGTAAGCCCGCCCCCCCGCCCCCCCCCGACTCAAGGCGAGGCCAACTCTGTGGTACAAAGAGTACGTGTGTTTCTCTGGAACCGGCAGCCTCAGCTGACCGACCGACCGACCTCAGACACGAGTGCGCCCCGCCGACATCAGCAGAGTCTGGTCCAGACTGGAACGGCCCAGCAGAACCGTGAGCTTAGGAAACAGCTGTTGTTTTCAGCTGAACTTAGTCTCCCTGCTTATCCTTATTCCCCCGCCCCCTGTTCTTCCCTACTCCCTCTCTCCTCAGGGCATGCCCTCTATAAACCGCATGTGCCAAAGCCCTTGTCTTAGGTCCTGCAGGACGACACGGTCCCCGACTGCCTGTTCCTGGGCCGTGAACCCGTCCTGCACCGCCCCTCCACTGTCCCGGACATGGTTTCATTCATTCAGCGATCATGCCTCGAGCCTGTCTGGTTACTTACCTCTCCTACTAACTACAAACTTCCTGAAGGCACAGGCCTTGTTTTTATTATTACTGCTATTGACAGTAGCTGTATGTTCTTAAAAAAAAGATGGAGAGAAGGGTGGTAAAGTGGTTACCATTTTGTCTTCAATGCCCGGCACGCATTAGGTACTCACTGATAGTTGAATGAACGAGGGAATGAATGAACGAATGAATGGCTGTCCGGGACTAAGCAGAGAGATGCAGGCTGTAAGCACTTCTGTGAGCACATTGGAGATGAACGGCATTTCCATAAAGAATGGATCTTGGAGACTTTTCGGGTTCAAAGACCAAGGACTTCAGCGATAGAATTTCTCCGCCGAAGAAGGGCTAGATCCAGCATAGAAAAACACGGGAGCAGAAAATGGCTGAATTTTGCTACGAACAGAAAGAGGAGCATGTGGGACCGAGGCGACGTTGAACGGTCCTACTCAGTGAGGAGGGGCTCCGGGCCGGGTGCTCCCGCGGCCCGGTGCACACATTTTACACGTGTTATATGTTGCCGCACACGCACGGCTGAGGAGGTGGTTATTCCCGAAAGCATCGCTCTGTTTGAGTGCCTGTGATGGGAGACTCCTTCCTAGCTGGAAAGAGGTGAAATGCTGGTGTTCAGAGTTGGGAAAAAAATCAGATGATCATCTCAGGCTCCTTTCTCCGCCCTCCACCTCCGTCCTCCTGAACAGTCAGAATCCCGTCCACAACCACGTTGGTTTCTGTAGAGTCTGTAACAAGACGATCGTGAACCTGCAAACCTCGGGACAGGGCCTGGAAGGCCAATGTGTTCTAGTGAACACTGCCTTTCAGCTCCGCTCCTGGGGGAGTCTGCTGAGGATCAAAGGGCCAATGAAGGGCCAGACTCTGCAACGGTGGGTTTTGTCGGGGATGGAGGCCTGGTGGGGACGATCCCTCAATTTCTGACCTGCGTCCACCGGGGTCCCACCTGCGCAGGCCATTCTGCTCTCCCCGCGCACGCGCACGACCAAGGGGCATTCGCCAAAACCTGGGGCCACAGGTCACGCCTGGCCTGATGGCAGCCAGGCAGCATGGCTGAAACAGTGTTTTGTGTTTTGCGTTTTCTCCAAGGGAATACAAAACTGTGTCCTTGCAGCCTAATCGGCCAAGGCAACCTGTCTATGGGGAAAGAGTGTGGGATTTGTAGGCAAGAGACTGGAGTTTCAGTTTTGGCCCCCACAAGTGGGGTAAATCACAACGTCTCCTACTTCTCGGTTTTCCTAAACTACAAACTGGGCTGCATATCCCTTGACTTATTCCTTCAAAACGTTCTAATAAAGATTCAAAGAGTCACTGGATGCAACATAAAACATTCAAAGGACTTTGCACGGATTTGTTATTATTGTCGTTGTTTTATGACCATTGCTAAAACGCCATCAGAGTCTAGGACAGGAACCTAGAAACTTCAGAGGTTAACAGACGTGTGGACACTAAATTCAGGACACTACCATCCGGGTGGAGAGAGCTCCAATCCCCGCATCTCTCGCACTCCAAACTCTGGTCAGACTGAGCTGCACGGCATCAGCTTCTGGAATTCTCCACCCTCCCTCCAGACCCTGGACCTCTGCAGGCACTGCTTCCCTCCCTGCAGCATCGTCTGTTGCCTTCCCTGCTGCCCCTTCTCCTTCCTCTTACTCCCCATCTGGCTCAGCTCTGGGAAGCTAGCCCCGAGCGACCCCGACTCCACACCAAGTCTGCAAATAGATCCCTGTGTCACAGCACCCTTGGTCTCGCCCGGGGCCCCGTGTTCCCAGCACAATGTCGCGTTGTCCGTTTACACTTCTCTGTGCTCCCTGAGAGGCAGGAACATGTCTTACTCAGTAGCAGGGGGTTTGGACTAAGGACCAAATAAACACTGAGTAAATGGAGAAAGAAAGAAAGAAAGAAAGAAAGAAAGAAAGAAAGAAAGAAAGAGAGAGAGAGAGAGAGAGGGAGGGAGGGAGGGAGGGAGGGAGGGAGGGAGGGAGGAAGGAAGGAAGGAAGGAAGGAAGAAAGAAAGAAGCCCAGTCTGAGAGTTACAGCTGAGAAGCACGCTCAGCACACTGAAAGTGGACCCGAAACCCCGGGGACCCCTCGCTGGCACGTCTCGGGACACGTCGCGATTTCTAAGGCCGCGGAAAAGAGGACAGGTGGGTGGAGCAGCCCGCGCGTGTGGGGAGAAGATCCCGCTGCTTGGTGAAAGTTAGAGCAAAGCGGAGGTCAACTGGACACCTCTTGCTCAGAAATGTCAATCAAAACATGTCAGCCAAGACAACACAGGAGGGACCCAGCCTGGGCTCCAAGGGCCGTGCCCGTCGCCTGGTGCCACCACGTGCTGTGGCTGCCGGCTGGCTCACAGCGGGCGTTTCCGGTCCGTGTTCAGCGTCATGATTCCCCTTGAGTTAACACTCGGCAGGACCACCGGGGGCCAGGTTACCTGCAAAAGAGACAGCGGAAGTCCATTCTTTCAACGCAGGCTGAACCTACCTACCGTGGGCCGAGCAAGCGCTCCGCTTTGCCCAGGAGGGGCTCGGGCCGGGGCCGAATAGGCCTCCGTTCACGCTCCGGGGGCCCTCGGGCGTGCGGTGGGCTGATGCAAACGCGCACAACTCACCAGGCTACAACCCAGCACGACGTGTCCATGGGAGTTGCTTTTTTACTTAATGGCCACAAATCCTTTGCCATTCCTCCCATCAGGTGGTAGGATCTAAGGTCCCTCCCCTTGAATCTGGGTGTGCCTCCTGAGTCTGGGTCTCCAAGGGCCAGGCAGCTGGCACCGGGTTCTGCTAGAAAGCTTACGCTCTCAGAACCTGCCGCCACGCCGAAGGAGCCAGAGCGGCCACACGCAGGTGCTTCAGGGACAGTCCCGCCTGAGCTCAGACTCCAAGTCATCCCAGCCGGACACGAGGGAAGGAAAGTCCCGATGGTTCCGTACCCGGCAGAGGCCCCACGTATCACAGAACAAAGACAGGCCATCCTCCCGGGCCCGTCCGGACTTCCGACCTGTAGAATCACGTCCAACACGAAATGGCCGCTCTGTGCCATTTACACAAACTCACTGACATGCCTCATACACAACTACAGACGACAACGAAAACAGCCCACGATGAGACACGCCCTTCGGGCCGGGAACGCGATATCCTTCCTCTGTAAAGGCTTTACCGTGCACAGGGCTGGAGGACGGGCCCAGTGTTCCTTGGAGGCCTTGGAAGCTTTCCCACTGGTGGCTGGGGCCCTGCTCAGCTTTTCTCACTTCCTCCTGGTGTGGAGGTGAGTCTCACCCTTTCCGTGAAGAGCTGAGGGTCCACTTGTCCTGGGAGACCCAGAGCTGCTCACGCAGGACAGAGGTGCACGCCCCTGAATCACATCCCGCGTGAACCTGGTGTGCTCGGTGAGGTGCCGTGGGCAGCTGTGTGTCGCTTGCTCACGTTCCCGGTCACCTTGTGGCCCTCGTCACGCCCCGTGGCCACCGGGTAGCGGGGAGCTGCGGCCGCTGCTCTTCGATGGCTGCTGTGGCGGAAGGGGCCCTACTCGGGTTTTGGGAACAAGGGTCTTTTCCATAGGCTGGTGTGGCTTTCCAGGCACTGCCCCTCTCTCCACCCCCCCCTCCCCCAGGGTCATGTTAACGCTGGAGGGTCTTGGGGCGCCTGGGTGGCCCAGTGGGTTAAGCATCTGACTTTGACTCAGGTCACGATCTCATGGTTCGTGAGTTTGAGCCTCACATCGGGCCCTCTGCTGTCGGCAAAGACCCTGCTTCAGATTCCCTGTCCCCCTCTCTCTGCCCCTTTCCTGCTTGCTCTCTCTCTCAAAACTAAATCAACACTAAAAAAAATGAAAAAAAGTATTAAAAAAATGCTGGAGGGTCTTGACAGATGATGCACCTTCACGCTTTCTGTGGAACCTCCTCGTGCCCCTCGAATCTGTGTCCACGCCTTATCCTAGACTGTCTCCTCCCCTTTGCGCCCTTCAGCCCAGCACAGCGGTTGGTCAGGAGAACCAGGCTGTTGAACTGAACTCAAGGGGACACAGGGAATGGATGGCATGTCCCAGGTGGCATTTCTTCTCCCCTCGTCCCTCAGGTCTCCAGACGACGGCTTACCAGTTCCTGCGGGGGAAAGTCACAGGGAAGAATCCAACCAGCGTCGGAATCCAACCCACTTACTACATGGCAAGTCCCGCCTGAGGAGCTTTTAGGTTACTGGATTGGATTTGAACCCCGTGAGGATTTGAAACCCCACACGCTTCGGAGGTGGGGAAGTTGAAGCTTCTCAGTGAGTCACGTGAGCTCATGCCAGTGCTAAGTGACAGAGCGGGAGCAGGACCCCGCATTTCTGTCGCGGCGCCTGTCCTGTCTCCCCCGGGGACGCAGCGCCTCTGGTTTGGGAGTTCAGAAGACCGAGGCGGGTGGGGGGCCTCCTCGCGTGTGGGAAAGCCCCTCCAGATGAAAGCAGAGCCGCTGTCTGGAGGGAGATCTGTTCTGACTCTTCCTGGGGCGTTTACAAGGCTGCTGGGTGTCCAGTTGACCAACATCATTGCCGGGAGGCTGGAGGCCAAGGGACAGCCCAGAAAGCACTGCTCGGTCAGACCGAGAGCAGGGCCGGGGCTCAAACCCAGAGCCGCCTCCCTCCTGTTGTCGGGATGTTGACTGGACTTTCCTCACAGCCCACGGGTTACTGGTTCACACCAGCCATTTGTTCTACCACAGACCAGACAGAATCCCTCACGTTGACTAAAAAAGTGGTTTCAGAAAATGACTTTCGGGGCCCCTGGCTGGCTCGGTCAGAAGAGCATGCAAGTCTTGATCTTGGGGTCGTGAGTTCGAGCCCCACTTTGGGGGCAGAGATGACTTAAACAAATAAATAAACTTAAAAAAAAAAAAGAAAGGAAATAACTTTTTTTTTTTTTTTTCTCCTCCTCAGGCAAGGAACAAAGACCACACAAGATCATTTCCTAGCTGTGTCATCTGACAGAAGATACACAGCTTGCTGGGGAAACAAGGGAAAAAACCCAAACTCAGATGAGCGCCAAACAATTTCATCCTCAAGAAACTGGATTTGCTGAGAAATACAGACTGACAGAGACAAAAAGAGAGACACTGAAGAGGGGTGGAGCCAGATGAAGAGGGAGGACAGAGGAAGGGCTGCCAACTCCAGAAAGGACAGCACTCTTCTGCTTCTTCCTTTTTTGCTAGCCTCAAAGACGTCTGAAATTGTCTGGGGTTTCTTAAAAAGTTAAACATGTGACTAAACGTGTAGAAGTTAAACACGTTACCATCTGACTAAACAATTCTACTCGGGGGAAGTGAAAACCTATGATCACGCAAAGAATCGTACACGGATGTTTACACCATCAGTATTCCTGATAGCCCCAAACCAGAAACATTTCAAATGCTCAACCACTGGAACGCCTGTGTGGCTCAGTCGGTTAAGCATTCGACTTCGGCTCAGGTCATGATCTCACGGTTCGTGGGTTCAAGTCCCGCGTCGGGCTCTGTGCCGACAGCTCGGAGCCTGGAACCTGCTTCGGATTCTGTGTCTCCCTCTCTCTCTGCCCCTCCCCTGCCTGTGCGCGCTCTCGCTCTCTCTCTCTCTCTCTCAAAAATAAACAAACATTAAAAAAAAAATTAAGATGTTCTGTACGGTGTACAAATCTGGGGTACATCTAAACCAAGGGTACAAAGGAAAAGGCCACAATGTTCATCACAAGGATTGAGAATATGGAAATATTCCAAGACCATTGGTGTTAGGGTTGGGTTAGCACAGGCCTGCTCAGAAAGTCCCAGAATATTAAAATCAGCTTAAAGAGAAATTTAATGTAAAAGGTTTACATGGCAGGTAATAAAGGCACTGCTCTTATTATTTTCAGAGGTAGCAGCCACACACAGAGTTAAGAAATCAGGAGTGCCAGGAGGTACGTATTTTAAAAATGGCATCATAGGGGCGCCTGGGTGGCTCAGTCGGTTGAGCGTCGGACTTCAACTCAGGTCATGATCTCACGGTCTGTGAGTTTGAGCCCCGCGTCGGGCTCTGTGCTGACAGCTCAGAGCCTGGAGCCTGCTTCGGATTCTGTGTCTCCCTCTCTCTGTGCCCCTCCCCCACTCATGCTCTGTCTCCCTCTTTCTCAAAAATAAATGAACATTAAAAAAAAATGGCATCGCAGAAGGTGAAATGAATACCTCCCCAAGGTAGTATGGAGAGCTGGATGGGTGTGCAGAGTCATGGGTGGTACAATTTATGTATCGAATTCTGGTTTTCCGGAACATGACATCCTGGACAAGGGATGTCACAGTGCTGTGGGAGAGATTCTCTCACACTGACAAGACAGAAAAAACACTGGCTTTGGACAGAGACAGACGAGATCGGAATCTGACTCCGCCTCCTGCTTAAGCCTCCAACGTTTTCATGTGTCAGGCGGGCTTACTGCCTACCTGAGCGTGGTTCAGAAGACGGGGCGAACAGAATGGAAGCACACGCTCCCGTGAGGAGATCCCACTCCACTGCCTGAGCCTTCTGGAGCCTCGACAGGTAGTACCTGCAACAGCGGAGGTGCGACTTACCAACATCCATAATGCTTCACAAGGAACCGTCTCACATTTCTTCCCGAAGCTCGTAAGTGGGCACAGTTCTGGAGTCTCATTTTCTAAGTTGTCGGTAACGAGCAGTGAAAGATAAAGAAATGATGACCTAAGTCTACGCAGCACCTCCTTCGCCCCATGGTGTCCCTCAAACATCAAATGCAGGACATCTACACAAAGATACTGCAGAAAACAGTCCTAAAGAAAGTTCTAGGTTCTGTTAGTCTCAACCCAGAGACGCCTCCTGCCAGCTGACTCACCCGGAGCTGTGATTCTCCCTGGTGAATCCCACATTCGTCACTGGTGTCCACGAGAAGGGTAAAGGACACGATCATGGAGATGTACTGCAGATTAGCATCAGAAGTCTTTCCTTTCTTCCTCCCTTAGCAGATGGCGCATCTTTTCTGTAAAGGATTTAAAACTCGGGTGGGCAAAAGGAAAAAGCGAACTCTTTCTCAAACGCTTACCACCCCGGTATGATCGATGAACATTTTGGTTTATGCTGTCCGGATTCTTTCCCGGGGGAACATGAGCATGCGTTGGTGTGGGACGTGTGCAGAGGGCGCCTAGAAGCTGGCACCAGGCTACGTGGCTTCAGATCCTGTCTCTACCACCACTTACAGCTGTGTGGCTGGGCAAACCGGGGAAGGTGATGGCACATTCCTTGGTCCTCGTGAGGGACGAGCGCATTAAATATGCTCAGAACCAGACATGGGATAGGTCAAGGGCTCAACCCATGAGAGCTACTGCCCCACGGCAGGACACGCCTGTTCTGTAAGGCCGTGATCTGTGTACGTACACAGCACGCACGCTCATGCGTATGTGTGTCTGTGACGTGTGTTCAGGCCTGTGTTGTGTGCGTACGTGCAATTCTTTTGTCTAAACACACAGAATGGGACCAAACTTAAGGTAATCTGCTTTCTTCACCCACCACACCATGAGAGCGTTTTCATATACGGACCTACGTCCCATTTCGTGGCTACGTGATATCCTACTGCGCAGAGGTGCCCTACTATGTACCCTCTCCAGCTGCTGAGGCTTCAGGTCGTTCGCACAATGGTTTTGAGCTGCATTTATGGGCTACCTCGTTGACATCACAGAAACACAAAAGGAAGTCAAATGAGGATCAGAGAAGCAGCAGTCCAGTAGATCAAACCAAGACTATTTTCCATTCCTTTGAACCGCAAGTTAGTGAAGTGGCTTATTCGACCCACTCAAGTCTAGTTATGATTTAAATCAGAACCTATAATTTAATACCTGCTCAACATTAAAAACAGTTAACGTCATTTGAATAAAATTTTATTTAACAAAAAGACAACATGATTCTCTCAAAATAAAAATCAGGAACACCTTTGAAGCTTCCATTTCGACTGTGCGGACTCATTGTGCATGACCGTGTGGCCACCCTCATCACGCGTCCCCTGTGGCCCCTGCCAGCCACCGCGAGGCCGCCCGGAAAACCCCAGGAGAAAACAGCCGCACTAAATCCATTTTCCAATAGGACTTTCCAGGGAATATTGGCATTACGCGAGGGATACGTGAGGTATAAAGGGTCACAGTGTTTAGCCATCAGACACGGTCCAATCCTGAGTCTCGATCAGACAGGTCTGG
This sequence comes from Panthera leo, assembly GCF_018350215.1. Classification (NCBI taxonomy): domain Eukaryota; kingdom Metazoa; phylum Chordata; class Mammalia; order Carnivora; family Felidae; genus Panthera; species Panthera leo. The sequence continues at coordinate 156,094,136 of NC_056687.1, forward strand.
CAGGGGATGACTGGAGGTGGGAGTAGCACTGATGAGCGGCCTGTCCACAAACTCCACGGTGCACAGTTCCGGGCCGTTGTCGTCACAGGGGGCGCGCTCCAGTTCCAGCACCACGATGGTGTTTGGGGCTGATGTTACCAGGATGTGCCGTGGCACAAACAAAGTCACCTGGGGGCCCCGCCCTGGCCAATATCGGCCAAGGTTAAAGCCATTAATCCACACCTGACCCTGCAGAGACAGAAATATAAGAAAAGTGGTGTAAGAAAGTGGTCCAGGTTCATTTTTCTGCGTGTCGCTGTCCAGTTTTCCCAGCACCGTTTGCCGAAGAGACTGTCTTTATTCCACTGGATATTCTTTCCTGCTTTGTCAAAGATTAGTTGGCCATACGCTTGCGGGTCCATTTCTGGCTTCTCTATCCTGTTCCATTGGTCTGATTGTCTGTTCTTGTGCCTGTACCATACTGTCTTGATGGTTACGGTTTTGTAATAAGCGTCCGACTCTTGATTTTGGCTCAGGTCATGATCTCACGGTTTCGTGAGTTCGAGCCCCATATCGGGCTCTGTGTTGACCCTGCAGAACCTGCTGGGGATTCTTTCTCTCTCTGCCCCTCCCCTGTTCGCACTCAAAATAAATCAACTTAAAAAAACTATTAAAAAGAAAAAGAAGAAGAGGGGCATTTGGGTGTGTCTACAGAGACCCCCTGCATGGGCTAGGGTTTGCTCATAGAGTAGGACTTAACAGTTGGCCGAATAAATGGAACATTCTATCACAGAGGAAGAGAGAGAGGGAAAGAGGGGAGAGCAAGAGAGGGAGAGAGAGGGAGAATGAATGTTTGGGAGATGAAGGAGCCACCTTGGAGGAGGTACGGCCGTGGCGTCACCTGCCGAGCCCCGACGCCCCACATGCTGTGGCTGCTCACCTCAAATTACTCCGTCGCCCACTTTGGGGAATTTTCAGCCTCCAGGTTCCCCTTTATCCTCCCTCTGTCTGAATTTCCTACCCGGGTTCAAATCTCAGTCCTGCTCCTTCCTGGCTGCCCGAGCTCGGGCAGGCGCCGCTCACGCTGGTGACCGGGGACAGTGGGAGGCGGCAGGCGCTGTCTGGCGGTCAGCACGGCGGCTGGCGCCGGGGCCGAGCCCAGGGAGGGACGGCGCTCCTCCCGCTACCGTAAAAAGATCTTGGCTTTCACATGCCTGCAAAAGGAGGCCAGTGATTGAAAACCACCCGTCTGTTGGGTTAAGTCATTTAGAGAAAGGATGACAGTTTTACAGTTCTCAGAATATTTTACTCTTGTTTTCACCGCAGGACGCGCTATCTCGATCCTTCCTACAAGGCATACGCAACGACAGCTTTATCGGATTTTTATCAGGGTAAGATCTGCCGGTGCCTTGTTTTTGCAGTAGTAGAGAAGAGCAGCACTTTACTTTCGAGGCCGAGGAGGAGACGGGTTCAAGGGCAGAGCGGTGGGAGGGCGGTGAGAGCACACGGGCGTCACAATGGGTCCCGGCAGAGGCCACGCCAGCTCCCGGCTGAGTGACGAGGTGGACGACTGCAGGTCCGGTCCACTCTCCCACCCACGGTTTCCTTTCCTGAGAATCCAAGGGACCGCCCCTCACGTCTCTGGTGCCGGACGGGCGTGTCTGCCTGAAAGCCGGGAAGGGTTTCCCTGGATGCCCTTCGCCAGCAGGTTCTGGGCTACAGCTGAGGCTGGGCACGTGGAAGGGACTGCTCCTGGGGTGCGATGTCACAGAGACACCGGACTGACGGAACCAGGGGCGCCTGCGGGTGAGCCTGTCCCGTGCCCGGCTCGGCTTCCTAAATGCCGCCCCACAGACCAGTAGTGCAGTGGCCTCACTGGGCAACAGTCCCTAAGACCCGCTTGGGAGCTCCCCACAGCACCACTCGGGCAGCAAGACTTGCTCCCGAGAGCCTGGAGGCGCCGGCCGGACCAGGGGGCAGGGCTGCTCAGTGTGTCTGCCTGTGACTCCCGGCCCCTCCCCCGACTTCCGCTTTCCTGGCTCATCCCACGAGGGGGTGAGGTCCCGCTCCTCCTAGGAAATAGCGGCCCCACAGACTACACTGTGACACACAGACACAATGCCAGACTGTCGCTCCCAGGTGCTCATCAAAGTGCACGTGACTTTGCTGCTTCCTTAATTCTGGGCACAGCACAATCTGGTCCGGTTTTTCTTTCCTCCCCCAAATGACCACCTGTGGCCTGTTGTGGGGCCTTCCGCTCCCCTGTGAACTCTGCCTCCTGCCTCACCCAGACGACCCTCCGCTTTCTGGGGACTGTGCCCTGCATCTTCCGTCTGACTCTCCTTTACACCTTTCGTGGCCTTGGTTAATTCGCAAAAGCTAGGAATTTCTCCAATACAAAATTTCCCTCCACTCTTAGCTCCTAAAAGAATAGGCATTAAATGAAGTTTAAGGTAGTTTGGTTGCCCTTCCCGGAGAGGAATCAAGACCTTGGAAAGAACAGACGGACAATTTGGAAAGAAAGCGCCATAGTCCCACAGCTCGGAAGGACCGCTGTTCAACAGAACTTTCTGCAACGTTACAGTGTTCTGTGCTGCCCAACCCAGCAGCTACGTGCACTCGGCCGCGGCTGTTGAGCGCTTGAAATGGGGTAATGTGAAGGAGGGACCGAGTTTTCATTACTTTCGTTAATTTAAACGTAAACATCACAGCCACGTGTGGCTAGCCGTCTTCTAGACAAAGTCACAACCCATGCGGTCTCAGATTCCTGTAGGCTCCTCACAGGGCCCCCGACTCCCTTTATTAACTCTAGAACCCATGCTCTGCACCACAGCAGAGCGAAAGCCAGAAATCAGACGCTTTTTGCGTGTTCTTGCCTCTGACCTTGACCCACGGCCCCCAGACAGCCTCCTGCCTGCTTCCTCCCCGCCCTGTCTGTGCCACTCACACCCGCACGGGATTCTTCTCCATCACTCGGACACGCCAAGCCGGTACCCCCAGTGCGGCCACTGTTCTGGCTGCCTGACAGCTGTTCCCCCAGGCCCCCAACTTTCGGACCACAGAGATCTCAACCCCATCGTCACCTCCTCAGGGAGAAGAGCCGTGGCCACCCATGATACCGGGCCTTCCAGTCCGGGTCACCTACTGCCCCCTCGGTCTCTTCTTTTTATTCTAGTCATTGTCATTATTTGACATGGGTACCATTTGTTTGATTATCGGCTTATCAGCTATTTCCAGCATACATTCTACGAAGGGAAGAAACTTCGTTTGTCTTGTTCGAAGCGAGACTGTCAGCACTCAGCGGTGATACTCAGTATATACCTAGCAGCACTCATTAGGGGAGACTGGCTGATAGTTCTGCCTGAGACCAGATTCAACAACGAGGTGACACGAAGTCCTACTGAAAGGATATTCCATGCCCCTCTGCTCCCAGCTCAAGAGTTTTAGAGACTCTTGGTCACTGGAAGAGAGAGAAAATATTTGCATTTGTTTCTCCTGGATCAGCACTGTGATTTGTTACTCAAAAATTACTCTAAAAGCATCAAGTTTTTAAAAATTCTATGAAAAACTACATGCACTCTGATTACTGTTTTTCTTTAAAAAGTTATGCTGAAATTATTAGGGGCGGGGGGAGAGTACGCACATGTTAGTAAATGTGATGGTAAAAGTAGGCTCATTCTTTTTTTTTTTTTTTTAAATGTTTGTTTAAACAGAGACAGAGTGTGAGCAGGGGAGGGGCAGAGACAGAGGGAGACACAGAACCTGTGCTGAGCTGTCAGCACAGAGCCCGACGCGCGGCTCAAACTCATGAACCGTGAGCTCGTGACCTGAGCCAAAGATGCTTGCCTAAGCGACTGAGCCACCAGGTGCCCCAAAAGTAGACTCATTCTTCATACGGCGAGCCCCATCAGGGCCCAGCATTTGCAGAGCGAACCCCAGTGGCTTCTGGGGCTTTCTGGGGCTGTCCCAGCTAAAAGAGTTCCATGACAAAGTCTTTCTCTGACCATGGCTTGACCTCTGCTGGACTCCCCCCTCTGCTATTGTCACCAAGGTGATAATCGTTCCCATGAATGTTAGGTTTCCGGAAATGTGTGACCTGCTTCTCTGTTAATCAGACAGATGTGTGTCTGTTTTAAATCCTCTAGACAGACACCATCCTCTCCTAAGAACTTCAAGCAAAATGTCAATGCTGTTTTAAGTCACAGTTTCACATTTTTCGAACTTGCTTGGGAGTTCCTTCGAAATCAGCAAGCTCTGGTTGGACGCTGACTTTGTCCGACTCTGAGAGAAGTTTCTCAAGCTTAGAGGGCTGTCATGACACACAATTAACGAGCGGTTGTGATGCCAACACGGTAGAAAAGAAAGAGAATTTTTTAAAAAACGGTAAAAGAGTGAGGGGCTTGCTTAGATAAGATGCGAAAGAGACCTCGCACCGCACTTCACGAGGGAAAATTAATGCTCTGTTTCCTTCAGAGCCAAAGGGGTCAGAGCTGATGCAAATCACACCCCCTCACTTCCTCCGCAGTCTTGGGGTAATAAATAACTCTATGGTCTCTGTATTTTATGACAGATCCAACTAGAACTAAAGCCATGGCAATATAAATTAGCATAAAAGATGAATCACTTCCTCCTTTTATCCAGCCCCAGACATGAATTCCTTCCCTTCTCAGCCCCTGAAGTTCTACCATCGCCTGACCTTTTTAGGACCTTACCCGACAGTGGGCACCGTGCTCTGTCGCATACCTGGACCAGAGCTAAGAACCGGTGTGCAAAAACTGCCTCCCGGCAGCCATCCCACGCACGGCAAACTGCAGGACACCCCCTTCAAGTCAGAGCGTATTTACTCCTGTGTACACGTAATTCTCACAAGTTTGTCACTACATTTGAATTTAAATTTTATGTATTTATATTTTAAAGTAAGCTCTATGCCTGGGGCACCTGGGTGGCTCAGTTGGTTAAGCGTCCGACTTTGGCTCAGGTCATGATCTCACGGTTCATGCGTTCGAACCCCACATCGGGCTCTGTGCTGACAGTTCAGTGCCTGGAGCCTGCTTTGGATTCTGTATCCCTCTCTCTCAAAAATAAATAAACAGTAAAAAAAAAAAAAAAAAAAGTAAAAATAAAATAAAGTAAGCTCTAGGTCCAACATGGGGCTTGAACTCATGACCCCAAGACCAAGAGTTGCATGTGCTCTATGGACTGATAAGCCAGCCGGGTGTCTCGTTTTGTTGCTAAATTAATATATATCGTTTCCAAGCTCACAGGACTTGTGACTAGGAAGCAATGAATTAGGTGGAAACACTACTTTGTAGGGGGTAAAAACAACTGAAAATCAGGCCAAGAGTTAAAAAGCTTATCAGATTCAGAATGAAAGGAGGGTCAAGAGTGCTGAGACCTGTGGCAGGTTGCAGAAATGGCCACAGTTCTGTGCAGCTCCCCCTGTCGAGAGCCAGAATCTGTTCCTTCATTCCTCGAATCCAGCTGGTCTAGTGAATGCCCTGGCCAAAGAACATGGAAGAAGTGACTTGTGAATCCTGACTTGGGCCTTAGGAAGCCTTGCACACTGGAACCAGAAAAGACCCCGAATACCCAAAGCAATCTTGGCGTCACAATCCTGGACTTCAAGCTGTATTACAAAGCTGTAACCATCAAGACAGGATGGTACTGGCACAAGAACAGACACTCAGATCAATGGAACAGAATAGAGAACCCAGAAATGGACCCACAAATGTATGGCCAACGAATCTTTGACAAAGCAGGAAAGAATATCCAATGGAATAAAGACAGTCTCTTCAGCAAGTGGTGCTGGGAAAACGGGACAGCGACATGCAGAAAAATGAACCTGGACCACTTTCTTACATCATACAGAAAAATAAACTCAAAATGGATGAAAGACCTCAATGTAAGAAAGGAAGCCATCAAAATCCTCGAGGAGAAAGCAGGCAAAAACCTCTCTGATCTTGGCCGCAGCAACTTCTTACTCAACACGTCTCCGGAGGCAAGGGAAACAAAAGCAAAAATGAACTACTGGGACCTCATCAAAACAAAAAGCTTCTGCACAGCGAAGGAAACAATCAGCAGAACTAAAAGGCAACCCAGAGAATGGGAGAAGATATTTGCAAACGACATATCAGATAACGGGTTAGTATCCAAAATCTACAAAGAACTTATCAAACTCAACACCCAAAAAATAATCCAGTGAAGAAATGGGCAAAAGACAAGAATAGACACTTCTGCAAGGAAGACATCCAGATGGCCAACCGACACATGAAAAAATGCTCAACATCACTCATCATCAGGGAAATACACATCAAAACCACAATGAGATACCGCCTCACACCTGTCAGAATGGCTAACATTAACAACTCAGGCAACAACAGATGTTGGCGAGGATGCACAGAAAGAGGCTCTCTTTTGCACTGCTGGTGGGAATGCAAACCGGGGCAGTCACTCTGTAAAATAGTCTGGAGCTTCCTCAAAAAACTAAAAACTACCCTACAACCCAGCAACTGCACTACTAGGCATTTATCCAAAGGATACAGGTGTGCTGTTTCGAAGGGACACGTGCACCCCCATGTTTATAGCAGCACTGTCGACAACAGCCAAAGTATGGAAGGAGCCCAAGTGTCCATCGATGGATGAATGGAGAAAGAAGATGGGGTATATATATATATATATATATATATACAATGGAGTATTACTCGGCAATCAAAAACAATGAAATCTTGCCATTTGCAACTACGTGGATGGAACTGGAGGGTATTACGCTAAGTGAAATCAGTCACAGAAAGACAAATATCATATGACTTCACTCATATGAGGGCTAAGGGAAGGGAAGCAAAAATAATATAAAAACAAGGAGGGGGACAAAACAGAAGAGACTCTTAAATATGGAGAACATACAGAGGGTTACTGAGGGGTTGTGGGAGGGGGGGATGGGCTGAATGGGTCAGGGGCACTAAGGAATCTACTCCTGAAATCACTGTTGCACTATATGCTAGCCAACTTGGATGAAAATTAAAAAAATAAATTAAATTAAATGGCAAAAAAGAAGAAGAAGAAGAAGCCTTGCGCGCCGGCGTTCTTTCTGGGAACCCTGCCGGTCACTGTATGAACAAGCCTGGAATAGCTTGCCGGACGATGAGAGGGACGTGGCCCGATCTCCTCTGTCACCTCAGTGGACAGGCCGCCAACGTCCAGGAGCACGGCCTCCTCGCTGACCGGAAGGGCGTGCAGCCGTGAGCAGAACCGCCCGGCCTGCCCGCGCTCCAAACGGTGAGCTGGAGGAACGGGCTGCTGTCTCAGAGCACTAAGACCCGACGGCTCGTTGCGGCAGGTGCTGCCCACGCGTCGAGACCCTTCAGTAAAGGAAACGGTGCTTACAAACCCAACGTAAAGACGGTGGGTGGATTCCTGCTCGGGTGTTGGGTTCCTCTCACTGACCAGCCGCCCGATGCCGTCAGGGCCGCCTGGTGGTGTCTGTGCCCCGCTGGGCGTCGTTGGACAGACACGGCTAAGGGGGAGGACGCACGGGAGCCCCGGGCACAGTGACACGCGGTGAGCTCGATCGGGCGGCGCCGGTGTGAGCCCCCCACCTCCGTCCCCAGCGCTGCCCGAACGGCCGAGCCTCATTCTTTCTCCCTGGACCACTTCTCCTTCTCCGGCAGAAGAGCAGACATCAGGGCTGCTGAGGAGGAAGAGGCCTGTTTTGCCTCACGCAGCTCCAGCGCGGGCCACACTGGCGTCCGGACGTGGCTCTCTGGGTCCCCACAAATGCTGAGTGGGACCCGGGAACCTGGGTGTCGCCGGCACACGTGTGACGACGACGCCCCCTGGCAGTGTCCGAAGCGGACCCGGGATCAGGTCCTGAGGACTGCAGCCTAGAAGCTGAAAGAGAAGCCCCGGGAAGAACAGACGGGGGAAGGAAACGGCGGAGGGCTTTCGGCGCAGACGTCAGGGGAAGGGTTTCCAGGGAGGGAGTGGATCCTCGTGTCAGACGTCACCGGCCAGGACGGTAAGACAGACAGGTCCTGAGAAGCATCGGGGGGACATTGCAACGTGGGGGTGCTGCTGGTGTTGGCAAGGACAGCTACAGAGGAGTGTGGGGGCAGAAGGTGGTTCCTCCCCGTGGGTTCCTCTGGAGTTCGTCCTACCGACCGGGTCCTTTTCCCCACAGCTCCAAACCTGGGTCAGGTACCTCACCCCTGCACTCCCACTACAGGCACTGAATACATACCTTTAACTTGCATTGCAACCCACTTGCGGATTTGCACGGATTTCTGCGTATAGACTCAAGACCGACAGGCCCTCTATAGGATGGCCGTTAGGTCTAGAAACATGGAGACCAGTATTCCCACCGAATATAGCTTAGTTGGCTGCTTGGTTGCTTTATTTACTTGCGTACTTACTTACTTACTTGTTTTTACTATGTTCCAGACTTGATGGGCCACTTCCTCTTGGGATGAGGAGACGGTTAGGAACTACTAGAGGCTGAGTATGTCCAAAACAGAGCTTCTGATCCCCGCCCGCCTCCACGCCGCCCTGCTCCAGCCCCCCACCCCAGAGCATCCCCTCTAACTGTCAGAAATTAACCACGCCCACCCCTCCCACTGCGCAGGCCTGACTCTGGCATCCTCCTTGACTCCTTTCTCTGGAGCACCATGCCCGATCCTTCAGCAAACCTTGCCTTTTCTTTTCGGTACAAATCTTGCACTTCTCTGCCCCACCACCCAAGCTCACCGTTACTCGCAGGACTGCGATAACAGCTTAGCTTCCCATCAGGAATTTCTGCATAAGCTTTGCCCTCCTATAATCCAGTCTCACAGAGACATGAGCTTATAAACCAGGTCCATTCTTTCACTCTCTGCTTAACAGCCACCACTGGAATGAGGAGAAGCCAAATTCACCACCCCCTGACTTGGGGCCACACTCTTCCCCCACACTCTCCCCTGGCTCACAGGATCTTTTTCTCTGGGCCTTTGCACTCGCTGCTCCCTAGCTCTGGAACATTCCTCCTCTGGCTCTTCACATGGATAACTCGGTCTCAGCCTTCAGGTGTCACCCAATGGCCACCTCCTCCTAGAGGCACCTTTCACCACTCCTTATGTGGTGGTTTAAATATATGTCCATATATATATATATATTTTTTTTTTTTTTTCTTTTTGAGAGACAGACAGAGGGAGTGCAAGCGGGGGAGGAGCAGAGAGAAGGAGTGAGAGAGAATCCCAAGCAGACTCCGCACCCTCAGCATGGAACCCGACCAGGGCTTGAACTCACGAACTGTGAGATGGTGACCTGAGCCGAAATCAAGAGTTGGTTGCTTAGCTAAGCCACCCAGGTGCCCATGTCCATACATTCTTAACACTTCTCCCTTCAAAAGGCAGAATCTAATTCCTACCCTCCAATCACGGACTGGACTCAATGACTCTCTTTTCACCAATGGAATGTGATGAAGGCAATGCTATGTGACTTCCAAGGCTAGGTTATAAAAAGGGTAGTTTCTGCCTGACTCTCTCCCTCTGGGGAAAGCCAGTGCCATGTCATAAGGACACTCCAGCAACCTACAGAGAGGCCTGTGTGGGGAAGAACTAAGGCCTCCTGCCAACGGCCAACATCAACCTGGCAGCCGTGCAAGCCAGCCACCGTGGAAGGGTCCTTCTCAGCCAGTGAGGCCTTCAGGTGACGTGGCCCCGGCTGACAGCTCGACTATAACTTCGTCAGAGACCCTGATCCAAAACCACCAGGCTGAGCCAGTCCCAAATTCCTGACCCACAGAAACTGGGAGAATAATACACGCGGACCACTGTTTAAGCCACTCAATGTTAAGACAGAATTTATTACATGGCAATAGGTAACTCTTATGCCATATAAGATAGCAACGTCTTTACTCCCATGCCTTACTTTCCGTCACATCATCATGTTTATTCTCTTCCCAATTGTTACCACTATCTGAAACGATGGCATTTATTTCTTAATTGCCCCTATTTCTACAAAGGTCTCAAGGTGATACCCAAATTCCTTGACACACGAGGCCATGAAACCACCTTTCCAAATGTGCTTCCGACCACTGCCCTCCCGGCTCCTTCTGGGATGGTTTCGACGACGCCAACCAGTTCTCCAGTTCTCTGGATGCCAGATGCTTGTGCAACAACTCAATTATGACACCGTCTACCTAGAGCTGGGTCAGATCCCGCAAGTTCAAAGGGCTCAGACCCACAAGACTGCCTTCACTTCAGATACCAGTTCCAAGTCTGGGGTCACCCATACTTCTGAACTACCAGCTCCAAATTGGGGGTCCCCATGACCTCCTCCTCCTCAGGTTCAAGAATTTGCCAGAGTGGTGCACAGAACTCAGAAAGCAGTTTCCTCACGTCTGCCCTCTCCAGGAGCACTTTCTAGCACCTGAATGGGTCCACCAGCCCAGAAGTTCTAGAGTTTTTACAGAGCTCCAGCTCCCAACCCCCACCCCAGAAGTCAGAGGTTGGGCTGTGGAACTCAAAGTTCCAGTCCTTCAATCATTTGGTCTTCCTGGTGACTACGCCCCACCGGTACCAGAAAGACCAAATGATGAGGGTGCTGGAAATTTCAAAAGCAAGATGCAGAAATAATTGAAACCTACGAAGGGATTTTTGTCAGCCCTTTGCTAGAAATTCTTGGACTTTGTGATTTTTTTTTTTTTTTTTTTTTTTTACGTCTTGAGAAAGGGTACATTGGCCTCCAAAAAATAAAAAAGTTACTTTTAGTCAGTATTCTACTTTGATTCTTAGCTTTCAAAGCGTAGTTCTGGTTGAGGAAAGCGGGACATTATCCCCACCCTTCTCATCAACGTGCTGTTATGCACCCGGCCTCCCGCGAGTGGCTGAACCGCGCAGGAAGGCTGCAGCGGGTGTCGGTAGGAGACTCGTGCACACCATAGGAAGGGGAGACCGACTGCCCGGATCCAGTGCGCTGGCAGAACATGGCACCGGGATGGCACACGGTGACACGGCCGAGGCGCTGAAGAGCACTGCCCATCGGAGGGAGCCTGTGGTCAGATAAGACTTCTGTGCAGACAAAACACTGGCCTGAGTCTCTCGGGCGCAGCAAAACACGCCTGACTTCTTCCCACTGAAATCCCAGTTTGATGCTTGGGCACTTAACCAGAAAGCCACATCCAGATCAGAAGTGAATTTCTGAATCTCGTGAATCAGCCTTATCAGTGACTTCGCTCACTAAATCAAGGCAGTTTCTTTACAGCAACCGAAGAGCACAGGCCCAGAGGCCGAACAGGGCCTCTCCAGTCGGGGAGGGTCCAGGAGGGCTAGTGTATCCAGAGGCAGGGGCTTAGGAGTGGCTCGGGCTCCGGTGTCATTCGGCTCCCCTCCCCCACCCTCACATCTGCCCATCCTCCCCCAAGTCAGACCTCAGTGCCCCATGGGGGGGGGGGGCTCTGTTTGTTCCGCATCGCGGATCGCTCAGAACCTCAGGGGCTGGCCTGGGAGCGTCCTCAGTAACAGGGGCCACTGCGCACGCCGGGAAGTATCAGAAAGCAGCATGCTCTGTTTTATGGGCATGTCCTCCGACCGTCGGACCCACACAACCCAGGTCCCCAATCCTGTGGATGGACCTTCTTGCCTGCTTTACCGAGATGTCCCTCACATACAATCCACTCACGTCAACTGCACAGCTTGGCGGCTGTGCGACCGTCCCCACAGTCAACGTTATTTTCATCCCTCCGAAAGGAAACCCCGTGCTCTTTAGCATCACTGCCCATCCCTCCCCCCACCCCACCCCCGCCTCTCCCTCGCCCTCCTCTAGGCAACCACGGATTCTCTGTCTGCACACCTGCCTATTCTGGACGTGCCACATAAATGGAATCTGCCATATGCATGGTTTGCGATTGGCTTCTTCCATTTAACACGCCTTCAGGGTCCCCCCCCCGCGTTGTAACATACATGACTGCTTCATTTCTTTTTCCTGTCGGATAATCTTCCATTGTTCCATATGTAACAAACATCTCGTCTATTCATTAATCGGTGGATGGACATCCGGGCTTTCCCACCTTCTGGTCGATTCTGGATAATTCTGGAGGGTGCTGCTGTGAACAGCTGTGTACTCGTTTTTGAGAGGACGTGTGCATTAGATGGGCTTGTGGGGTTCCAAACCTTCTGACGCATTTGTAAATACTGTATGTATATACACCTTCCAAACACGAAGGTGTAGAACGTCCACACGTGAAGAGCCCACGTGTACAGGCTCAGCACAAGCTCCTCGCAGCCCTTCCAGATCCTGTACGACGCCACCTGCCTTTCCATGCGGGCCTGCGAGTCAGACCTGGGGCTCACCTACTTGTGCTCCTCGCGCAAGATCCTTAGCTCTCCTGACCTGCTCGTCTACAAGTTAGAGGTAATGACAGGACATCCCACCACACCTGCTCTTTTTCTTTTTTTAACGTTTTTAATTTTTTTGAGAGAGAGAGAGAGAGAGAGAGAGAGCGCGCGTAAGTGGGGGAGGGGCAGGGAGCGAGCGGGACAGAGGCTCTGAAGCAGGCTCTGTGCTGACAGCAGAGAGCCCAGTGTGGGGCTCGAACTCACGAACCATGAGATCGTGGCTGGAGCCGGGCGCCTAACCGACTGAGCCCCCCAGGCGCCCCTACACCTGCTCTTGACGATTACATAGGCAGTGCCTCTAAAATGTTGAGCTCAACGCCTGGGTCAGGCACTCTTGGGTGTGACACCTTCATGACCTGGCCAAAGTGAACCCCCTCTGCCCACCAAAACGATCTCATGCTTTTCCATTTCTTTGCCTTTGCATCTACCACGCTCCCGCTTGAAATCTCCCCCTCCGCCACCCCCACAGAACTCCCTCTGGCTCTGGCGACGTGCCATCCATCTGTCGGATCGGCCTCCACCCGAGCCACCCAGCCCTTCTGAACATTCCTGTAAACGGACACGTTCTCTTTCTGCTAAGCACCTCCCGGAAGTTCTTTCTCTTAAAGCACTAAACTGGTGAGCAATGGTGTGCTTCTCATCTGCCTTGGCCCAGTACCCACGGCGCCCCGCCAAGCCCCCCATCGCCAACATGGCTGCCTGAGGGCCTACACTGTTCCCGTCTGCTCTCTTCCCAGGGGCTCAGCAACACGGGCACCTGTGTACCCTTTCACCTGAGGGCACTTACAGAGCAAGCAGGCCCCGGGAGGTGGGCAGGATGGTGAATAAGCTGAGCACCTTTTACAAAACGCCCCTCCTGAAGCTTGTGACCCTGTGGGTGAAACCGAGGTGCCAGCCTCAGTGTGACGAGTCTGGGTGGGGCACAAGGAGGGGGTTCAGAGGAGGGCGGGGCTGGTCCTTTCCTGGACTAAGGGTCTAAGAAGCTTTCTCAGAGGGGTTAATGCCAGTCTTGACAGATGAATATGTGATGGCAGGGCGGGCCGTGCGAGGGAGTGAAAAAGCCTGAACAAAGGAGATATATGACACATCAGGACACTGAGAGGGAGAAGGGGACAAGGAAGGAGGGAGAACAGGAGGGAGCAAGGGAGGACGAACAAGCCTACTGGCTAAAGTGGGACGACCCAGGGAGGGTTTTACTTTGTGTTTGGGTCCTAGAGCCTCCAGGTGTCACTTCTTGGCCACAACCTGGAAGGTGACAGAGAGACCGAAAGGCTGACAAAACGCAGTATGAGGAGGTATGAGAACAGGATCCTGGTCTGGGGGAAGAAGGTAGGGAGGGGATTCAGAGCTTAGACTTCCTCCTAGGGCCACCGGGCAGGAAGTGAGGGTAGAGGCAGAGAGATAAGTCTGACAGGAAGCTGAGGGAACAAAGGAGTCACACCTGATAACAGACGAGGAGGGTGAGCGGGTGGGGGAGGAGGAAGGTGGCTTAGGGGAGAAGCGAAGGTTAGAAAGACCAGCTGGGGAAGGGGGAAGAGAGACCAAAGACTGCTGGGCAACGGGGGGCCTCCGGAGGCTGGAGAGAATGTGGGGATCCGGGGCCCTGATGAACGTGCTGGAGAGAACCCCCAGCAGTGCTCAGTCACTGGTGAACGAGCAAAGGTCAATGGTGGACCCACTCAGAGTGGAGGATGAACAAGGAGGTGGAGTGGAAGGTCAAGGGGGCCAGTGATTGATGGCTTTAAAAAAAAGGATAGTGGTGATATCTAGGCTGGATAGGGAAGAACTGTGGCCTTAATGGCGGAGAGTTTCAGGTCATCAAGAAGACCCAAGAGCAGGCTGGGGAGGCTTGAGAGTTCGGAGGACAGAAACACGTAGCAAGAGAGAGGATATCAAAGCTTAAAATTCTGGAGTGCGTTCCCCACGATATACCATACGCCGGGTCATGAAACAAGTCTCAATGAATTTAAGAAGATTGTGAAACCCTCACTACAATTTAATTTGGGAACATTTCCATCACCCCAAAAAGAAACCCAATGTCTACTTGCAGTCACTCTCCATTCCCACCACCATTCCCTGCAGGCAACTAGCAACCTACTTTTGGTCTCTATAGATGTGCCTTTTCTGAACTTTCCATATAAACTGAATCCTACAATAGATGGTCTTTTATACCTGGCTTCTTTTACTTAGCATAATGTTTTTCAGATCCACCCACACTGTAGCTTGTATCAGTAGTCTGTTCTTTTCTACTGTCGAGCACTATTCCCTTGAATGGATATACCACATTTTATTTACCCATTCACCAGTTGAGGGACACTTGAATTTCCAGTTTGGGCTTATTACGAATTATGCTGCTCTGAATATTTTCACGTAAGTCTTTGGGTAGACATAGGCTTTCATTTCTCTTGGGCACATACCTAGAAGTGGAACCCCTCAGTCCTATGGTAATTCTGCACAGGGGAGGGGCAGGGAGAGAGAATCCCAAGAAGGCTCCGCGCTGTTAGCGTAGGGCCCGACATGGGGCTCAGTCTCACAACCGTGAGATCGTGACCTGAGCCAATATCAAGAGTCAGATGCTTCACCAACCGAACCATCCAGGTGCCCCTGATTTGTACTTTTCTCATGATTAATGGTGTTGAGCATTATGCATCTTTTCATGTACTTATCAACCATTTGTATAGCTCCTTTGGAGAAATTTTCAGTTTGTGACTGGGCTGTGTATCTTCTCATTACTGAGTTGTAAGAAGTCTTGATGTGTTCTAGATACGAGTCCTTTGCTAGATACATGATTTGAAAATATTTTCTCCTAGTCTGTAGCTTGGATTTTCATTTCCTTAATGATATCTTTTGAAGAGCAAACATTTTTAATTTTGATGAAATCCAATTTATCCGTTTCCCCCTTTAAGGATCACGCTTTAGGCGTCAAATCTAAAAAAAGTCTTTGCCTAATCCAAGGTCATAAAGACTTTTCTCCATCTTCTAGAAATTTTATAGAGGAATTAAATTAGAAATCCATAAAAATAAGACATACTAAAAAAAAACCCCATAAACAAAACATACGAGAATTAAATAACACATTTCTAAATAATCTACCAGTCCAAGAAGAGACAATTAGGTAAATTAGAAAATATTTTAAACAGAATGATGTATTTCCATAAACATTTAAAAAGCAAAAAATATAAGAGGGCATTTCTTAAATGTTGTGCGTATCATTTGCCCTCTTCTCTTTCAGCTATTTACATCCTTTTCTTCTCCAGAGTCAAAACTCTCAGCAAGAACGTTTATATTCAAGTATCCAAATTTACGCTCAGGTGTTCGTTTCTTTGCCTTACGCTCCTCAGTAGCATGCGATGCAGCCTGTGGAGGCTTTGCTCCACTGGCATATCCTTCCTGGGGGTCCCACTGAGCTCCTCGTGGCTCAATCCAGCGGAAGAAGAGCTTCTGTCTTCCTCTTACTTGTCCCCTCGGCAACATAAGTGCCAGCTCTCCTCCTCACTCTCTGCCCGCCATGTTTGTGCCTCTCTGCTTCCTTCTCCACCCCTTCTCCTTAGGACCTCCTCCATCCCACGTCTTCAATGGCCGTCCACACGCAGATGATCTCATGCATATATTCCCAGCCCAGGTCCCTCCTCTGACTTCACCCACAGGGCCCACAGTCCTCCGCCTGCACCTTCGCTCGGCTGTTCTCAAAGGCCTCTGCAACTCAATCTGTCCAAATCCAAACTCATGATCTCCCTCTCCCAGCCCAAGTTTTCTTTGGAAATCTTTTCTTTCAATAGATGGTACCATCTGCCCAGCCACCAGCCTGGAACCTAAGAGGCATCCAGGGTATATCCAATCCATCATTACATCTCATTGATTTACTTTCACATATCTCTCAGATAGTTGATATCCTCTCCATCTTAGCTAACAGCGTCCCTGTCTCTCCCTGGGACTACGGTCCAGCCACCTAGATAGCCTCCCCCAAATCCACAGGCACCCTCACTCAACCTGGGGTCAGAGAGGCTCGTCGTATCACAATCATGTCATGGCACTCTCCTGCTTCAAAGGCTCTCATCATAACGACGAGACATTAATGTGGTGTAACTGGCCTATTCCAATTTCATCTCTACCCACTTTCTAGTCTCTTCTCTGAACCACACTCCGCCCCCAAACCATGTATTTGGGTCCTTTACTGGTTCCTTGCACCCCTTATTTCCCCTCTAACCAACCACATGGCCTTTGCACATGCTATCTCTTCCGCCTGCGACACGTTTCCCTCCCCCTTTTGCCATGGCAATTCCCATTTATCCTCCATATCTCTGTCACGCATCACTCCTACAGGGAAGGCTTCCCTGACCTCCCTGACAAGGTCAAACACTCCACTTATTACCAACTCCCATGTTTCTTTTTAGCACCCACTGCAGCTGCCATCTTGCCATCTCATTTGGGTGACTGTATGATTTGGGTCTGTCTCCCCAATTAGAGTGTAAGTTCCATGAGGGCAAGTCCCACAGTTGGTTTTGTTCATTGTTGCACCCTTAGTGCCCGGCACGAAGCTTGGGCACATAGCAGCCACTGAAAAATACTTGTTGAATGCATAACTGAGTCATGGTAGGGTCATCCAGGGTGAAAATGGGACTGAAATGAAGAAGACAACGGCGAAGGAAGACATGTGGATGGCTTCAAAGAATAAAGGTGGGGGGTGACCAGACAGGAAAGTGGCCAAGGAAGAGGTGAAGATCACAGAGACAACGGTGGGCGCCCCCAGGGTGCAAGGCTGTATGAAAGTGGAGTGTTGTGGGGGTACAGAAGCAGGCATGGACAAAAGAAAAACAAGTTCTCCCAGAGACCCACCCCCTGCCTGGGCCAAATTTTCCTCAAGAGAAACAGAAAGTGTCCCTCATAATCAGTATCCGAAGGGCTACGGTTTTTCTTAGGGGAAGCCAGAAAGCCATCACTTGCTAAAGGAAGTTGTCAGTCAGTGACAATGGGGCACACGGTACACATTCCGGCTGGCCATCGAGTCCCCGAAGGTCTGCCAAGGTGCCACTACGGAGGACTGGGTAAACGAACGCAGAAAGCTCTCTACTCCCAAACTGTCACACGGCGTCTCATCAGCAGCTCTTTTTGATTCTTTATCAGAAGCCGAAAAGCAGATCTTTGAGGCTCAAACTAAAATACTTTCCATGAAGACACGTACCTTGGTCCATCCAGAAAACTGGATAAAGGTGTCCTGGGGCAAGTCTGGGATCCCGCTGGGAATAGAGAAGTTCCCCGTGTAAAAGGCCGGGAGTGTGTAGTTGGACGGGTGGGGGGCAAAGGCTTTCTCCTGGCGGCCATGGTTACGGCCATGCCAGCCTCCCAGGTGGCTGCGCACCGCATGCTCGGTGTCCAGCGGGAAGATCATCCAGTCCGTGAGGACGCTGGAACCGAGGGTCAGGTTAGAAATAAGACCCTGAAAAGGAGAAACGGAAATGAGCTGGGGTGGGAAGAGAAAGGCGTCGAGTGTCTCGTGTCCCTACCCTGAATTCTTAGGGAAAGCAAACTGGGATGTGAAACACCAACAGTAAATGAGACTCAAACGAGGCGCACGCCAAAGTGGCATGTTGCTTGAGGCCAGAGCTTTCGACCCCGTGCCCGCCATGTTGAGTGCTTGGTTCAAAGTCATCGCTGAAAGGAAGGGATGATGGAATCCATGGAATGGGAGAACGCATGGAGTCGGGAATGCAGAAGGTGTAGTGGGGGAGGGGGGCAGACCCCGCCCCTTCATATAACCAGGAGCAAGTCTTGGCATTGAGCCCCTCAGCAGCACTCTGGGATGATCCCACCGAGTCCGTTCACCTGCTGTGGAACTCAGTGAGGCGGCGTAAACGAGAATACTTTGATATCTGGGAAAGGCTAGGCACGGAGTGACGATAATGGTGACCCTCAGACCTGCATGCTGGAGTTGCTCTATTTGTCCAGCGGCTTAGCGGGCTGGGGCGTCCCTGGCCCCATCGAGGCCTATGCTCACGGCTTGCCTAGCTTCCCCTTCCCTGCCTTTTATGTGGCGAACTTCTCCATTCCCAGTCAGGTCCCAAATTTCTCCCAGGCCACCTCTCGATACCCAGCCCACTTAGTAATCCAATAAACATTGGCCAGGCAGCCATGTGCCAGGCTCTTTGCTGGGCACTACGGCCAGAGACTACACAAGAATGTCTGTCACTGCAGGGGCCAACGTGGCCTGTGACAGCCAAGCAGGAAGGCCACTAGCCACAGCCTGAGCACAAGGACTTTAACCGGGACATCTCTACTGGAGACAAAGGTGGCCCCTGCACGATCATTCCCTAGGAGTGTAATTGCCCTGCCTCTGAGCCGCATCAACGGGGTCAGGAAACAGTCCCACACACCTGTTCTGGCCTAGGCCGAGTGATGCCATAAATCTTTCCATGGGGGCCTGCTGTCCTCTAGCAGATGAGGAACTATCTGCAGGGAAGCCTGTATCTCAACCTCCTTGCAGCTCGCGGAGCCTCGTGCAGAGCATGAGCCTAACAAATGTTTGCCGAATCATGCTCTGAAAATGTTTTCCAAGGAAAAACGTTTGGGTCGGGGCTAGCCACCCGGACACAGAGGAACCAGCAGGGGTGAGAGGCCACGCACCGAGGGAAAAGCCTTCCTACGCCTCAAGGCTTCATCACGGACGGTCCACACCCAGCAAACGGGGCCGACCAAAGGCTAAGCTGGCTTGGTTGGCCACGAAGCCCCTTTCAAGAGCTAGGTGGGCTTTTTTAAGCAAAGGAAAAGCTTGGTGGAGAGGCTTCCTCCTTCTTTCTACAGGATGACCGAACCCGAACACGAAGGAAGGGTTCTCTTTGCAAAGCTCAACTTTCTCATCCTGCAGAGGAGGGCAGGTCCTCAAAATACACGAGCTTTGAAGTTGCAAAACAAATCATGGCAGGTTCAATCACCAAACTTGGCAAAGTGTGTGTGTTTTTAAAAACCGCTTCTACGTGAACAGGGCTGGAGGAGAAGAAGGTATGTGCGAGAGTTTTTAAATGGCTTTACAAAGACTTCCTCGGGTGGCACAGACACAGTCCTATCGACCTCGACAGCGAGGCTGGTCCTACCTTGAAATCATTGATGTATCTGCCATAGTTCACACGCCCCATGTTCTCCACCAGAAGGTCCAGAGTGGCTCCGGCTTGCCCTGTTATGTTCAGAGTGATCACGTAACTTCGCTCCAGGACTCCCTGGGGCACCTGTGGGGTCAGAGTCCGGTGGGAATTAACTGAGGTGAGAAGGGCAACAGAGCTCGGCTGGCTCAGCCGTCACACTCATTTTCCTGCCTTGAGGTGTCACCAGACTCAGGAGACAGTGCTCTGCCGGCCCCTTTGCCCAAGCCACCGGCCAGGTGGCCAAGTTCCTCCAAACACTGCTTCCAAAACAGGCAACCCACCAGGCACCGCTCAGAGCAAGGGAAGGTCTAGGCTGGCTTCCTTTGCTCTGGGATGTTTGCTGCACGTCTTTTTTCTTTTAATTTTTTTTTTATTACCTTTATTTATTTTTGAGAAACAGAGTGAGACAAAGCATGAGCGGGGGAGGGGCAGAGAGAGAAGGAGACGCAGAATCCGAAGCAGGCGCCAGGCTCTGAGCAAGCGGTCAGCACAGAGCCCGACGCGGGGCTCGAACCCACAAACTGTGAGATCACGACCTGAGCCGAAGTCGGACGCTCAACCGACCGAGCCACCCGGGCGTCCCTACTGCACGTCTGCTTTTAATAGGAAGGGAACGGACCCGACAACTCCAGGGGGGGATTCCTACTACGGGAGCCCCTCCGTGTTCTCACAGCACAAAAGGCAGTCCTAAAAAGTGGCTTCTACACAACGTGGAGAGATGAGACCAAAAATCAGATAAATGAGATAAAAATCAGAGAGTTAGGTGGAGCAGTCTCACCTCAAAATACCTGATAGGATGCATTAACCACGAAAATTATATAATAGAATGAGAACAAACAACTGAAGTTTTACTGACTAGAATTCACGAAGACGACCCACCCCTAAACTGGAATTCAACACACAACGGCTGTCAGTACATACACGGGCAACACACACATGGTGTCCTAGAAACGTGCTCCCGCTGAAATGAAAGCCTTTGATCACAGCAGAATGGAAACGTTTTAATTTAAAAATTTCTGAACAAATTTCCACGGTTAGAAAAATCTCTTCATGTGCTTTTTCACATGATTACTCCAGTGGAAGGAATGGAAATCCTCTAATGTTTCTTCCCTGCGCCGTGAAACAAAGTTCTTTGTGTATTGTGGCTATGATTACCATGAACAATCCCTCTGCATAGAATTTCTCACGCAGGATGAAGGCACAGAGCTAAACGAATCGCGGCTCCCGCGTGTTCAAAATGGGGCCCGTCCTCCAGGAGCAAAGGAGACATGGGTGACATCCTGTGGTTGGTCAGAGAGGACGGCCTGGGCTGGGGAGACCAGGAAGGTTTCCACGAAGGGGGCTGGCTTGAGCACACCCCTCCAGGTGCAGGCAGAGGGAGCATGGGTGAGGCCACATCAGCAAGCAAGGGCCACAGCTAAGGGACATCGAGAGGAGGGGCAGAGCCGGAGTGTAGAAAGGTGCGCAATGGCCTCGAATGCCCCATTTCCAAGCACAGACCACACATCCCCCCGTTGGGGCAGACACACACAGCTCAGAGACAATTCTTACCCCGTCCACGGCGACATAGGCGCGGTCACGGACTCCATTGAGGGGTGATGACAGGGGTGTGGGGTTGCTGCAGTCTTGAGGAAGCGTTGTTCGGTATAGCACGAAACCAAAATACTGGTGACAAAAAGAAGGAAGGAAAATACATCACTCTTTCAAAAAAGATAGCCTGGCCACCTCGATCTGTGTGAAAGTGCTGTTTCTAGAATCATACGGAATAAAGTGTTTCTCTAGCCTCCAGCAAAAATTCAGTCTGAAAGAACTGGCTTAAATTTTTAGATCATACACTCTCGTAGCAGTCGCAGCAAGGAATCCAGAAGAGCATTTTATCAGACATCCCTTTCCCACACAAGGAAATTTGCCCAGAATCACTCAGGGGGATCCTATCATACATATCAGGAGGTTATTTACGTTACCTCAAAAACACAACATAACACAACAAAAAAAGGCAAACGGGGCGCCTGACTGGCTCAATTGGTAGAGCATGTGACTTTTTAAAAATTTAAAAAATGTTTTTAATATTTGTTTATTTTTGAAAGAGAGAGAGACAGGGTGTGACTGGAAGAGGGACAGAAAGAGAGGGAGACACAGAATCCGAAGCAGGCTCCAGGCTCCGACCTGTCAGCACAGAGCCCGATGCGGGGCTCGAACCCACGAACCGCAAGATAATGACCTGAGCAGAAGTTGGACACTTAACCGACAGAGCTATCCAGGCGCCCCTCGGTAGAGCATGGGACTCTTGATCTCCGGGTCATGAGTTCAAGCCCCACATTGGGTGTAGAGATTATTTTGAAATAAAATCTTAGGGGTGCCTGGGTGGCTCAGTCGGTTAAGTGTCCGACTTCTGCTCAGGTCATGATCTCACAGCTTGTGGGTTCGAGCCCCGCATCGGGCTCCTGTGCTGACAGCTTGGAGCCTGAAGCCTGCTTTGGATTTTGTGTCTCCCTCTCTCTCTGCCCCTCCCCTGTTTGTGCTGTCTTTCTCTCAAAAATAAATAAACATTGAAAAAAAAAATCTTGAAAAAAAAAAGACAACAACGAAGCCGACAATGTTGGTGAAACATTTTCCAGGTTCTTGGGCTAAATGTGCTCTAACATACAAAACAAGAGTCAATCAGAAACTGTTTAAAGTGGAGGGACGGGGGTGGCGGGAACAGAGACAGTGAGAGATGAGGGTGTAACCGGTGGCTAAGTCAGAAGCCAGAGATGCTGGAATCCCTGGTCCGAAAGGAAGGCCCCAGACTATCAGCCGCAGCAACAAAGAGCACCCTTGGCCTCAGCTGGTGACTTTCCTGCTCTGGATGTTAGGCAGGGTGAGTGGAACCACACCTTGTCATCCAGGGGGAGGGACAGAGAAAAAGTTCCTCACGTCTAGAGCCCAGAAAGCAAGGGAGTGTATGTCAGCAAATGTGAAGGGGATTTAGACGAGGTGGAAAAAGAAACACGTTAACCCACGTTCTTGTGTTGCAGGGAAGGGCTGAACTCAAGAAATGCCACTGGGGCCACCACCCAAGGCTTCATGCACAAGGGTGCCCTCCCTCCCAGACCCCAAATCTCCACCTTTTTCTTGTTTGTTTGTTTTTTTCTTTTCAAAGTAACTGAGGTGGTAAGTCCTAGCTCAGAGGCTGAGGAACACTGAGGAAGGGCTCGCAGGAGGGAGCAGAAGTCATAGTGCTCCCTGCAAAGCTGGCTGCGGCCGCCGGGGTGGGGGTGGGGGTGGGGGTGGGGGTGAGGATGGGGTGGGGGCAGAGGAGCAGGGCTGCATCCCACTCCCTGCACCTGCGCTCTCCAGGGTTTCGCTGGAAATAAACACTCAGTGGGCTGGCCCCAGACCTGAAACAGCCAGGGCCCAGGGAGTGCCCCCAGTCCTAGAGCACTGCCTCGGCCAGAGATCACAGAGCAGAAGGGTCTGGCAAAGAACAGTGAGTGCAGATGTCGATGCATCAACCTGGAATTCACTTCCCAGGTTCCAGCTGCTCTAGTGACCCGACCGTGTCTTGGCCGAGACGCTCCCCTGCCTGGTGAAAAAGGCGGGTTGTATTTTCTCGAGGAAGACGCGACACAGCGGGTGTTGGCTGGAACGGGAGCAAGGATTCTATCCAGTGCTAGTGAAAGGAGGGCTTAATTCCTCATTGCATCGATCCAACAGAGTGGTTAGAACAAAATCACAAGTGTAAACAGAGTAACCAGAGGCAAAATACACTAAGATTAGATATGCCACTGTCTTATTACCTTATGGTTCAGACACCTTCCAGAAGGGGATCTCCACAGAGAGTCATCAGGGGGATCCAGATAAGTTTCCATTTCGAAAAATGGGGCTGAGATCCTAACTAGGTGTTCAAACTTAACATCACAACAAGGGGACAAAGTGACCTCATGGACATCTTGACATGGCGCTCTGAGGACACAGCCCCTTTGTCACGCTCATGCCAAAAATGTTTTACTGAATCTAGTCAGTGAGGGGAAGTCTACAAGACAACTGGCCCGAACTCAGAAATGTCCATGTCACGAGAAAGAGAGAGAGGGAAAACAAGACTTAGGAATAGTGACAGAGGAAAGAAGAAAAAAGGGACATTAGAACTAAATGCGATGTGTGATCATGGATCGGAAGCTGGGTTGAAAAAAAGTTAAGGGGTGGCTGGGTGGCTCAGTCGGCTACGCATCTGACTCGGGCTCGGGGCATGACCTCATGGTCCGTGAGTTCAAATCCCACATCGGGCTTGCTGCTGTCAGCGTGGAGCCTGCTTCTGATCCTCTGTGTCCCTCTCTCTCTGCCCCTCCCCCACTCCTCTCCCTCAAAAATAAATAAACATTTTTTAAAAAAAGGTAAGCTATATAGGACATTATTGGATACTTGACTATAGAGTGCATATTAAATAAGATGATATCAACGTTAAATTTCTTAAGTGTGATCATCATATTGTGTTCATATAGGAAGATGTCCTTTTTCTTAAAAGATATATGCTGTAATATTTAGGGGTGACGTGTCAGGATACTGACCACAAACTCAAATGGTTAAAAAAGGGCAGTTGACTGCAGATACACACACAGACCCAACTGGCAACATTTAGTGAATCCAGGTGAAAGCTACAGGGGTGTAAATTACACTTTTCTTGCAACATTTTTAGATTTGAAGATTTCCAAAATAAAAAGCTGGGAAAAAATTTTAAAATAAATACGAGGGGCAGGCACCTGGCTGGCTCAGTCGGCCAAGTGTGCAACTCTTGGTCTCAGGGTCATGAGTTTGAGCCCCATGTCAGGCATGGAGCCCACTTAAAATAAATAAATAATAAATAAAATTCATACGAGGCAGTGCCTGGGTTAACCACATACACGCGGGCATGCATGTATGCACTGACAGGCGTTCTGCTCCCTTCAAAAGCAGGAAAAATCTCTAAGAACCTAACCTATTGAGAACACGGTCCCTACACCTTTGAGCTAACTAAGGACAAATAATTAAATGGTCTTTTTGCGCATTAAGATGGTAGTTTTCCTCTAGTAATCAAGACTAAGTAGATCAGAAATACAGTCAGAGTTATGTTGAATCAGGTTGAGCTACGCCTATTCAAGGCATGAGAAGAACGGGGTGGGGGGAATCTAGGAAGGACCACCGTGTGGTACTTAAAGCTACAGAGAGCCTGGAAATCGGTGGCGAATTTACACGGGACCCGATTTATCTGCCTACCACTTTAGCCCCTGCAGGGCAGTGCAGAAAGTACCTTTTTGTCAGTAGAAGAAGGGTGAAGCATTACCTCTGAAGGCCTACCTGTTTCACCTGGATGAACGTCAACGGATAAAGGCTTTTTATGGGCCCAGCAGGACACAGAACGTTCAGAGCGTCCTCCACCGTCTTTAACTGAAAAGAAACAAGACCAGCATTCACTCACTGTCACCTGGTCATCAGAGTGGAGGCTAATGCCATTTGCAAATTATCAAAGACATTACTGGATTGGACCAAATCCCTAAACAGACCTAAACTGTTAAAATTCCGCTCAATGCTGACCCCCAGTTGCCTTCAATCATCGCTATCCATCCCCTAACTCTCGATGAAAAATAACTCACGGTGGTCGTAAAGCGTGTCAAGCACATCTATTCGCAAATACAACCTCTATATAAAAGGCCCTTCAGGGGCGCCTGGGTGGCTCAGTCGGTTGGGCGGCCGACTTCGGCTCAGGTCATGATCTCGCGGTCCGTGAGTTCGAGCCCCGCATCGGGCTCTGTGCTGACAGCTCAGAGCCTGGAGCCTGTTTCAGATTCTGTGTCTCCCTCTCGCTGTCCCTCCCCTGTTCATGCTCTGTCTCTCTCTGTCTCAAAAATAAATAAAACGTTAAAAAAAATTAAAAAAAAAAAATTAAAAGGCCCTTCAAATGAATGAAAACCAAGGCTCGGAGGCTGCCTCCTCTCTAAAGCCTTCCCCAGCATCCCGGAGGGAAGTAACCAGGACTGCACCTTCCTCTGAACTTGACTGTGGCCTATTTTCCACGCCTGCATCACGTACCGGCCGCTTACCTTTGCCGTCCTTGCCGTTGTGTCAGCTTCTTAAGGGCAGAGTCTGTGTGGTGCTCACCCGATACCCAGCACATAGTAGACACTCAATAAATGCTTACTACATTTAGTCCAGACGATCGTGTACTCTCACAACCCAGGAGGCTTACTCCGAGGTAGTAACAAGGATGATGGCAGCTACCGATCGCTGAGCGCCTACCGAAGCCCAGGTGAGCGTACCTCGCACGCACACCCCAGTGAATCCTTACAACCGCCGGGTGGGGCAGCCATCACTGTCCCCAGGTTAGGGATGAGGAAACAGGTTCTCAGAGAGCCTCACGGGAGCAACGGCAGAGCCAAGGTCTGCAGTTAGGTTTGGCTCTGAACCTAGGACTTCCCGCGACTGACACTGGTTAGAAATTTTATGGACACTTTTGCAGGGATACCTTGCTGATGTGTAACATAAGGGAAAACAAAACCTTAAGTACAATTCCATCCGTTCAGCTACTCACATGGATGCTTTTCTATGTGGACAACTAAAGAAATTCCACTCACGGTAAACGGCTTATTCCATAAACCATGTCCTACATCAACTGAAGTCAGTTGTGTGCTAATTTGCTGTCTTAAACTGTAAACATTTAGTTCATGAGGAAAAGCTATTTCTACTCACACAATTCTCCTTCATGGTAAATAGAATGTATTTTTGGTACTATGCTAGTTTTGTTTTGTTTTGTTTTAGCAATGTTGCTGTATTAAATATTTGTACCTATTTTCTGTTGCATAAAAATACATTTCTCGCAGCTCCAAAACAAATCAACCTCCTCAAGTAGCCAGCAGCAAGGAGAAAAATAGAAGATACTCCGTTTACAAGTGTGATTCAAGTCTGATCAAAACTAAAGAAAGATTCCTATCACGCAGAGAGACCACATTCTTTGTAGAATGTAACACACGTATCTGACGCTAGGTGGAAAATGTCACAGGAGCTCAACCAATCATAGTATCAAAGGGCTTCACGGACGGAAAAATTATACAATCGTGTTTGGCATTTTGGTTAAAGATAAAAACTTACACTATTTTAGAATGTCAAGATTCTTAAGAAATGTGTAACTGCTTGTGGTTTTTTTTTTTTTCTCTTGTGAGTTAACAGATGTAGGAGTTAGGGATTATAAAAGGGGAAATCCTGAAGACACAGATGGTCAAAACAAATTGATTTTGGCTTACGTCACTCCCGACAATGAAATGAAATCTCCCTTCTTTTTCTCTTTCCTAGAATAAAACGTCTTCAACTCCTTTTTATGATTAATTTCTAGCCATTTCCCTCTTGCTGCCCCATTTACCAAATAAACCAGAGCACAAAAATCAGTACATGATTTTGAGATGGAGGGAAGCACACTACATGTGCAAAGATCTATGACAATGCCTGTGGCTTTGGAGAACTCCCTAAAAAAATGTAAATTATGGAAAAAGAACCTCACCAAGCATAACAAGGTGGCATGTTATTCCCACAAAGGTCCTGAAGCTGCTTTGGATGACTGGTAATTGAACCAAAATGACCTGAATGATGCACAAACGTCCACCCACTCCTGCTCATGCCCTATGTGCTCACCCCGTCAATGTGACACACGCACGTCCCCATTTTCCCAGAAACATCACCTACCCCATCAGTCTCACAGAAAACCAATTCACAGAAAGATAGAACCTTCTAATTCCCCGGCGTGACACTTTCACTCACAACTGCTAAATTCCACCCCCTCACTCCCAACAGTTGTTATTTTCTTTCTTACCTTTTGCAGAGCAACTTTTCCATATGCAAACTTGGGTGTAGATGGAGGGATAAAACCTTCTGGTACTTTTTCAAACTAGAAACCAGAGTGGAGAAAGAAAAAAAAAAGAAAAAGGAAAAGCTGTTAAACCCTCAGAAACGTAGCTATACAATTCAGTTTTCAAAAGGAGGCTCAAAGACTCGAACAATAGTGCGGGTGATTTTCGGAAAGGCAAAGGAACAAAAGGTTTCCCCCACCAGACAGGGTCTGGTAAAGCTCTTACTTCCGTGTGTGTGTGCGTGTCTGTGTATGTCTACATTGTAAACTCCAGGAATCATTCAAATAATTATAAAGAAGAGACTTCAAAACAGAGAGCAAAAACAAGGAGAGAGAATGAGGTGATGGCAGAAGGCTGGAGTTGGGGGGAGAAAAGGAAAAAGGCCCAGGGCCAAACAGAATCTTGAAGGGAGGTAGCTGTAAGTAAGGAAAAGTATTACTCGCAGGTTGAATCTTAGTGATAGATTAAAGTTTGATATCAGTGTTAAATTTCCTGTGGTTATGTAAGAGCATATTCCTACCTCTTATGAAACACACACTTAAGTATTTAGGGGTAAAGGTAAAGTATTTAAAGGTTACTGCATGTAACCCTCCAGTGGTTGAGAAAACCCAAGGGGGCAGTGAGGGGAAAATGATGAAGCACAGAGAGTGAAATGTTGACCTGGGTGAATCTGGGTGTGGAATACTCGAGCGCTCGATGTACTACTTTTATTCTTGAAACTTCTCTGTAAGTTTGAAATTTTTCTTAAATAAAAGCCAAAAACTAAAATAAAAATAGAACCTTACTATACACTAAACACACACACACACACACACACACACACACACACACACACACACATTTAAATTAGAGTTAGAAGATATAAGTGCCAAGTCTTAGAAGTCTGTGTCCATCTCCAAGTAGACTGCATTATGATCTCGCAGGCTCCCCACATTTCTTTCCTCCTCCATTCTTCTCTTCCTCCCTTCCTTTCCTTCGGTTTCCATCTTTTAAAATTATTTTTATTATTATGTTTTTTAATTTTTAAGGTTTATTTTTGAGAGAGAGACAGAGTGCAAGTGGGGGAGGGGCAGAGAGAGAGGGAGACACAGAATCCGAAGCGGGCTCCGGGCTCCGACCTGTCAGCACAGAGCCCGACGAGGGGCTCAAACCCACGAACCGCGAGATCATGACCTGAGCCGAAGTCAGACACTTAACTGACTGAGCCACCCAGGCGCTCCTCGGTTTCCATTTTTTAAAGTACTTAAAAAGGAAGACGACAGACTGCTGTAATGAAAAGCAATAGTTTCCTGACTATTCTCTTTGTGCTATTCTTCAGAGGAAACCATTTTAAATCCATTTAATTTTTCCAT
This sequence comes from Panthera leo, assembly GCF_018350215.1. Taxonomy (NCBI): domain Eukaryota; kingdom Metazoa; phylum Chordata; class Mammalia; order Carnivora; family Felidae; genus Panthera; species Panthera leo. Next base: position 156,122,824 of record NC_056687.1, read on the forward strand.
TTTCGCATCTTTTAGTTTCTATATTTATACTTATCTGCTATTTCTTATTTCATCCCTTGAACACATTATTGATTTCTTTAATACATGAGAATTTAGCCCACGTGTACTGTTCTGGCTATCTCTCTTTCTTGCCAACATGGTTATATCATCATTTCTCTACTGGTTACCTTTGTAGCTTGAAATACTACACCTCTATTTCTTAGTTCCATCAATTAAGATGATCTTTTGTGTCCATACTTTTTAAGATAAGTCTATTTGTACCCTTTCCTGAGCTCTCTTCCCTACTCCCACCCCCAAATTATCAGTTATACTTTTACACTGTCAAGGTTAAAAAGTCTGTCCTGTACCCATACACCTTCCCACCACCTGTACATTGACTCTAAATTCAAAATCAATCAACAGTGTTCACATGATTATAATTATATAAATGTTACTCTCTGCAAAGCTAAGTAGTATGTATCATGATGAATGTTCTGTGTTCTTCAGCTTTTTGTGTTCTTCTCCTTCCCCTGGGGTTTCTAATTGCCTTTCTCTTTTCCTGTCTGCCTTTAGGTTAACTCCTCTTTAGCTGTTCTAAATTTCCAAAGATGGTGGCCAAGTTTCTCCAAACACTCTTTCCTCCCTCTAGTAAACTTCCTGTTGGAACTCTCGAGTCTTCTTGCTCCAAGGGACTGACTCTCCTCTGGCCTTGATATTCTGGCACTTTTCTTCATTATTCTCCTGGTTTTAGCTTCTGTTTCTAGGATCTCGTAACTACCTCCTTTCGCTGGAGCAATCTCAAGTAACTTCCCAAGAAGTGGTATGTGGAAGGGAAATTTTTTGAATTTCTGAATGTCTGCAAATGGCATATGAAGTCGATAATTTGGATGAGTACAGAATTCTATACTGAAAATCATCTTCCCTTAGAAGGCAAGATTTGCCCCCCCATATCATCCGGTATGAGTCACCGGATGATTCTTGTTCTTTCAAAGGTGACTGGCTTTTTCTCTCTAGAAGCTTGTAAGTGCTTTATTCTCTATGTTTTCATTTTTTTCCAAGGATGTGTTTGGGTTTGTGTGTTTTTTACATTTATTATTCTGGGCAAATCAAATATCCTTTTTGGTTTTAGAAGAAAATTCTGTGTTTTTTTAATATTTTCTTTTCTTCATCTTTTTCCCTTAAAAGTAAGTTAGACGTCCTAGATTGTTCCTCTGTATCTCTCATCTTTTCTCTATTTCAATCTGTCTTCTGGTTCTAATTTCTAGGAGATTATTTTTTATTTGGGGGAAGCTTTCTTTGTTCTTTAATTGCTCCTTTTTCAAAGTATCCTATTCTTATAGTGTGAAAGCAACATCTTTCCAAATGTCTCTAAAAGATATAAATTTGAGAGGGTCTGCTCAGCTTTGCTTAAGATCTCTCATTTCTGTCCTGAATTATCTGTTGCCTTTAGGTTATTTTTCTGTTTACTTCATTTTGGTCTTTCTCTTTTCCTGTACAGGTTTTATGGATGTCTTCAAACATCCGGCCACCCTTGGCCATCCATTCTTATTTAGTGGTAATGCAAATGAATGCACCAGCATTCGCATGACCATCTTCTCTAAGCCAATCCTGCTCTGTGTACAAGAGCAAGGTTTGTTCAGTGGGGAACTGTTTTAGGGTGATTTGGGAGGGAGTCAGACATAATATGTAAGGTTTTTGCTCTCAGGCTGCACACTTTTTTTTTAATTCTAATTTTCTGACTATTAAAAAGATGCTTCCCTGACGGACAGTTCATTTGAAAGAGGGGCGGCAAAGTGGAGGACCTGATGGGAAATAGGCAGTTCCATTAGCCTTCCCATTTTCAGCTGTTTCATTCTGTTTTTTGTCACATCTGCGTTTCCAGGACCCTGGTTCTATAGGGTTCTTTAAGAGTAATCTACTCCCTGTTAACCTGTTTCTTTAAAAAAAATTTTTTTTTAATGTTTATTTATTTTTGAGAGAGAGACAGAGCATGAGTGGAGGAGGGGCAGACAGAGAGGGAGACACAGAATCCGAAGCAGGCTCCAGGCTCCGAGCCGTCAGCACAGAGCCCAACGTGGGGCTTGAACTCATGAACCGCGAGATCATGACCTGAGCCGAAGTCAGATGCTTAACCGACAGAGCCACCCAGGCACCCCTGTTAACCTGTTTCAATAATCCCCTTTCACACTCCCTGGGGACCTAGATTTCCTCGTGCTACTTCCTTAGTCACCTATATCTATTTTTTGTTACCCGGAAATTTTTTGAAATCTCTCATGCATGGATAGTGCCCCTCTTGATGGCTTCATTTAAAAAAATACCATTTTTAATCATTTAATAACATTTTGAAAGGCAGAAGAGATAAGTATGTGGTCAGCCATCCATCTTGAACTGTATTTCTAGTATTCAATGAATTGATAGTTCTGTGACATTTTTTTTTTATTTTTTTTATTTATTTAAAAAAAAACATTTTTTTTTTTAACGTTTATTTATTTTTGAGACAGAGAGAGACAGCATGAATGGGGGAGGGTCAGAGAGAGGGAGACACAGAATCCGAAACAGGCTCCAGGCTCTGAGCTGTCAGCCCAGAGCCTGACACGGGGCTCGAACTCACAGACCGTGAGATCGTGACCTGAGCCGAAGTCGGACGCTTAACCGACTGAGCCACCCAGGCGCCCCTGTGACATTTTTAAAGATTAAAAAATTTTTCTTAATGTTTATTTATTTTTGAGAGAGGGAGAGTGTGAGCAGGGAAGGGGAAGAGAGAGAGGGGGACAGAGGATGCGAAGCGGGCTCTGTGCTGACAGCAGTGAGCCTGATGTGGGGCTCGAACTCACGAACCGTGAGATCATGGCCTGAGCCAAAGTCAGACGCTCGACTGACTGGGCCACCCAGGCACCCCTCTGTGACATTTTTAAAAGAGCACATTAAAGGGGTGCCTGGGTGGCTCAGTCGGTTGAGCATCCGACTCTTGATTTCACCTCAGGACATGATCCCAGGGTCACGGGATCAAGCCCCGCATCAAGGCTCTGCGCTGAGCACGGAGGCTGCTTAAGATTCTCTCTCTCCCTCCCCCTGCCCCTCTTCCCAGCGGGTTCTCTCTCTCTCTCTCTCTCTCTCTCTCTCTCTCTCTCAAATAAATACAATGAGGGGCACCTGGGTGGCTCAGTCAGTTAAGTATCTGACGTCAATGAATTTGAGTCCCACATCACCTGAGCCCTGCTTCGGGTGAGCTCCGCTTCCCTCACTCCCTTTTCTCTCTGCCCCTCGCTCACTTGCGCCCTCTCTCTCTCTCTCTTAAAATAAAATAAAATAAAATAAAATAAAATAAAATAAAATAAAATAAAATAAAATAAAATAAGCACATTAAAACGATCTTCATGATTCACATTAAAATGAATGTGAGGCCAAGTAGTTGTATCTGTGGATCTCAGACAGACAAGATGGGAAATCTCTCTTCCCAGCCTCCCTGACAGTCCTAAACCACACTCATTGTCCTGTGGCAGTCTCCCTGCCTCTTCCTCCAGCCCACACTCTGGCCAATAGAAGCAGCAAACACAAATCCACAGAGGGGAACTGAGATCGTCTGATTTGTTTGCTGAGGTCCCCTATTCACCTGCACATAGTAGTGACCATGTCGTATCTAACTCCGAAAGTCAAGGTGGAGTCTGGCGTCCAGAGTGAGTAGGGCTGCAATCTCCTCTATCACGCTGGAAGAAAAAATCGCGGCACAGGCAGCGTTCCTTAACCTACACTGAGCTCACAGGGATGGAATGCTTCTGTACTAGCTTGGTCGTCTCCCTTGCTATGCACAAAGGCCCTTACAGTCCGTCATTGTATTTCCTTTTTAGAGGTGAGACTGGTGAACTTGCTCAAGAGAATCACAGGGCAAAGGAATGAGCTGGGATCTTGACCCCAAGGCAAGTGTTGTTTCTATCGTTCCACCTCACCTCCTTTATGGTACAACAGTACAAGAGACAGTGTCTCCTATTAATTAAACATAATTCCAGAGACAAAAACACCCCATGATACCTTTTCTCTTCCAGTTTTTCTCTTGGACCCTCTCCTTATGCACATATGCCATGGAAGATTAGAGACGGTTTTGTAACTTGCTACTTACCCAAAGTACTTCTGGCCTAAATACGGACAATAATTTTACTTATTGCATAATATATTCAATGTTTATTTTTCAGAGACAGAGAGAGAGAGAGAGAGAGACAGAGTGTGAGTGGGGGAAGGGCAGAGAGAGAGGGAGACACAGAATCGGAAGCAGGCTCCAGGCTCTGAGCTGTCAGCACTGAGCCCGAAGCAGGGCTCGAACTCACAAACCGCGAGATCGTGACCTGAGCCCGAGTCGGACACTTAACCGACAGAGCCACCCGGATGCCCCTACTGCATATTACATCCAAATGGATACGACCATCCTTTCAGTATTAGGATTTAGATAATTTCCAATTCTTGATATTACAGATAGTGTTACAATGAACAACTGTATGTCTATAGCATCATCTTGGTTTAAAAAAAAAATCTTTTCAATAAAGCACCAAGCGAAGAGTTACTAGGCCAAATGATATAAGCATTTTATATGAGTCTTAATAGAGCGTATGCCGAAGTTTTCACCAAATGTCTATACGTGTTTACATCTTCCACCCAATTGTCGATCTGGATGTTGGTTTTTTTAAATCAGTGGTAAGAGCTCATCATAATGTTGATATTAAGTCTCCATCTGTCTATCCCATTTGCCCCAATCTTCTGTCTTTTCTTTTCAACAAGCTTAGTGATTTTTCACTGATTATCTTATAGTAAAATCCTAATCTTGTATCAAACGAATTTAATGTTCCAGAAAAGGATAAATATTCCAAAACACTATTTCAGAACCTTAATTTATTTTTCTGTCATAATCCGTGCTTTAATCAGAGTTTTCATACCGGTCATAAATGGTGCTTCTTATCCTGCCTATTTAGCTGGACAAATTTAACATCAGAAGCTGCTCTTGTCCCAGTCAAATCAAATAGATTCAATGGCGACCAACCTCTCTTTCCCCAAGATCTCTAACGTTTTCATTCGTTCTTCTAACAAATTCTTATTAAGAAAGGACTTTGTGTCAGGTCCTACGCTTGGCACTGGGGACATAAACAGCCTAATGCAGACTGTGAAAAATGTGTGTAAACAAATGGTAGCAATGCACTATGGGAAGTAGCATGTTCAAGATGTCCACACTGCAAGGCGGTAGAAGAAGTTAAAACGCGACTAACTGCAGAGCCAGGTCAAAGACAACGTCCCAGAGAAGGTAACTGAAGTGTGTTCTCATTTTCCAGATGGGCGAAGGCGAGGGAACATTATGTGCAGAGGCTGGGAGATATCAACAGTACTGTCCTATTCACGGAATCTTATGCACCTTCATTTTCAGGCCGGAGAGTCATGTACAAGAAGGGGAGAATTGCAAAATGAGGCTTGAGGAAAATAGGAGGCCAAGTCATGGAAGGCATCTTGACCAGATCGGCGTTTTAGAGAAATCACTCTGAAAGACAAACCAGAAAAGCCAACTCTGCAGGAAAGGAAAACACTAGAACCACAAGAGTGCAGGCAATGCTTTAGAAGTCTAACATTTGTTATGAAATAGTCACTTCGTTAGCCCTAATTATCAGACATAAAACACTGTGTTTCCACCAGCACCGTGGATCCACAAGAGACAGCTTGTGTCTACCCACTGAGCTAATGTCATTCCATCCATAAACCAAGAAGAACAATCAATCAGCCGGTGTAGACTGGTCCTCAGTCAAGTTTCAGACTTCATTAAGCTCTGAAATAGTAAAAGTCACCTTGGCCATTTTCACATCCCCGGTCCCCACCCAGCCCCAGCGTCCACCTCAGGGAATCCTAATGTTTGCTCCAATTGTCAAGGTCCTCAATGTACAACTTGATTAATTTCTGTAATAATGACCCATCACCAAAAAGCCAGCTGGACTTTCATCTTTGATAGAATCCTTAGGAAGAACTGTAACAAGACTAGAAAGTGGGTCTTAAATTCATTCAAAAGCGTACAAAAATAAACTCACCACTGCCCCTCTCAGGAATTGGTAGGGAGGAGGAGGGCGCTGCCCTACAGTCTTATGGTTCATACTCGAGGTCAAAGTGTTAACCATGTCTGGTTGAGTTTTACCCACAGCAAAGAGAGTATTTTAGAAAATGCAAATGTCATGAGCTTTGTCATACCTTGAAGAGTCACATGCCAAAGGCCACCTGGAGCCTTCAACATCGAGCACAGGCTTCTGCAGCCTGATGGGAAATTATCCACCCTGGGCATCCACATCAGCGAAAGATATTGTCCGTCGACACCCAGCTTACTCTTGAAATGGATTAAAGAAGAGACCCATTCCACCTTTTAAGTCTTTGGTGAAGGAAGAGGCAGCTCTAGTGGGGGTTTTTATGATCCCATTCTTTTCCTCAGTGCAAGCAAACCAGGTGACTGAAAGTCTACAAAGTCTCGTAAGACAGATCTCACTTTTATTTTATTTTTATTTTTATTTTTATTTAAAAAAATTTTTTTTAACGTTTATTTATTTTTGAGACAGAGAGAGACAGAGCATGAAAGGGGAGGGTCAGAGAGAGGGAGACACAGAATCTGAAACAGGCTCCAGGCTCTGAGCTGTCTGCACAGAGTCCGACGCGGGGCTCGAACTCACGGACCGCGAGATCATGACCTGAGCATAAGTTGGCCGCTTAACCGACTGAGCCACCCAGGCGCCCCAGACAGATCTCACTTTTAAAGCAGTTCTTTTCTCTTTTCCAAACCTGAAATACCGAAAAGAAGAAAACGGAAAAAAGGACCACGTGGTAAGCTATGATCTATCATAAGCTATTGAATTATACTAATTTCTGGAGACTGTCTCCTTCACGGGCTCATCTTACTGTGCCCTCTGGTGAAACGCTGGGACCCCCCGGGTTTGTCTCCGCTTGGCCCACTGCCCTTCTCGCTCAGCTCTCCATCGGCAATCTCAGCCTCCCCTGGACTTTAGCCTCCCCTTCCACCGATGACCTGTCCTAATGACCGCTTCTTGGAGCTTCTCCCTCTTAAGTGAGGCACTTGCTGGATAGACACCTCCACTCGGATGGCCCCAAAGGCATCTGGAGCTGAACAAACCCAGCGCAGAGCTTCCTTCCCCTTCCCCTTCCTGGCCCGTGCCTTCCCTGCAGTCCTCCATGGTTGTTGCTGACCACAACTCCCATCCGGGTATCCGACCAAAAGCTGTAAACCGAGACAAATCAGTGCCTCCTCACGCTTCCTCACACCTGCACGCGGGCAGTCACCGAATCCGACCGATTGTACCCCCGAAACATTTTTCAAATCTATTGCTTCCTCTCCACGCCCCGCCGCCCCCACCACCATCTCATTTCTAGGTTATGTCAGCAGCCTCCTAGCTCATTTCCTGCGTCCGGAAATGTCCCCAGGGAGGGTCCCAGCAGTGCGTTCACATGGTCACGGGTTTTTGGAAAATTTGCAGAAGTCATCTAATTTAACCGCCACAGGCTAAGACCCTTGTCTCTTTCTGCGCCAGCTTCCTTGTGTCACAAGTCAGGAGGCCTTGGAGTTCGCCACAGGCATCTCTGGGATGCACCCCAGGGAGGGCTGAGGCGGGGTTTCTTTAATTTGGGTGTTGGATACATCTACATAGTTCGTTGTCACTTCCGTGGCTGGATACACGATCCCTAACAGATCATTCCCCACACCCAACAGGCTGACTCAGTGCACATCACTGGATGGTGCCCTGAGGCATCCAGCCTCAGCAGTACGGGGTTGTAGAAGAGACACAGGGTTTCAAATGTCTGGGGCCAGGACCTGGCTGTAGAAATTTCTCCAAATTCTCAAGCTCATATGTGAAAGAACTGGAGAGAGATTGCCTCAATTTTGATAATAATCTTAAATATGTATATAACTTTATCAGAAACAAAATGTGAAACTTTTTGTTTTCTAAACTCTCAGTATGTGGGAATGCAAACTGGTGCAGCCACTCTGGAAAACGGTATGGAGGTTCCTCAAAAAGCTAAACATAGAACTACCCTATGACCCAGCAATTGCACTACTAGGCATTTATCCAAAGAATACAGGTGTGCTGTTTCGAAGGGACACATGCACCCCCATGTTGATAGCAGCCCTATCAACAATAGCCAAAGTATGGAAAGAGCCCACATGTCCATCAAGGGATGAATGGATACAGAAGATGTGGTGTGTATATATATATATATATATATATATATATATATATATATATATACACAGTGGAGTATTACTCGGCAATCAAAAAGAATGAAATCTTGCCATTTGCAACTATGTGGATGGAACTGGAGGGTATTATGCTAAGTGAAATTAGTCAGAGAATCAAATGAATTCATTCATGTGAGGACTTTAAGAGACAAAACAGGTAAACATAAGGGAAGAGAAAAAAAATAATATAAACACAGGGAGGGGGACAAAACAGAAGAGACTCATATGGAGAACAAACTGAGGGTTACTGGAGGGGTTGTGGGAGGAGGGATGGGCTCAATGGGTCAGGGGCACTAAGGAATCTGCTCCTGAAATCATTGTTGCACTGTATGCTAACTTGGATGTAAATTTTAAAAAATAAAAAAATAAGATAAAAAAAAAAACGCTCAGTACATTCTAAAAAACAAATTTCAATAAGCCACGCTAAAGAGAAAGATTTCCATTCTCTCTCTAGAGAAAAAGAGTACAAACAAAACAGAGACAAAAAGCAGAAGGATAGCAGGTGTGTTTCAGTTAATAAATTCAAAGTATGCTTTGGAATTTTGTGACGTTTGCGATTATTTTAATCCTTAAAATTCTTAAATTTGTCATGATTTTTTTTTTTTTTTACTCATTTAAATACACTTTTGGGGCACCTGGCTGGCTCGGTTGGGGGAGCACGTGCCTCTTGATCTTGGGGTTGTGAGTTTGAGCCCCATGTCAGGTGTAGAGATTACTAAAAAATAATAAATTTTAAAAAATACACATTCATTTTTGTTGCCTTATCCAGTACCCTTTGTGACATTCGTATCTGACTGTATCGCTTTCTTCACATTCCTTAAGAGGGCATGTGCAATAGCATTAATGTTCTTGGTGATAATATCACCTGTCCATTAAGGAGAGACTGTAGTAGCAATAGCTTACAATGGAGAGAGATCAGGGAGCCAAAAGGGAACTGGAGATTGTTAAAAGTTCAGTTGACTGGAACACAGGTCCCCTTCCAGCACGGTGCATGTTTGCAAAGGGCCAGAGTATGACAGTCAGAATGGTCCTAGCCGTCCCGGCCAGGTGGTCTGTAGGGCAGGGGCCCTCAAACTGCAGCAGAGAGGGGACTGGCGGGTGATGGTGAACAGCTCTAGCGACCATCAATCAGAAGAGCCAGGGAGAGTCAGGAAAAGTGTGGGGGGAGCGTTGCCGGGGTGGAGGGAGGGGCAGAAAGAGGGAGCTAGAAATATAGGAGAATAAAAATGTGAGATCAAATATAAGGTGATGTTTCACATAAAAAATCACAGTAAATATGTTTTAATATTCGACGATAAGGCATCAAGGGCTCACTATTTCGGAAAGAAAACTATTCTAAAAGTAAACCCACCAGCAACGCCACTGCTGGGTAAATAACCGAAGGAACGGAAAGCAGACTTGAGCAGATACCAGTGCCCTGATGCCCCAGGTAGTATTATTCAAAACAGCCAAAAGATGGGGCGCCTGGGTGGCTCAGTCGATTACGCATCCGACTCTCGGTTTCAGCTCAGGTCATGATATCTCACAGTTCCTGAGTTCGAGCCCTGCATCGGGCTCTGCACTGACAGTGGAGCTTGCTTGGGAGTCTCTCCCTCCTCAGCGCCCCTCCCCTACTCGTGCCCACGCATGCGCACTCTCTCTCCTTCGCTCTCAAAATAAATAAACTTTAAAACAAAACAGCCAAAAAAAAGAGGGGGAGCGCCGGGGTGGCTCAGTCAGTTGGGCGTCTGACTTTGGCTCAGGTCATGATCTTGCGGTCTGTGAGTCTGAGCCCGCATCAGGCTCTGTGCTATCAGCTCAGAGCCTGGAGCCTGCTTTGGATTCTGTGTCTCCCTCTCTCTCTGCCCCTCCCCTGCTCACACTCTGTCTCTGTCTGTCTGTCTCTCTCTGTCTCAAAAATAAATAAATAAATAAATAAATAAATAAATAAATAAATAAATGCCAAAAGATGGGAAACAACCCACGTATCCAGCAAGAGACAAATGAGATGAACAGTTAAACAACATGTGGTCTATCCATGCGTGGAATATTACTTAGCCAGAAAAAGGAGTGAAGTTCTGATACACGTTACAACATGGAGGAACCATGAAAAAATTATGGTAAGTGAAATAAGTCAGACACAAAAGGAAAATATTGTATGGTTCCATTTCTATGAAATATCGAGGACAGGCAACCTTACAGAGGCTAAAAGTAGAGTAGAGGTTACAGCAGCTGAGAGGAGAGGACACTGGCGAGTCCTTCCTTTTTTTGTTTTTTAATTTTTTAATGTTTATTTTTGAGAGACAGAGCGTGAGTGGGGGAGGGGCAGAGAGAGCCCATTTGAGGCAGGCTCCAGACTCTGAGCTGTCGGCACAGAGCCCGACACAGGGCTTGAACTCGCAAGCTGGGAGATCATGACCTGAGCCGAAGTTGGATGCCCAACCGAGCCACCCAGGCGCCCCTCTTATTTCTTAATAGTTACAGAGTTTCTGTTTGGGGTGATGAAAAGATTTTGAAAATAGACAGTGGTGACGGTTACACAACATTATGAATGTAATTAAAGCCACTGGATCGATCATACACTTAAAAATGGTTAAAATGGCAAACTTTATGTTCTATATACTTTATCATAATTTTAAAAAGTTAATAATGTAAGATGCCAAAAAACCACTGAATGGCGGACTTTATGTATTTATTTTTTTAAGTGTATTTATTTTGACAGAGAGAGAGGGAGAGAATGAATGGATGCGGGGGAGGGGCAGAGAGATAACCTGGGTTAAATCTAGGTACTGGGTACATGGGTGTTTGCAACATTATTTTATACACTTAAAATTGTTGCGAATATTTCATATTTTAAAGAAAAATATATCTAACAACTATATTAAGGAATGAAAGACTCATTTTATGAGTATCTAAAAAAACAGGATATTTGGGAATAAGCATATTAAGGAATGGACAAGGATTATCTTAAGAAAATTTAAAACAAGATGGACATCAGAAAAGACTTGAAGAGAGGGAGAAGGAACTTTTCTTGGCTAAGACTCCATGTCATAAATTTCACCCCTAATTTGATACACAAATTTAATACAAAATGAGTCAAAATATCAATAGGTTTCCTGGGGTTTTGTTTTGTTTTTTGAAGTTGATAAAATAATACCAAAGCGTATGTGGAAGATAAACTTACAGAGTAGCCAGGGAAATTTTGAAAGACTAAACATGGAAGACAAGTCCTCCCAGGTGATAATAAAACATAGTACAAATAACAATTAAAGCAGTTTGGTGTTGGGAAAGGAGAAAAAAAATTCAGTAACATAAAAGAATCTGAAAACAGACCCAAATACTTTAACCGGCTGGTAACTTAAGAGATGAATAAAGCTGAATCCCAGCCTCACTCCCAACAGCAAAACTGGCAATTCCATGTACATCGATATTTGAACATAAAACGTGAAGCCATAAAAACTGTAAGCACCCCACAGGAATTTATTTCTACTACTAGGCTAGGGAAGCAGCCATGAGGGGCGCCTGGTTGGCTCTGTCGGTTGAGTGTCCAATTTCAGCTCAGGTCATGATCTCAGTTTGTGGGTTCGAGCCCCGCGTCGGACTCTGTGCTGACAGCTCAGAGCCTGGAGCCTGCTTTGGATTCTGTGTCTCCCTCTCCCTCCACCCCCCCGCCCCTCCCCCACTCACCACTCACACACTCTCTCTCCTTTAAAAATAAACATTAAAGAAAAATTAAAAAAAAAAGAGAGAGAGAGAAGTGAAACATTTGACTATATAATAACTCAGGACTGTTTTTTGCAGGAAAAAAAAAAACACTGAAGAAACCCCCCAAACTGGTAAAAATGCCACAATAGAACTCTTGCAAATTACACAGAAAACAAATAGGCAGAGAAACGGGGAAGGAACCCGCACAGGTAGTACACAGAAGAAACACAGGTACAATTTGTACATGAAATGCCATGCACATGGCCACCTTTTCACTGGTGACATTCCATTCGCATGCTGTCACCCTGGATGTCCCACATGGCCGTCCTATCACCTTGAAGTCTTCACTCCAGCTTTACCTTCTCAAGGAAGCTCATATATACCAAACAGCTAAAACCATACCTGGCATATAGAGAGAATTGCCAAACATTTGCGGAATTACTTGTGAATAAACAAACAATGTGGGTCAAGTCAAATAGTGTCTAATACAATTACAATGCCTCATGGGATTTTTTAAAAGAAAGGATGAAAATACATCAACTCTAAACCTAAGGGCACTAAAAAACATGGCGTTAATAAAACATGTAAGTCACAAGGGATGTAACTGGGCTTGATGTGAGACACAGTGCCGGGTGGCTCAGTCGGTTGAGCGACTGGCTTTGGCTCAGGTCATGATCTCGTGGTGTGTGAATGTGAGCCCCGCGTCGGGCTCTGTGCCGACCGCTCAGAGCCTGGAGCCCGCTTCGGATTCTGTCTTCCTCACTCTCTGCGCCTCTCTTGCTTGCGCTCTGTCTCCCTCTGTCCTCAAAAATAAACATTAAAAATTCTTAAAAAAAAAAAAGGTGAACAAATAGATTACTGTCAAGTAAGACAGTTGAAAATAATCAATGTATATCAAGAATCATAATGAATGAGCATAAATGAATGTACCAATTAGAAGACAAAAAAATGTTTAAACTAGATTTTTCAACAATCCAGTTATATCTTGTTAACGAGGGACATGTTAAAAAAAAAGATATTCAAAGGTTGAAATTAAAGTATTGTGAAAGATATAGCAGTAAATATTAACCGAAAAAATGCATTAGTATCAGACAAAAAAAAACTTAGAGGTAAAAAGCATTATTAGAGATACAGGGCTACGTACATGATGATACTAAATAAATGATACTGAAAGATTTCATTCTCAATTTGCATTCCTAATTCTAATACACAATTACAAAGAGAAACACAATCCTTTAACAAATAATAGAATACATGGATAAAAAGCCAGGAAGGATATCAAAGATATCAGCAGCACCATTAATAAGCTTAACCTAAGGAACACGTATATAGATGATATCCAACAATTATAAAACATATAGTCTTGAGGCGCCTGGGTGGCTCAGTCGGTTAAGCGTCTGACTTCGGCTCAGGTCATGATCTCATGGTTCATGAGTTCAAGCCCTGAGTCAGGCCCTGTGCAGACAGCTCAGAGCCTGGAGCCTGCTTCAGATTCTGTGTCTCCCCCTCTCTCTGCCCCTCTCCTGCTCACATTCTGTCTCTCTCTCTTTTTAATATAAACATTAAAAAATTTTTAAAAACATAGTCTTTTTTTAAAAAAAATGTTTATTCTTTTATTTTAGAAAGAGAGCATGCGAGCAGGGGAGAGGGACAGAGGGAGAGACAGAGAGAATCCTAAGCAGGTTCCATGCTCAGTGTGGAGCCCAACATGGCCCTCAATCCACGACCCTGGGATCATGACCTGAGCAGAAATCAAGAGTTGCTCGAACGACTGAGCCAGCCAGGCGCCCCCTAAACATACAGTCTTTTCAAGAACACATGGAACATTGACTCATATTGATAGATGCCAGGCTCCAGGACTCGGTTTGACATATTTCAAGGGATTCACATCATACAGACCATGTTCTCTACCCAGAATGCAAATATGTTATAAACCAACAAATTATAAAAATAATTATGTTAATAATTGCTACTTCTGAATGACTTCTGAACATTTCTACGGCCAAAGAGAAATCCAAACAGGCATTATTAGAAGCAAACTATAGTAAGTATGTTACATATCAACACTTAGAAGAAGGAGCTATAGAGGAACCTGAAGGAAATACATAACCTTGAATATTTATATTAGGAAAGAAGAAAGGCTGAATTACAAAGCTAAGTTTCAAATAAAGGAAGGAAATGCCAAAGAGAGGCACAAGGAGCTTTGAAACAGAACGAACATACAGGAGAGAACTGGGGAGTCATCGCTATGAACTCTGCGAAGACGAAACTCATAGTAAAAAGTAGCGAGCGCAACATTTCAACCGTAAATCTGAAAATTCAGGCGAAGTGGGCAAATTCTTAGAGGAGTTAAGTATTGATCACATTTTTCAATGTGCTTAAAGTACTTCACAAGATGAATTTGTACACGTAGGCTTAAATTGAGACTAAGGCATCCTTAAACCAAAAAAAGGTCCATACCATTTATAGGCAGAAAACCTTTTGTTTTTTAACTTCAAAACTCAGGTGACTGAGCAGAAAAATTGTGGTTTTGTTTTTTTTTTTTTTACACCCACAGCAGAGACAGGAAACCCCACCTGGGTGCTTTAGATGCCTCAAAAGGTCACAACTGTTAGCAGGACTGAGCGTTCAGCTGGCAGGCCAAACGGAAGAGGCACTTACTTGCCCCAGATGAAGAACGGAGGCGCTGTTGATAGCTCACCTTTGCACCATGCTTCACAAAGCCTGCGGATTTTCTCTCCTACGTGCTTCAGCTACTTACGTGGACACACATCTTCTTCCCTTCAGCACAAACAGTTGGAACGGCCACCAGTTGTCGGACAACACACGTGCCAGGCCTATACTGGGTGCCTTATGGATGGTCTTTTTTGTGTTTTACTGTTTATTTATTTTTGAGAGAGAGCGCAAGCAGGGGAGGAGAAGAGAGAGAGGCGGGGGGACAGAGGATTCCAAGCAGGCTCCGCGCTGACAGCAGCAGACTCGAACTCACGAACCTCAAGAACGTGACCTGAGCCGGAGTCGGCCACTCGACAGACTGAGCCGCCCAGGGGCCCCACAGACGTCCTTTTCGATCCTTATGATGCAATGAGGTGCTGTTGTCCCAGTTTCACAAAGAATAGACGAGTGAAGTAACGTGCTCACAGGCTCGCTCTTAATCAGGTGGGGGTCAAGACCCAAGGCCAACCAAATCCACCTGAGGCCTCCCCTCCATACACCCTTTTAAGCACAAGGGCTCCAGGGACTCATCTACAGAGCACAACGCATCCAAAGCAGGCTGTATCCAAGCCCCACTCACCGCGGCCCGGACCAGGCACCCACCTTCCGGATAACGTCCCGCAGAGCAAAATACTTGTCAGTGAGGTCCCCTGCCTCGCTCAGTGGGGCGTCATAGTCGTAGCTGGTGGGCTGTGGTTGGTAGGGGATGTTGGCCCCTGGAAGACAAAAACATGCCACCGTTAACTACTGAGGGCCCTCCCCGCCGGGACAAATTCTTTGGGATTTCTGGGCTCAGGGTTGTTGTCGGGGGAGAACATAAAGGGCACATTAGAACCCGCTGTCAAATGACACAGAGGTGGCCCTGAGGAGGCAAGGTTTAGAGAAACACGCTTCTTCCAGCAGGTGGCCCTTCCCTTCACAAGCACCTTAGAGCCTATAAGGCACCGTCCCCGCCCATTCGCCCAGCAAGAGCCCTCAGCGGGGACCCCAGCAGATGTCACCACCGCTGAACCAGCAGGGAGCTGAAGCTCCCACAAAATGAGGTCAGTGTCTCAAAGGAGTCACGGCAGGCTTCTGGCATGACCCACGTCTGCGATCGTTCCCATGCCCTCGGACACCACACGGGAGATGACTGCAGACACACGTTACCCCACGGAGTCAAGCGTAACCATGAGGCCTCTAACGCCTGTGTGGTCAGAGGACCTGCGGTGTCTTCTCCCGGCCCCTTCAGGAGCAAGTCACGCCCTCACTCCCCCAGCTCCCGGGACGGCCGGCTGCTGACAGCTCTCAGATGCGCCCTCTGCTCTCGGGCCTCTGCTGGGCCACCTGCCAAGGTTCTGGCCCTCGGGGGACAGCCCATGTGCAACGAGTGACCACGAGGGCTCAAAAACCCAGCCCCTGGTGTCCCAGCTCCAGAGCTCTCTCTAGAACCAGCCGAGCCACTCCAGAATTCCCTCCCGGCTCAACTTCTTCCTCTGCCCAGGGCCACCACCCACACCCTCTGAAGGTGCTGCTCCTGGAACATGCCCCAAGGACCTCCCGCTGGGGAATCACAGTCCGTTTCCCAGGGAACGAAACCCGCCACAGAGACCAATGAACACTGATCATACTGTGTACGCAAAGACTAGAAAGGTAAAGGGCCTTGCAAGTATTGTTCCAGGGGTACGGTCTGGACCAGTGGGCCCCAGCCTTGTCACGGATGATGTTCACAGGCAGGAGACTGGGTGCACTAGTGGGTAGCGGGCCTGTGCTACTACGTAGAAAACGTACCCGTGCAACATGGGGAGCCTGTTCAGATTCCTAAGCCCCACCGCACCGGGGATTCTGAGTCAGCAGGTCTTGGGTGGGACCTGAGACTCTGCCTTCCTTTAAAAATTTTTTTTTAACGTTTATTTATTTTTGAGAGAGAGAGAGAGAGAGAGAGAGCGCGCGCGCACGCACAAGTGGGGGAGGGGCAGAGAGAGCGGAGACACAGAATCGGAAGCAGGCTCCAGGCTCCGAGCCATCAGCACAGAGCCCAGTGCAGGGCTCAAACTCACGAACTGTGAGACGAAGTCAGACGCTCAACCGACTAAGCCGGGGTCTCTAACAGGCTCCCAGGTGATGCTGATGCTGGCGCCTGTGGACTAGTAAGGCTCTGCGCCAGGCCTTTCTCTTCTACTCCTGAGAGCATTTTGCAACCAAGGGTGTGAGAATAAAGCTGCTTTAGGATCATCTCATACCATATCTAACCGTTAAGCAAAGGAGGCACAAAGTCTGACAGTTCACCTGTGACTTAGTAAGAACTCCTTGGTCTGATCCCACAGCCCGTGAATGATGGCACCACCTCGGGGGATCCTACTGGACCTTGGGGGATCCTACTGCTGGGGGAGCTGACAGATGAGCTGGGCCGAGGCTCAGGTCACCCCCCAACACCGTTTCATTAGTTCTCTCTGCACAAGATCTACATGTCTGAGGGACTGGGACCACTTAAGCAACCGAACTGACCCAGTCCTTCCTTCACCTCGCTTTTTCTTGACTGGAGGCAGTGGCCTGCCCACAGATCCACCTGCCTGTGGGGATACATACATTAAAGCACATCCTTTGCTGTGAGATGCAAAGAAACATAAAACCACATCCCTTGTTGCAAGGAGCTCATCTCCTTTGTGGCCCCTCTCCTACCTCTAATGTGGCAGTCACCTTGCCCACCTTCCTATTTATATGAGTGGCACCACACCAGGTGCCTGCCCCTTATGCTTATGCTTCAGAGCTCACTCCCACAGCTGAGCTCAATCAGTGGTCACCAAGTTGAACCGAACAAATGTGACTCCCAGAGACAAAATCACAGGCCAAGGGAAGCCAGGCACGGAAGCTGGCCAGTGGGTCAAAGGATGGACTGAAAAACAAAGTCTTTGCTCTGGTTTCACCCACAGAATCTTTCTCTGGATGCCCTCAGACCACCCCAGGGCAGGGTCGGAGAGAAAGCACGCTAACTCAAGCGTCCTCTGCCCATGGTAGGGAGTGCAAGGTGGGAAGGCAAACGAAACGGCAAGGCTCACCGCTCCGCAACTCTGCACGTCGCGTGAGAAGTCCAGGATGGCCTGGGTCCCGCAGGAGGCCTCACAGATGGGGATGCACGCAGGCAGAGTGGGGTGCTCACCCGTGCACGGACAGGTGCATCCCCCGTGGGCAGGACGGGCAGTGAGCTCCCTGCCAGGGGCCTTCCCTCTCACGGCGCTCCTCTGGGATCTGGCCTGAGGAGCGGCCACAAAGAAGCACACACTGGCCCTCCCCCCACGTCCCCAAGGAGACCAAGCACTAGGGCAGGTCAGAGAGGCCCACAAACATGGGAGGGGCTGGTTTGGGAGCTGGTGCAAGGGCTTTGGGATGCAAGAGGTGGTCCAAAGGGCAGTGGCCAGCTTTCCAAGGCCCAAGTTCGAGTCCTATCCCCTGCCAGCTGAACGGGAAACCTGTGGACTTTTTTTTGCACCCTGCTTTTCTGATCTGTAAAATGGGTCCATAATCTCTGGCCTAGATGAGACTGCTATGAGAACTAACTGAGAAAACAGAGGCAGAAGAGAGACTTGTTATTTATTATAGGGTCAGGAGCAAGGCAAGGGATTGAAGACAACTTCCATTTTCTGAGTGGTCGTTTTTATAGATCTAAATTTTCAAAAAAGAAGAATGTATCATTTTATGTAAAATAGTACAAGATAAAAAAAAAATTGTATCGTGAGCTACAAAGTTCCCCCCAAATATCAGTCTTCATTCCTGGACTGGATGCTTGGTACCATTCCACGAATGGAAAGCAGGTGGAATCCTTATCTACTGAATGAAAAAGGCGCCACAAAATCTTAACTGTTTCTAGTGAGAAGATGGGCACACAGACATGATCTAAAACTTCAATTGGCATACGGTGATCTTTTAAGAAGTGACATCTGAGTTTTGCAGTATCTCCCTTCTTGCCTCTAACAACAGTGATGATATTAGTGACACTAATGATGTTAGTTACTAGTAACAGTAACACTTGTAGACAAGGCCTGCCAGCCCATCCCACCTCCCACAGAAGAGAGCTGTTCATTAGGGACAGATCCTGGGAGGTTCAGGCCAAATTAAGCTTCCAAAACTCA
Source organism: Panthera leo (assembly GCF_018350215.1). NCBI lineage: Eukaryota > Metazoa > Chordata > Mammalia > Carnivora > Felidae > Panthera > Panthera leo. Next base: position 156,141,574 of record NC_056687.1, read on the forward strand.
GCACTGGGGGGCATCCTCAGTGATTCAGAGAGAAAGGGCAGCTGCGGAGAGGGGTGAGGAAAGAGCCTGAGAAAAAGGCTAATATAGCATGACTTGCCTGCAAAAATCAATGGCAGTGAAGAGAATTTTTCATAGTTTTTCCTGATAAAAAGGGAGAGACCATCCAGGAATGGGAAAGGGTGCAGCCACTTTGAAAACAGTATAGCACCTCCTCAAACTCTGATCTTAAAAGTTAGTTACCCTATTATCCAGCAAACGCCCTCTTAGGTACACGCCCAAAAGACTGAAACGGGGATTCAAATGAATACTTACATGTTAACATTCATAGCAACATTATTTATAATGGCCAGAACGTGGTAACAACTCAAATACCCATCAATTTGACATCTGGATAAACAAGATGTTGTATATCCGGGCAACAGAATATTATTTATCAGTAAAAAAACTAAAGTACGGATCCTACAACATGGATGGACCTTGAAAAGATTCATCTTTTCAACCTGCCTAAGGGGCAGAAGTGAAACACAAAGCCGACCACATATCATATGATTCTATTTATAAGCAACGCCCAGAATAGGGAAATTCACAACGACAGAGAGTATAGACTCATGGTTGCTAAGGGCCGGGAGGAGAGAGAGTGGGGAGTTTCTCCGATAAGGGGTTTCTTTTTGGGGTAGTGAAAATGTTTTGGAACTAGGTGGTGGTAATGGGTATGCAACTTTGTGATATGCGAAGCACCACTAAACTGTGACTCATAAAATTGTGAGTTTTATGGTATGTGAATTATATCTCAACAAAACAAAATGTTTAAAAAAAAATAAGAAAAGAAAAGAAAATAGATCACAGCAGAATACATGAACGAGTAAGCTATAGCCAGAGACTATGGGACCTACCCAGCTACCTTGTTTAAAACAATAAGGTTTCTGGGGGGCACCTGGGGGCGCAGTCAGTTCAACATCCGATTCGGCTTAGGTCATGATCTCGCAGTTTGTGAGTTCAAGCCCCGCATCAGGCTCTGTGCTGTCAGCTTGGAGCCTGGAGCCCACTTCAGATTCTGTGTCTCTCTCTCTGCCCCTTCCCGGCTTGTTCTCTGTCTCTCTCAAAAATAAATAAACATTAAAAAAAAATTTTCTTTAAAGAATAAGATTTCTGGGGCATCTGTCTGGCTTGGTCAGAAGAGCATGCGTCTCTTGATCTTGGGGCTGCGAGTTGGAGCCCCATTACTAAAAAAAAAAATAAGTAAACTTGAAAATAAATAAATAAGCAATAGGCTTTCTAAGCGGACAAGTTCTGTTCCTTAAGAAAAAATTATCGTGATTTTAAAAATTATGTAGGCAGTTCTTATATATTAGGAAACTGCTATATATTAGAAAATAAAAGTTGTCTGTAGGCACTCCCTACCCCCAAATCAAGCCCCAGAAACATTCTAGCATAAGCTTCCATGAACACATTAAATTGCTCTTACCATTCCAATAAGCGAAATTGGTCCCACCTATAAACATGTACCTGTAAGGAAACAAGAGAACAGACATACTTAACTACGAGCCCATAGCTATGGAGGGTGCCCTCCCTTCCAGGAATTACCACTCACAAGTTCACATTCGCCCCATGGGCAAGTACGTCATGGAGGGAGGAAGCTACCACTTCAGTCCTCACTGTTGAGTGAGGCTGGCCCCAGTGGTCTAACCAGCCAGTATAGAATTCAGAATTCACCTAAAAAGAGGAAAGGACAGGGAGCTCAGGACAGACTCATGACCTTCAGACGTTGGCACTTCTCTAGAACCATCACCCTATCTACCCCACCGAGCGATGGGCAGAGCGGGCCGTGTACGTGTACTGCTTAGCCCAGAGCTGGGGGACCAATGAGGGTCACTGCCCAAACTCAGTTTTTAGGTGCCAACAATACAGGTATTCCTGAAAAGCTGTACCCGCAACAAAATTTTGTTAGCCAGCCCCCAGTTTGAACAAGGCAGGAAATTTTGGTGGGCAAAAGAATCCGATGGCAAAATATTTTCACCAAACTGTCAGATCTAAGTTCACCCGTTGTGTCCATCCGGATTTTCAGATCACGGGTTGACTTAAGCTGAGGCGGACCTGCCCGAGTATTCTGCGAAGCAAACCCCAGGCACTTCACGGCTCTCTAGAGCACGCCCCTGCCACGCCCTTCCTTCTGGAGAAGGAAGAAGAAACCTGGACGTGTTCTGGGGCTGCCTGTGTCAGGGCTTGGGAAACAGCTCCATCCAGTCTGTGAACACAGGTTCTGCACTGCTCAGAGACCGTGTTCAGGAAAGGCTGTGTGCACGGGCGGGGGGCAGCCTGGCCGGCTGCACAGAAGGCACAGGACCCCAGCCCTCAAACTGTGCCGAGAAACAAGGGTGACGACTACGGACAAGGGAGAAGCTGAAGGGCTGTGCGGACCTGCCCGGACGTTCCTGTCGCCTCCTCCTCCTGGCTGCCTCTGCGGCATGCCAGAAAGCCCCCGAACTCAGCCTGTGCTCCCCAGGATGCCTGTCGGAAATGCCGACGCTCGGGCCCCACGCGGGCCCTGCGTCTTACCCAGATTCCTCCGCGACTCACGCACACTAAAGGCGGAGAAGCTCTGTCGCAAAGAGCTCTCAAGAAACACAGACCTGAACTCAGACGCTGGCCCTGGCCCTCGCCAGCTGTACGGCCCCGGCTAAGTGACGTGTTCCCTGAGCCTCGGTGAAAATGGAGAAAACGACACCCCCTGTGAGAGGGGCCATCAGTGCCAAGCGGGAGGGAGCACGAAAGAGCGCGGAGCCCGAGTCATGGCAGGGCAGGCACATCTGTCCCCACTGTGTTCCACGCCACTGCTGTCACTGCGCCCAGAGGGCCACGGGCCCCCGGTCCCATCCAGCCGCGGACTCCGCAGCCGGAAAAGGCAAGGACCTACCCTCTTAGTTACTGCAAGCAACCTCGCCTCAACCCGCAGCTCACCCCCCGTTCTTACCAACGGTCCTCTGGGCTCGCTCTTTCTCTGGATCTGGAAAGCAGCGGTGATGTTGGCATCTGGAAGTTACGAGACGGAGAAGAAAGGTCAGTGGTGGGAATGATAAGTCAAGTAAAAAGAGTCCTGCACAGACCTTTAGCCCGAGGCCCTGCCTGCCCTTGGCCCACAGGGGGCCTGGAACATCCCCCAGCCAGCTTTAGGCTGGACTCACACCATCCATCCGAAGGATGTGTGGGGATCGCGGAACGTTGCTTCTTCTCAGAGCAGGTCCCTATGGTCTTTCCTGACCGCCTTGTCTCAGGAGATCACGTCACAGGCTCGTCTTCTCCACCTGGGTTTCCCCGCACGTTTTGCGTCCTTCTCTCTCCACAGAGGGGCCCATCTGGTTGACCGAGATGCTCCCTACAGGATGGGGCTTGCTTTGAAGACACCTCCTTGCAGCCTCCACGGCACCCCCCACACACATGATAATGCCACAGCTACGTGCCAGGCCATTAACAAAGCAAAGGGAGAGATGTGGTCTCATTGTCTTTTTATGCCTGAGCCACGGCGCATACGCTGATTTTGAATCTGTACATCGTCAGCCACTCCAGGCCACTTGCTCTTAAGTTCTCCTTCTAAAATACTCCATTAAGACGCCCGTGTGTGGGCCTGCTCCCTCTGTCTCCTTTCCCCCTCTGAACGGGACGAACCTCTCCCCACGGAGGCCGTGGGCTGCCTTCCTGCAGTGAACGAACAAGCACGAACCGTATTTCTCTAACCGGAGCAGAGGGTACGCTGGCCCCGAACTTCACGACCCACTTCCCACAGCAGGTACCCGGCGTGGAAATGACACCAGCCAAGACCTCGAAATAACCCCTTGCCCCCTGTAAGGCCAGGCCTCAGGAGAGGACGTGCTGGTCAAGAGTGGAATCTCATTTACTCATGGCTGTAAATGTCTCACCATTAAGCACCGGGTGGCATTCAGATCTTTCAGTTCTGTTCTCGTGAGCCTCGTCCTGTGACCTCACCCTGGGCGCTGCCCCGCCCCACACACGTGAATGAAGCGGCCACAAACCCCCGTGCCCCACATACACTGGCCTCACGTTGGTCTGTCTTCGACCCACAGCCGGAGCCACTGTGCTCTCACCCCACATGCACATCAGCCCTACAGCAAAGTCAGAATAACCTTCAAACTGTTTCTCCCGACACAAGGATGCCGTGCTTTTCATCACTGTGATGGGAAGTGTGCCAGGGCAGGAGGAAACCAGAGTGCCGCTTCCTGTGCAGCTCTTTGTAGACGAGTTATTTCATCACCAAACACTCTGAGCAACGCCTCATGTTTCTAGAAACACTTCATTCACTTAAAACCAGCTCTTTTCTTTTCTGCGAATGTAGAAGGAGCTCTTTAAAAATGCAACTTCAGGGGCGCCCGGGGGGCTCAGTCGCTGGGGCGTTCGACTCTCGGTTTCGGCTCAGGTCACGGTCTCACGGTTTGTGGGATCGAGCCCTGCGTCGGGCTCTGCGCTGACAGCACGGAACCTGCTTGGGATTCTCTCTCTCTGCCCCTCCCCCGGCTCGTGCTCGTTCTCTCAAAATACGTAAAATAAACTTTAAAAATTATTTTAAAAATAATACATAAAAAAGGCAACTTCAGCCTTCCACACATCCTTCTCAAGAGAAAGTCAGTGCTGGTCGTGCCGTGGGGGTGGAGCCTCTTACACTGTCAGGAAGGCAGCGGGGCCTTCATGCTGCTTGAAGGGCAGGTCTTTTGTGGGGGGAGGGGAGGTTGACATTTATTTTGAAATAATTTCAACCTTACACAAGAGTTGTGAGAAGAGAACAAAGAACCCGAATTCCCAAAGGACCGAGATTCCTCAGTCGTTAACATTTTGCCATATTTGTTTTATCAGTTTGTCTCTCTCTCTCTCTCTCTCAGTACAGTTACTTTTCTCTGAACCATTTGTGAATAAGTTGCAGGCATGATGGCCCTTTACCCCTAAATACTTCAGGATACATTCCCGGAAGAGCATGAGCATTCTTCAAATAGACACAACACGATTATTTAAAAAACGGGGGAGGTTAACATGCAAACAATCCTGTTATCTAATCTACAGATTTGATTCAAAAAATGCAATTGTCCGGGAATGGCCTTCTTAGCACAGATAGACGGAAAGCGGGCAAATCCGGTCCGGGGTCCCCTTCAGGAGCATACACTGCCTGTGGGTGTCCTGTCCTTCATGACAGCTGCTCCCTTAACGCTGGTCACGGCCGGGAGCCTGCGGGCCACGCCGGCCGCCCCGGAATCGCACTCGCTGGGCCTCCTGCAGCTGACACGGCCCTAACCGGTGAGGCAAGGCCTTTTTGCAGCATCTCCCCGACCGCCCGCGGCCCGCAAGGGTCACGATGTTGAGTTCCACGGAAAGACCACGCTCGTGTAGGGAGGCTCCCCGCATTCCAGGGCGGGGCCACCCACCCGGTAGCCGACCTGGAGGACGAGCGCACGGCCACCGCCGGGGGGGCGGAGCTCCCAGCAGCTCCCGCCCTAAGGGCCCATCGGCCTCACTCAAATAACTAACGCGAGCCACAGGGGGGCGCTTCACTACTGACTCCGTTTGATCCGTCGGGGAGCATTTGGGAAATCTCACTCAACGTACCCACTGCAAACGCGCGGCCCGGGGTGCCGGCCGGCGCCCACCGCCCACCGCCCACCGCCCGAGCCCGCGCGGCCTGGGCGCGGTTCTCTGCGACGGCGAACACCGACCTGGGCCGAAGTCCACGGTGGCGTAGATGCCCTGCAGCGCCCCGCACTGCAGGAACTTCTCGTGCGCCCCGTCGGTGGTGAACAGAAGCACGTCACCGCCCAGGTGGTCGCGGAAGCGCCGCTGCAGGAAGCGCAGGTAGTCGTAGTCACAGGTGAAGTAGCTGCCGTATTCGTTTTCAACCTGCAAGTTAACCAAGGGGCGGGGTCAGGAGATCCCGACCGAGTCCTTCGAGGCAGGCTTGAGCCCCTGACCAACCACTGCCAAAGCTCGACCGTTGCCCAAAATATCTCCTAGCTCAGTCCTCAAAACGCATCTTCCAAAGGGCAACTCCGCACGAAAACTTACCGCCCCTACCTCCCGCTCCACCAAAATAAGAAAGACAAAACCACCGTGTCAGATTTTGGATTGTAGTGATGCTCTACCCTATACTGGGTAATAGATCCTTCAAACGTGACATAAACAACACCTTCCCACGGTAGAAATATTAGACAGTGTGGGGAAATGCAAAGAAACTAGAAAGACCGTGTGTTAATCCCATTACTCAGAGATAACTGCTATGGGCATTCTGGCTCAGCCTTCGAGATTCACACACACGCACACCCTAGATATACGGAATAAAGCACAGTGACTTCTGTTCTTAAAACTGGTATGATACACGCACCAGCTATAACACTGGCTTCCCACCTTCAACACGCTATGCGAAACGTCCGTGGAGGCGACAAGGGCAAGTGCCGGATGAGGACGTACCGCCGTTCGCTCCACCTACTGCCAAACTTCCAGGGCGTTTCTTGTTTTTGTTCTTAGTAACCAATTGGCTCAGTCTGCGTTCAACAGCATCAGTGGTTTTCAACCAGGAGTTATTTTGCCCCCCAGGGAACGTTTCACAAGGTCTGAGATGCTTTGGGTTGTCACATCTGGAGGGGGAGAGCGTGCGGCTGGCACCCGGTGGGTGGAGGCCAAGGGACGCTACCGGGCCCGCTGCTTGTGAGCCTCCACAACGAAGGATTTTCAGGTGCAGTGAGTGGCACTTGTGCCGAGGGTGGGAAATGCTGCCCTGGGGCACGTGTTCTCCCATTCTCCACGGGGACGAACCCATCGACAGGGCATGCCCCAGAAGGTAAAAATGGATTCTTACAGGAGAAAAGAACACCTTACTCTTTTTTTATATGTAAAGCACAGATATATATACACACACACTTCTACAGTAGATCAGAGGTATTAAAATTTCGTGGGCAGGAAATTAGAAAAAAATGTCTACAGGGGCGCCGGGGTGGCTCAGTTGGTTAAGTGTCTGACTTCGGCTCGAGTCATGATCTCACGGTTCATGGGTTCGAGCCCCGCATCGGGCTCTGCGCCACCAGCTCAGAGCCTGGAGCCTGCTCAGGATTCTGTGTGTGTGTCTCTCTCTCTGCCCTTCCCCTGCCCGTGTTCTCTCTCTCAAAAAAAAATAAATAAATAAACGTTAAAAAAATTTTAATTAAAAAGATGTCTAAAAAGGCTTTTTAGGGGCAATAACGAAAAAGAAGTTAAGAAACATTGCTCTAAGGCCCTAAGATGAATGACCTTCAGCTCCACCCAATATATCAAAGAATCTTAGAGGCATGACACTGAGTGAAAGGCACACCCCACTGAGAAATACAGACAGCTGTTACAGAAACTTTTGCGTGCCCAAGTTCTGTCAACCAATGCCAACTTCCTTCTTTTCTAACCCCTGGGCTTCGGTTCCATTCCAGAACCACTTCGGGGGGGGGGGGGGCATGTGAGGTGTACCCACGTGTGGTACGACCTCAGACACGTGGGGAGAAGAGAACGGAGACACAAGTGGTCAGGGAGGAAAGTGGACAAAGTGTCAGGAGGGCCTCACAAACGGAGGCACTAACAGGGGTTCTGAGAGTCACATGGACGCCAACAAGCCAACTGGGAAGGCCTCCAGGCAGAGGAGGGCCTACGTGGACAAGAGGCCACCATGAATTTGGTGGCCAGTGCGAAGAATTGTTAATGATATGAAAAAATGCTTATGACCGTAGGCTCAAGCAAGAAGAGTCAGGTAAGAAACTGGGCAGTTTACACTGACTCTGTAAAAAGAAATGTTTTAAAGGCATGGGAAAAAAAATCAAGGAAATCTCCCCAGAACGTAAAGAGCTTTGCTTCTGACTCCAGAAGCAAATTATGGTTTCTCTGTTTTCTTACATCCTTCCATGCTTCCCCACACTTACTTATTTAGTAATCAAGGGGCAAAAGGATTATGGAATTCAAGCGGGGGGAGGTGCGAAGGGCAGAGGCAGAGGAGGCGGCGGCCGGCAGGACCCTGGCAGGACCCACAGTCAAGTTCAGGTCGTCCAAGGGATGCACACAAGAAATGCCCCTCACGCAGCCAATTTTGCTCTCCTCTGCGGAATTCATGTCCGATTACACTCCTCGCGGCATGTCGACGACCAAAAGGTACAGGAAAGTTGTGAGCGAAGCTTGAAAGTGACTTGGGAAGAAGCAGAGATTTAAAAACGAGGGAAACTAGAGAAAACCCGAGGTGAAGACAAAGGAAGAAGACCCATTCGTGCGAAGCCACACTCACCTGCAGCCTTGACATCTTCATGTGGGAAAACGGGCTCCTATAAGCTTCACCAGTACAGACTCAAGACGGGTGGAGGGGCGTTCAGCGCTCCGGGAGCAGTGAGCTGGCCTCTCTCCCCCATGCAGGGTCAGAATGGCCACTGTGGCCAGGTCGGCCTTCTCACCGCCTCATTCGCCCTACACCTGAAGGGCAAGAGGGTGGCCACGCTCCCTTCCCACAGGGACCGTTCCTACAACGGCCCATAGTATTGTTCCTAAGAAGGAAATCCTGCCCACACTTCTCTGGGAGTTGCACTGCACCCCCTTGCCGTTTCAGGATGCAGCCCCTTTTACATTTGTTCCTTGGCAGATGACTAATGAACATGGTTTTATGTGTTATTGTTGCTGTTTTTAAGTTTATTTATTGAGAGAGAGAGAACATGAGCAGGGCCGGGGCAGAGAGAAAGGGCTGAGAGAATCTGACAGCACGGAGCCCGATGCGGGGCTCGAGACACACAAACTATGAGATAGTGACCGGAGCCGAAAGCAAACGTTGGACACTTAACTGACTGGGCCACCCAGGCGCCCCGGTTTTGAGTTTCACCTAAGTAATTCTGCAAACATCACAAATTGTTGCAGGTCAAGTGCCCCAATTTTTCACATGGAAAATACTTGGCACATGATGTACCCACAATATACCGATCCTTGCAGAGCAAAGAACACATGGAAGGAGGAGACTGGGGGCAGGAAGCAGGAGAGAAAGCAGAATGGCCCCAGTTCACCACATCCTCTTTCAAACCAGCATGAACTGACTGCCTAAGCAGGGCAGACACCAAATCATTTTAATCCGTGTTGCACCCCCTCAGCCACAGGCAACGTGGCACTAGAGAAAGAGGCAGGCCACGGGATCAGTGGGCCTAGGATGCAATCCTGACTCTGCCACCTGCCCACTGGGCGACGCGGGCCAAGTCACTTCACCCCTCTGGAGTTCTTCTTTTCAAAGAGACATCGGTTGGAATAATTGCATGGCGTCTGGAGGGCAGTCAGCTCAGGGTCCGGTATACAGCAGCCATGAACGACAATGCCTCCCCAAAGTGTGACTTATATAAAATCACCAGCTGTGGCACTGCCTTGCAGAGAAACAGACTTGTGAGGCTCACCTCTGCATCACTCCCGGGTACGATGCGGCCGGATGAAAGCCTTCCCCGCCCCCCCCACCTGCCCGTGCTCATCTCTGAGGTTACCTGCACGGTTATAATGGGCCCTCCATTCTGATAGAGGAGAGGCTTCATCTTGGGCAGAAGGACTCCCAACCACTTGTCCACGGCTGCAAGGTAATCTGGAAAAGAGGACAGGTTTAACACCGTTCCACACCTTTTAGTCCAAACACACACCGACGCCCTGTCACCCTGGGGCTCGCAGCCGAGATCGGGATATGCCGGACCCAGCGAGACTGAGATGAGGTAGCTGCACGCACTGATGTGATAACAGCTTCCCACAAGGAGCCATCTGCTCAGCGGGTTCCCAGTGGAAAGGAGCACATGCATGGTATCTGCCCCACCACGGGGACACCAGGCCTGGAGCGCAGGAGGCTGGTCCAGCTCATGTTTGTTGAATGAAGGAAAGAGTGCCTGAAGGGAGTGTCTTTCTCTCTGTCACAATAGGATGGGTGTTTTTTTTCTTTCTAAAATGAAGCTTTAATAAATTAAATACTGACACTGGCAAATGGAGATAACAGAGCGCACCCTTTGTAAAGAGGCCGTGAGGACGAAATGAGGTAATACAGGTAAAAACATGAATAATGTGCTGGGACTGCAAACCGGGAGGGTAATGCACTAAGAAGGATGTACACGTAGAGCACAGGACACCAGCCTTTCGCACAGCAGATTCAATCAATGTTAGCTGCTCTTCTGACCGTCCCGAGACCAGCATCTTCAGGAGGCAGAAATGCAGCTACTGGGACCTTCTGCCTCATCAGGGTTTACAGCGAAAATAATTTCTAGTTGTTGAAAAAGGCCAGAAAAAGACTATCGTTTTCCAGATCGCTCTGTAAAGGTCAACAAACGAACTGTCATTTTGATTAGCCAGATGCTATCACTGGGCATGTAATTATTGAGAAAGTGGGAAGAGAAAGCATTAAAGTCAGTCGGTCAACCGCAAACAGGGCCCAGTGCCAGTTCAAAGTCACCAGTTTATCAGCAAGATCTGGTCAAACGGTTCAAGACAGCCTTATTTCCTACACATTCAAAGTCTGCAGTGGGCAGTGACTAACACGCTTCCACTAAGCCTTCCAAAGTGTCTGTGCAGAAGAACCCCAGCCTCCAAAATACCTGCTGCTTTTGGTATAAAATGTCGCGAAAGACATCATCAGTCTCTCGGGACACCCGTAACAACTTACCTGGATCAGAAGAACGGAGAATAATCGACTCTTTTAATAACAGCCAAGCCGGCAATCCTCCCTAGGATGGGGGGTGGGGCAAAAGGAGGGAGAAGCCATTATGAGGTCTCAAGGCAGACAGAAATTACTCTTAGCAGTGAGGGAAAAGAAGACTTTCAGGGAAGAAGGGGTAGTCGAGGCGGGCTTTGTGGTGTAGAACTTTCAGGGACGGCAGTGATCATAACTTCCTTTTACTAGTAAGATGACATCACACGAATGGAGTGTTTGGAGAATGATCAAAGCTTTTATATGGCTCATCCCACTTAATTGGACAACAACCCTGTGAGGTAGACGGAGCCCGTACCGTTAACCGATGGGGAAACCGAGTTATGTGAGCACCAAGGGGAGGACGCACGCCTGCGGACCCTTCCCTGTTCCTCTCTGCCTAGACACCCCCTGAGGTAAAAGATCCCTATGCCGGCTGCAGTCACACACTCCCTGTCATCTGGAACGGGAAACCTATTTAAACTGCTTTAACTCACTTTGCCCCAGGTCCCTGCCAGTCAGCCCGCCCCTGTCACACGCACCAGCCGGGCAGAGCCAGGTCTGGCCACACTCACCATGTCCCACTCTGCACAGATGTAGGGTCCGGGCCTCAGGATAACCAGCAGTCCCAGCTCATGGGCCAGCTTGAGAAAATATTCCACATCATGTTCCCCAGAAAACTGGTACTGTCCTGGCTGGGGCTCGTGAAAGTTCCAGGGCACGTACCTGCCAAGAAACACACAGCCCCTTCCTGGAAATAGCTCAAAAATCCAGTTGTCCTATGTGACTTTCTGACTTTCTTTCTTTCTTTCTTTCTTTCTTTCTTTCTTTCTTTCTTTCTCTCTCTCTCTCTCTCTCTCTCTCTTTCTTTCTTTCTTTTTTAAATGTTTATATATTTTTGAGAGACAGCATGAGCTGGGGAAGGGCAGAGAGAAGGGGGCAGAGGATCTGAAGCAGGCTCCGCACTTACAGCAGAGAGCCCGATGTGGGGCTTGAACTCAAGAAGCACGAAATCATGACCTCAACCGACTAAGCCACCCGGGCGCCCCCCTCATGTGAATTTCTAAACCGTCAGCAGAACTGTAAACCCTCGGGACACTCACATAGCTCCCCTCGGCAGCCTCTTGGGAAAGAGGCCTTGTCTTGAGTTTTCAGAGCAGTTACACAAGTGAACCAAACTTGGTGGGGGACACATTTAAGTTTATGACCCACAAAGAATGCCCATTCCTATTTAACAACTTAAAAAAAAACACAGAATTACACAAACATTAATTACCACTATGTAGAAATTATATATACCTGTGGAAGGCTTAGGGAAAATGAAAATATCTATGCTAAGGTAATAAGAGATATTTATTTTTTGAAAATGCTTTTTAACAAAACTAAAAATTAAGAAAACCCCTCCAAGGCAAGGGAAACCAAAGCAAAAATGAACTATTGGGACCTCATCAAGATAAAAAGCTTCTGCACAGCAAAGGAAACAATCAGCAAAACTAAAAGGCAACCAACGGAATGGGAAAGATATTTGCAAATGACATGATCAGACAAAGGGCTAGTATCCAAAATCTATAAAGAGCTCACCAAACTCAACACCCCAAAAACAAATAATCCAGTGAAGAAATGGGCAAAAGACATGAATAGACACTTCTCCAAAGAAGACAACCAGGTGACCAACCGACACATGAAAAAATGCTCAGCATCACTCATCATCAGGGAAATGCAAAGCAAAACCACAATGAGATACCGCCTCACACCTGTCAGAATGGCTAACATTAACGACACAGGAGACAACAGATGTTGGCGAGGATGCGGAGACAGAGGATGTCTTTTGCACTGCTGGTGGCAGTGCAAGCTGGTGCAGCTACTCTGCAAAACAGTATGGCGGTTCCTCAAAAACTAAAAACAGAACTACCCTACGACCCAGCAATTGCACTCCTAGGCTTTTATCCACGGGATCCAGGTGTGCTGTTTCAAAGGGGCACATGCACCCCCATGTTTATAGCAGCACTATCAACAACAGCCAAAGTATGGAAAGAGCCCAAATGTCTATCAATGGATGAACGGATAAAGAAGATGTGGTCTATATGCACAATGGAGTATGACTCGGCAACCAAAAAGAATGAAATCTTGCCATTGGCAACTACGTGGATGGAACTGGAGGGTATTACGCTAAGTGAAATTAGTCACAGAAAGACAAATATCACATGACTTCATTCATATGAATACTTTAAGATACAAAACAGAAAGGGGCGCCTGAGTGGCTCAGTCGGTTGAGCGTCCGACTTGGGCTCAGGTCAGGATCTCACGGTTTGTGAGTTCGAGTCCCGTGTTGGGATCGGTGCTGACAGCTGGGAGCCTGGAGCCTGCTTTGGATTCTGTGTCTCCCTCTCTCTCTGCCCCTCCTCTGGGTCGTGCTCTGTCTCTCTCTCTCTCAAAAATAAACATTAAAAAACAAAAAAAAGATACAAACAGATGAACGGAAAGGAAGGAAAGCAAAAATAATATAAAAACAGGGAGGGGGACAAAACATAAGAGACTCTTAAATATAGAGAACAAACAGAGGGTTGCTGGAAGGGTGGTGGGAGGGGGGATGGGCTACATGGGCAAGGGCATTAAGGAATCTACTCCTGAAATCACTGTTGCACCATATGCTAACTTGGATGTAAATTAAAAAATAAATAAATTATTATAATAACAAAAAACCCCTCCAACCCTTGTGTCCTCCTGCAAGAGATTTTGTCAGGAGCAGCACGCAGGAAGTGACAAAAACATGGGACACAAACTGGAATATGGAGCCACCCACTGCCATGCAGAGGTCTCTCGGATGACCCCTGGCTTATGGCCTTTTTCCACAATCCCATGGCTTTAGGGCTCCATGGGACAGACAGCCCCGGTCCCCCAGAGCTTAAGTGTTAAACTACAGGGAGGAAATGGATGCCCCAGGCCTCTGCCTCTGCATTTTCTCACCCTTTATCTTGAAGAGGCTATCAGCAATCCTCATCAGTAGTGCAAAAACCAGAGTGGCCAGCCAACCCAGCTTTTCTCCCAATTAGTCACCTTGCAACAGCAGAAGAGACGAGGAGAGATAGTTATTGGGATAATTCTCTATCTGGAGTTAGAGAAGTACCCCAGCAGAACCACAAAGAAAAACTGGGATTCAGGAACCTACCTAACCTGGCACACTCCCCCAAGAACTGAGAGAAGCTGTGGCCGCCTATAAACACTGCTACCTTCAAGTTCTAGGGAGACCTCTGGCCAAAAATAGGCACTTGGGCAAATTTCGGTCTCACCAGCCATAAAGGGGGGTGAAGGGACGGAATCCTTTGTGTAAAGGGCCCTGCGCACGGCAAACACTCAATCACTGTTACTTCCCTTTCCTTTCAAAGCGGATATTCATTTCACGATTTCCATTGACAAGGTTCAAGATCGGAAGAAGTGGTTAATTATCTGAAGATGGGCCAGTCGAGCTGAGGACAAGCCCCTCCCAGAACACCAGGTTATGCTGTTTCCCGTTCTGAGCAATGAAACCGCTCGCCGCGTGGAGACACGCAGCTAGCGGCAGCCCGTCTCCAGGCGCGGGTGTCTGGGCCCAGGTGAGAGCCCGGTGCCCTCCTACTTACGTCTGGATGGCGTTCAGCCCGGCCATCTTCATTTTCAGGAGCCGGTCCTTCCAGTAGAAGCGGGGCACCCGGAAGTAGTGAATGCTCCCCGAGATGTAGCGGAACGGCTGGCCATCCTTGAGGAAGCGGTTGTGGCTGTAGTCGATCTTGAACGTCCTCTGGGAAGCATTCTACGGGGCAGGGATGGGGCCACGTGAGAACTTCCACCTTCCCCATTTCGGGAGCAGAAACTCTCAGTGGCAGGCGGCCTCCTGCCTGTTTCATTTGTGGAATCTGCTGATCGAGTCAGTGCGTGGCTTCTGGGCCCAAAAGCAAACCGCTGCCCAGACGGTGGCTGCTGCACTCAGGCAACAGAAATCATCGGGAAGGACCCCTGTGCAGGATTCCCAAGGGCTTACTTTTCCAGAGGCCAGCACCGATCTGGTAAAGACCTCACTGGAGCTGACTCTTTCCTTGATCGAGCAAAGCCCAATGTGCTGGGAATGAAAGACACAATCACACCCTCCCTCCCTGTGGCGGTCACTCACTGGGGCACTGGATGCACCTCGACAGTAATGTCACCCCGGTGCAGGCAAGACACGAGAGGTCTAGAGTCCTGGTTGGTGCTCTAAGTCTGGCAGTGACCAGGTGAACTCTCTCGAACCCACATCTCCACTGCCATAAACATGCAGGATGTCTGACGAGGTGAACTTCAAGCCAATCTGTTTCCAGTTAGGGGCTGCAATCCCACTGGTGAATCATGAACCCAGTTTGGGCGACGACTGGCACTTAAAAAAATTTTTTTTTGATTGACACTTTTTTAGTAATAAAATATGAGCGTACTACACATAGTTAAGACAAGTATTAGTTTATGAAACCGTTGTTATGTATACAGATGCAGAGTTGCATCAGATGTAAATCTGCACGGGGTTGCAACGGAAGGCGTGTTTCTAGCAAAATCAAAAAACCTAGGCAAATCAAATTTCGAGAAAGACTGTTTGGAGATCACTTCAGAAGCTGAAATGCTAGAATTTGAAAGGGAAGATGTCAAAGGGGAGGCAGAAGGGAACACTGCCCTCTGGTGGATGGAAGAAGGCAGTGATGGGTCATGGGTGCCAACAGGACCACAGCCATAAGAAACCAATTAAGTGCTGTCCCCCACTCTTGGTAAGATTTCCTGCGCAGCTTTAGGAATTTTTTTTTAATGTTTTATTTATTTTGAGAGACAGACAGAGTACAAGTGGGGGAGGGGCAGAGAGACAGGGAGACACAGAATCCGAAGCAGGCTCCGGGCTCTGAGCTGTCAGCACAGAACCCGATGTGGGGCTTGAACTCGTGAGCCACAAAAGCATGACCTGAACCGAAGTCAGACGCTTTACCGACTGAGACACCCAGGTGCCCCTAGGCTTTTTTTTAAAAAACTTTTTTTTTTTTTTCCCATAGCAGCACCACAGTCCATGACAGTTTTGGAGGTCTCCCTTGAAGTAACTGTGACAGCATGAGTCCTAGATCACATCTGGCCTGAAATCCAACTTAGGGAGTTAAAGCACCGTGATGGAAAGTTAAACAACTCAGAGTAGATCGTTTAGGGGCGAATGGACAGCTTTACTGCAGGTGAGTTCACCTCAATAGACCTAACCAAAAATACACAAATAAATCATGGGGCGCCTGGGTGGCTCAGTCGGTTAAGCATCCGGCTTCGGCTCAGGTCGTGATCTCGCAGTCCGTGAGTTCGAGCCCCACGTGGGGCTCTGTGCTGACAGCTCAGAGCCTGGAGCCTGTTTCCGATTCTGTGTCTCCCTCTCTCTCTGACCCTCCCCCATTCATGCTCTGTCTCTCTCTGTCTCAAAAATAAATAAACATTAAAAAAAATTTTTTTTAAAACAAATAAATCATTTAAGAATCATTTTTTATTTTGATTTTATTTTTAAGGTTTTTTTGTTTATTTAGAGAGAGACAGCACAATTGGGGGAAGGGCAGAGAACAAGGGAGAGAGAATCCCAAACAGGCTCTAAGCTGCCAACGTAGAGCCTGACACGGAGCTCGAACTCATGAAACCGTGAGATCACGACCTGAGCCAAAATCCAGAGTCGGACGATTAGCGACCGAGGCTCCCCAAGAATCTTTTTTTTTTTTAAAGGCCAGAGTGTCAGTTTAATATTACTTTGTTCTTCTAGTAAACAAGGCTTTAGCTGCCTTTCAAAGGCAAGAAACTCCTAAAGAAACTCACAAAAAATATAAAAGCTACTTCTTTTACCAGGTGCCCAACAGATGGGTTTGAAGACATTTTCACGGCATGTATGTGACCAGGTGGCAAACAAGGGTTTCCCACACATTCCGTGAGTTCAGAAGCGGCGCGTGAGGTGGGGAAATTCTGGGGACGGGTAGCAAAGGATAAGCGACCGGGAGAAGGACAGGCTGTTTGAAGCCCTCTTGTCTAGGGCAAGGGGCTCGGAGGAACAGAAGATGTGGTGGGTGAGAAATGTCCAGCAGAAACGGACTCAGGTCTCTGTCCCACTCGGTGCAGCAACGTCCCTGCATCGAAATAACCCCCGAATCCAGCCCCAATATCTCCCTCCCATCCATTTCATAAGTATGGCCAACCCCCTACTATGTGCTGAGGAGTAACAGAGGGAGCCACACAGATGTGGCCACAGCCTGCACGGAGCTTCCCTGTGGCCCAGGACAGACCCAGGGGTCAACACGGTGAGGCCCAGGGGGTTAGAGCAAGGATAAAACCTTCACGTCGCACAGCTTAACCCACAGCGTTAGCCGTCGACTATGTCTCGATAAAGCTGGGGTCAGGATTAGAGCGGAATGCTGCGGAGGTAATAAATGGCATGTAACGCACGTGTGGGACACAAGGACAAGCTTCCCAGAGGAAGGAGCCCTGGCTCTCAACTTGGGCCACACATCAGAATCACCTGCGCCAACTTTTAGAAACCGCCAAGTCAGGCCTCACCCCCAGACATCAGAGCTTAATTGACCTTGGGTGGTGCCCGGGCACTGGTGTTTCCTAAAACTGCCCAGACGACGATGTACTGTACGGCCAGGGCTGGGAACTACTGGCCTGGGCTGAGCCCCAGGATGAGGTGGAGTGAGGCAAGGGGAAGGACACAGGCAGAGGACACGGTGTGGGGGACGCAGAGAGGGAGGCCTGGGACCTCGGGACGGTGCAGTCAGGAGCTGAAGACGGGCAGGGACCAGACCAAATGTGCCCCAACATCCAGTCATGGGCCTGGGCTTCAGGCCAAGGGCCACGGACAGCGACTTACACAGAAGAGTGCCTGAAAACACGGTTTTCACATGTTTGGCACTCTGGCAGCAAAAAGGAAGCAGAGTCAGGGACCGTGGTGACAGCAGCGCGTGGGCAGTGGACAGGAGGTGTAAGTGGCAGGACCGGGGTGGGTGGTTAGAGGCAGGACACAGGGGTTGACCTGAAGAGGCTCCCACTGGCCTCAGGTGGAAACACCGGGGGCATTTAAAAGAAGAGACACTTAAAAGACATATCATCGGGGGGAAATAAAGACCGCATAGATATTAACACCTGGGGGTTACACCTACATGAGTCCTCTGCTCAACCTCAGCCTCTTAAAAAGGGAACAAGCAGACATTGTGTCCCTCATGTTGTTGCTCAACAGGAGGTACACAGCCCCACCTAAAGCAGTCCTCATTACTGAACTTGAATCTCGGCTGAGCTGTAATCTAATGATAACACAAGGACGCAAAATGCGCCAAAGGCAAAACGAGGGACATTCTAGAAGCCCGATGATAGAGCTGCTCCAGCAGATTGACGGTATTAACATCAAACAAGATAGGGACACCTGGGGGGCTCAGTCAGTAAGCGTCCCACTTCGGCTCAGGTCACGATCTCGCGGTTCGTGAGTTCGAGCCCCGCGTCGGGCTCTGTGCTGACATCTCAGAGCCTGGAGCCTGCTTCGGATTCTGTGTCTCCCTCTCTCTCTGCCCCTCCCCCATTCATGCTCTGTGTCTCTCTCAAAGATAAATAAACATTTAAAAAAATTAAAAAAAAAATCAAACAAGATATTGTTAGAAAACAAAAGAGAACTTAAGAGCCACAATAACCTAATGCAACATGGGATGCTGATTCTAATGAACTGCCAAAAAAAACCCCAATGTTACGACAGGGAAAACTGAATACAGACCAGGCATTGGGTGGAATTAAAACTGTTCATTCTAGGGGCGCCTGGGTGGCTCAGTCGGTTGAGCGGCCGACTTCGGCTCAGGTCATGATCTCGCGGTCCGTGAGTTCAAGCCCTGTGTCGGGCTCTGTGCTGACAGCTCAGAGCCTGGAGCCTGTTTCAGATTCTGTGTCTGCCTCTCTCTGACCCTCCCCTGTTCATGCTCTGTCTCTCTCTGTCTCAAAAATAAATAAACATTAAAAAAAAAATTAAAAAAAAAAAAACTGTTCATTCTGTTGGCTATAATGATGGCATGGTGACCTCACAAAAAAAAAAAAAAAAAAAAGTTCTCATCAGAGATACCTCCAGAAGTATTTTTAAAAAAATCTTTTTGCATGTCATGTTTATTTATTTTTGAGAGAGACAGAGCACAAGCAGGGGAGGTGCAGAGAGAGACAGGGAGACACAGGATTCGAAGCAGGCTCCAGGCTCCGAGCCGTCAGCACAGAGCCTGATGTGGGGCTGGAACTCAGACTGTGAGATCATGACCTGAGCCAAAGTCAACGCCTAACCGCCTGAGCTACCCAGGCACCCCCTAGATACATCCAGAAGTATTTCTGGGTGGAATGACAACCCCTGAGGTCACTACAGATGGAAAAGAAAAAGAGCAAACAAAAAAAGCAGAGGGCACATAGAACAAAGCTGATCATCACGGAAGCTAGGTATGGATACATGGGTATTCTCTTTGTCCCTTTGTGTGTCTGTTTTTAATTGCAACACTGTTTAAACCAAATGCAGCTTAGAGGCTCCGGGGTGGCTCATCTGGTTAAGCGTCTGACTCTTGGTTTCGGTTCAGGTGATGATCTCAAGGTTCATGGGTTCAAGCCCCACATCGGGCTCTGCGCTGACAATGCAGAGCCTGCTTGGGATTCTGTCTCTCTCCCTCTCTGCCCCTCCCTGCTTACAATCTGTCTCTCAAAATAAATTTTTAAAAAAATGCACTTCAAAATAAAGGCTTTTTCTCAGTTATAAGAAAAACAAAAGCATGGTTCATGAAAAGACTTGTAACAAATGTTCACAGCAGATTTATCCATCATTGTCCAACACTGGAAGGAAGCGAATATCCATCAACAGAGCTATTGGGGCTTCCGGGAACACGGATACATCTCAAAAATGTCATGCTGAGCGAAAGAAGCCCTACACAAAAGGTTCCCACCGGAGGAGCCCATTCAGGTGAAGCTCTAGAACAGGCAAATCTAATCTATGGTGGGAAAAAAGTCAGAGGAGTCGCTGCCTTTGGGAGAGGAACGCAGGCATTGCGCGGGAAGGAACACGAGCGAACGTCCTGGGGTAACTGTAATCTAGCTGAATGAGGGATGTGGACTATACAGGTGTGTGCATTTGTCATGTTCCCCGAATGGTACCCTTAAGGTTTGTATACATCACTGTATGTAAAGTTCACCTTAAAAGAGGGAAAAAACAGCGATAAACAAATACTGATCCCTAGTTAATGATACAGGACCTGCTAAAGTACTCAGAGTGGGGAGTACACGAATGCCTGCAGCTTACTTTGGAACACATCCAAAAGACGGGGTGCATTGATGAGCGCAGGGACGGCCACCATATGTTAATGGTAGGATCTGGATGGTGAGCATAAAATTCTTTCAACTCTACGTGTGAAAATTTGTCCTAGTAAAACATTGACACAAATAAAAAAGCCAGCGGGGGGCGGGGGGGCGGGAATTGGAGAAAGGTGGTCAAAAGGTCCAAACTTCCGGTTAAAAGATCAAGAAACACTAAAGATGTGATGATGCACCGCATGATGGCTGTAGTCCACACTGCTGTGTGATACACGGGGAAGCTGGGAAGAGAGAAACTCCTACGAGTTCTGATGGCATGGAGAAAACTGTTTTCCCTTTTCTTCCTTTCCTTTCCGTTGTATCTATATGGGAAGACTGATGTCAGCTGAGCATACTGTGGTGCTCATTTCACGATACACGTAAATCAAACCATCATGCTGTATGCCTTAAACTTGTACAGTGATGGGCATTTGTCAGTAAAACTGGAAAAATAAATATAAATAAATAAAATTAAAAAGTGGACTGATGAACTGAGTTACGGCCTCTAGGCTAAGGGCATTGTGCATGAGTGTACGTTCCCCCCCCCCCACACACACACACACGATTAAGTATTAGGCAGCCCCTGAGACGAAGGGCATGCTCTTGCCCTTGCAGTAACAGCTTGGATACGTAAAGAGTTACAAGAAGGTTGAGAGTTGTTTTTAAAGCATACCCATGTCAGCTGCAGCCCTCGTGGACGGTCCTCTGTGAGCTCGGTACACTCTATGCTGACAGTGTCTCAGCCCAGACCCACACCTTGGGACTCGGTGCCTTCCTGCCTCACATGGGAACCTGCTCTCCCAGGGATCCAGGGGGTTCCCATGCCCCTCTGGAAAACCCTCAACCAATGAGGGTGGATCACCGCATTCTCCTCTTTTGGGCAGACAATTCTGGAGACCTTCTATGGCTGGCAGGATCCCGGCCCTACTGCCCAGAGCGAGAACCATGATGCGTCCTTAAACAGACTTCGGCTTCTTTTCACCTGCCCCTCCTCCCTGCCCTCTCGGCTCACTTCTCAGATCACCTGCACTCAAGCCTTTATTTCGTGTGTTACTTCTAGAGGAACCCACTCTGAGACAGTGGGTGCCAGGGTTAGCCTAAACAGCACATCCTCAGGATGTGAGCCTGTACCTGGATTTCTCATATGTATCGAACGGCAACAAGAACCCTACAGCTGGTGCTAAGTGGGCGTGTAAATACAAGTTCTGAGGTCCTCGCCTGTGCGGGACTGGGAGGAGGTATGGGCCAAAGGACAGCTGCAATCTGCCGTAGCTCTACCCTTGGAATGGGGCGGGGGGATGGTAGGTGCCGGTAGTTACAAGGATTATTGAAGTTGGCTGATTTTTTATTAACAGATTTGGAAGCTTTGAAGAAAGACCGCTCGAGGGGCTCAAGTCAGCCGTCCTGTGATGCCAAAAGCTCCCGCGGCAGTATTTAAAGACTGACGTCTCCGGCCAGAAATGTAAGGCTCAGGACTTAACCACGCGGGCACGTGGGACAGGATCTCGAGGCGCAGAATGGGAGGCTGGAGAGAGGGGAGTTTACTGACACGGTGCCCTCTCCCATGACCTCTGAGTTACCATCTTGACGGAAGTACCTTAACCCAGGTGCTATGCTTTTGGAAGCCAGCTCTCCGAACCTGGACGGGATACTGGCCTGCAGGAAACGAGGCAGAGACGCCAGGACGGGCTTGGCATCCTGAGGAACGTGCGAGACGTCTCAGGGAGATGGGAACGCAAAAACGGTGACCAAACAGGCCACCGTCTGACTACATCCCCCAAGACGGGACAGAGGACGCTGCCTTCCGGAAGGAACACTTCACCGAGCAGGGCCCTGGCATCCTCGAGAAGCCCAGCGAGGCTGCCGAGCCCTCGAGGCTGGAGCAGAAAATGCTGCTGCGGCACTGAGGATGACGACGCTCTCCGGAAGGTCCCGGTGAGGGACGACATAATTACCACAACGACCGGCGAGGCCAGGGTGTGCTGACCGGTGGCAATCTCGGGCAATGGCTCATCAACCACAACATCTCCAGAGGGTGGGATGATTGGGTAACCGGCAAGGATGCCGCCTGACCCGTCTAACAAGAAAAAGGTAATCAAAAACTCGTGAGCAAAAGGCTGATGTCAGCCACCGCAATGGACAATTGTGATTCCTTCCTCCAGTTCCTGGCTCTGGGCCAGCTCTCCAACAAACAGCCAACTGACCGAACGGAGGGTTGGATGGATCCCTTGAGGAAGAACTCTGTGATGCCACTCCAGGACGCCCAATGAATATTCTCCTAATCCTTCCCCAGTAGGACTCGGGTACCTGTGTC
This sequence comes from Panthera leo, assembly GCF_018350215.1. Classification (NCBI taxonomy): domain Eukaryota; kingdom Metazoa; phylum Chordata; class Mammalia; order Carnivora; family Felidae; genus Panthera; species Panthera leo. Next base: position 156,163,935 of record NC_056687.1, read on the forward strand.
CTCAGGAAAATGGTCCTCCAGACCTTGTGGGGATGGCTGGATACACTTGAGCTGACATACCAGGGTATCTGACATGCCATCACACCCCCTTGTCACTCTTTAGGAAATCAGGGAGAAAGGGGTGCCACGGCCAGGGTCCTTCTACAGTGGACCCAACAAGTCAGAGGGCCTACCCTCCGGCGATTTCCCCGGTCCTGAGTGCATAGTGGGGTGGTTTTCCTTAACAGCCCCCAGAACCCTCACCGTAAGTCAGAGGCATCGTGGACGGAAGAGCCAGGTGGAAATCGTGGAAGTGCCCACTCCCCCAACTCAACCCAAGACCAATCCGAAGACTACAATTCCTCCTGGAATGGCAGGTCCTAGTGCCCCCTCCGCAGAGACTCACAGAACGTTCTCTTCAGATCCCCATTCATATCACATGTGAGCCCCTGCAGAGCAGACAGATCATGGTGGACGACAGGGGACTGCTAACTGAACCACGCAGCAGCCCGAGTGGCACCTGCTGTGTGGGTGTAGTGTTGTCACTGGAGCAGTCAATGCAGCCTCTGGCATTGGGTCTGTGGCTCATGTTCTGTTCTTTTCAAAACTATCAGTAAAAAGGATCAAAAGCCATTTGTAAGTGGGCAGGATAGCAGTACACATTCTGTCTGGTCCCAGGTCCCCTTAACTGCCCCACTCTCTCCCATGAGAGACCCTGGTCATCAGCACATCCCCTGGGCTGTCATGCTGTCTGCTATATAAACAACATCATGTTATTTGGACCTAGGGAGCAGTGACAGGTCTCTGAAGCTTGGAAAAGCAGCAGAGTGACAGGGACAGCTACAGAAGCAGCATCACCTAAGGGACAGCTTCTTCTTCTTTTTTTTTTTAAGTTTATTTTGAGAGAGAAAGCATGAGTGGGGTGGGGGAGAGGACAGAGAGAGAGAGGGAGAGAGAGAATCCCAACTAGGCTCCGCACTATCAGCCCAGAGCCCGACGTGGGGCTTGAACTCACGAACCGTGAGATCATGACCTGAGCCAAAGTCAGACTTAACCGACTGAGTCACCCCTAAGGGACAGCTTCTAAATGGTGACGGTCATGGTCAAGGTAAATAGGGAAAATCTGCTTCGTGGCTCCAAAGTGACTCCCCTCAACATCTAAGGACCTGAGAGGATCCAGCCTAAAAGAGCCAGCCTCCTTAATATCTCGGAGCTGTGGTACCTCTGACAGAAGTAAGGCCACCGAGAAATGTAGGGGGAGAAGGGAAGAGGGAATCTGCCTTCAGAGCTGACCCCCCCCCCCATACAAATACCATAAAATTTGACCTGTGTGCAGATTTCACCCCCTTCTACATTAACTGGCACGGGCACAGAATACCGAAGAGCATGGTTTTATTTCACATGTGCAGGGCTGTGAGCGTCAGTGTTTCCAACGCATGAGGTCACAAAACACTTAGAAAAAGCAATTCCAAGCAAGGCAAAGCGCACACCTTCCCAAGACCCCCGTGTACATAATGCATATAGTAACACTGGAGAAAAAAAGACAGCAGTACAAACAAAACATCCTTGAACCAATTACACATCAGGGACTCATACTGTCCAATACAACATTTTTAAAAGTTATTGACTCCATTCAGATTATTTCAGTGGTAAATAGGCGTTTCTTAAAAATGTTAAACATAATACCAAAATCTACATGACCAGGTAATGTGAACATCCCCCAGGTTTCCTAAAGCTCAGGACTAAAAATAATATTTGCATTACTTGTGCACATACCTCCACTGGATTAAAGAAATAAAAGCTCGGGGACACCACAGGTTGGGAGGCATGTTGACCACGGGAAGACAGTACGTCTTCAAGCCCTTCAGTATGACTCTGGTAAAGCACCCATTCAATGGATTTGCATCCCCCGCACACTATATACCCTTTCACTCCAGGCCCAAAAGCCTGGAGAATTCCTGATGTGAGCTGCTCAGCTCCAGAGTGGCAGAGACCCAACCCTCCTAAGGCCGCTAGCGCCCTAGGGTTGAGGGACAAGTTAAGGGGAGTGGAGGAGATCAGAACGGAAGAGAGTTGGCACACAGGGGCTTCCCAGATCCCTCAGCTCAGAGAACAAAGAGACGGAGAAGGACTATTTCACATGACTCCACAAGAAACTTTGGGCCAGAGCTAAGAGCCTTTCAAACATCCAGCGTTATGGAAGCACCAGGACATCAGCCACACGTCTGAAGCAAACGAGCCACAGGGAACGGGGACAATCCATATGGATGTGGAAGAATTTGTGGATGAACTGCTATGGCCTATGCATTCTATTTTCATCAAGTTGGTTCATTTATTTATGCCTCTCTTGTTCCACAAAGATTTCCGTCCAGCATTCCTAAAGATGGCGGATAGAGAGCGTGAATGACAGTGGAAGAGGCAGGAAAACGGCAGAACGGAGGAGAAAGTGGCAGAAACACAGTGTGGGGCCAGCTCCCCAGGACTCGCAGGCAGTTACGGATTTAATTTTGCCCCCTCGTCTCAGAGAAGAGGTGAAGCACACAGTCTAAAAAGACCAAAACACGAGTCTTAAAATTATAAAACAATTCTTAAAAGTTGAAAACAGACCTGACTTTCCACACAGGAAAGGACAATTTCAAGTGAATTTGAAATAATATTTTGACGGTATTTAGCCTAAGGACAAAAATACATCTTACGCTGCATTTCAGGTAAAACAAACGAACAAACAAAACTGCATCCCGCAGATTTCACCCTAGTAATATTTTATTGCTATTTTGAATCCATAATATACAGAAGTAGGATATAGTAAATAAGAAATGACACTGGTCATTAGCAACCAACATTTTCAGAAATAAAGTCAGAGAAAGTGAGGTAAAAACCCTGTAATCAGGGCTATGTGGGAAACTCTCTACCTTCCACTCAATTTTGCTGTGAACATAAAACTGCTCTAAAAAATAAAGTCTATTTAAAAAAAAAAAAAAGCCCATGGGGCGCCTGGGTGGCTCAGTCGGTTAAGCGTCTGACTTCAGCTCAGGTCACGATCTCGTGGTTCGTGAGTTCGAGCCCCGCGTCGGGCTCTGTGCTGTCAGCTCAGAGCCTGGAGCCTGTTTTGGATTCTGTGTCTCCCTCTTTCTCTGCCCCTCCCTCACTTGCGGTCTGTCACTCTCTGTCTCTCAAAAATAAATAAACACTTCAAAAACAAAAAATTAATTAATTAATTAAAAAAAAAAAAGCCCATAATCTGCCATTTGAATTGGAAATACTAACATAACTTATTTTTTCTCTTCCTAAAAAAAATACTTATTTCCTAGCAATAGCCACTGAAACAGCTTAGAAATGACACTAGCGAGCAGCACTTAACTCCTCTAACACTTAAACCACAGCCTCTAAATATTTCCCACTAAAAGGAACCCAGAACTCCTTCCAGAAATTACTTAGTCCAAATCAGGGGCAAAACACGTACAAAATAAGCCCAAAACTGTCAACAACTATTAGGGTCACAACAAAAGGCCACAGAAGCAATCTGGCTCCAACTGGCCAAGCACAGGAGATTGTGAGCATCAAAAGATTTATCACTTCAACGGACTGAAACACATCAGATATATGAAAAGAGTCAAATTCATGATACTCCCTCCCAACCCAAAGAAAAGTATGGGTTCATCTTTGCAGTTTGCTGGGGAATCAACTCTTCATTCTGGAAACCAACGAATAGAGGGAAAGAGTCTAGCATCTATCTTGCCTTCGTTATAGACTTTTTCAGAGCAATCAGTTGATGAAGAGAATTCTCTGTAGAAGAACCACAGTTAGTAAATACAGAAGAAATGATGAAATGAAAAATCACCACTTTGGGGGCTGATGGCATGATTAGATTTTCTGAGTGCTCCAAAAAATCCTTCAGAAGTCAGAGCAGAGGTAAAAGAAGTTTCCGTTGTCTCTTGAATATAGAAAAGCTAAGTAACCAACTAGTCCTAGGAAGCCTATTCAGTACTCTGGCCTACTAAATTCTGTATTAAATACACCAAACTTAAAAAAAAAAAAAAAATCATTTTGAAACCCCTAGTGGAACAGTGACTTTAGGTAATAACCATCAATGACTGCTGAAACAGTCATAGAGGAGAAGATGATGAGGAACTTTCTAGTTCCTCTAGTGGAGGGGTCAAGCTGGCAACACCTGGGTCAGTCTTAGCATCACTGAAAGCAGTGAAGTCTTCCTGCCAAAAAAGAAAAAAGTTGAACGTGATTCTATCCAGCCTCTAGCTGTAACTTTTACAGATCTCTAGCTCTACAAGTTCACAGAAAATGAGGGATAGTACAACACAGTAAACATTACCACAAATCCAAAATGTAGGAAATACGAAGAAATAATATCCAGATAACTTGACCAAGTAAACGACACGAAGAAGGGAAGATGTTTTATAGACTTAGATTTAAGAAATATATCACATACGGTATATGGACCTTGTTTTTATTTTTTAGGTTTGCTTATTTATTTATTTTCGAGAGAGACGGAGAGTGGGGGAGAGGGGGAGAATCCCAAGTGGGCTCTGTCGAGCTCAATCCCACAAACTGTGAGATCACGACCAGAGCCAAAATCAAGAGTCGGATGCCCAACCAACTGAGCCACCCAGGTGCCCCTGGACCTTGTTTCTAGATTATGATTCTAACAAAAGAACTGTAAAAAGACGTAATTCCTGAAGAAGCCAAATAAACTAAACCAAAAGCTAACAGAAAGGAAATAATAAAAATCAGAGCAGAGATAAATGAGAGAATAGAAAAACAGCAGGAAAAAAAAAAATCAATGAAACGGAGTTTTTTTTTTAAATCAACAAAATTTACAAACCTTTAGCTAGATTAACTAAGAGAGAGAGAAGACTCAAATAACTAAATCAGAAATAAAAGAGGAGATGTTACAACTGATGCCACAGAAATAAAAAAAGATCGTAAGGTGCTACTATGAATGATAATATGCCAACAAACTGGGTAATCTAGAACAAATGAAAAAACTCCTAGAAATATACAACCTACCAAGACTGAATCACAAAGAAATAGAAAATCTGAGGAGACCAATAATTAGAAAGAAAATTGAGTCACTAACTGAAAATCTCAAAGAAAAATCCAGGACCAGATGGCTTCACCAGAGAATTCTACCAAACATTTAAAGAAGAATCAACACCAATTTTCTTGAAACTCTTGCAAAAAATCAAAGTGGAGAAAATATTTCTAAAGCTCATTCTATAAGGCCAACATTATTCTAATACCTAAGCCAGACAAGACATAACAAGAAAACTACAGACGAATATTTCTTTTTTTTAATGATTTTTTTTAAGATTTTATTTATTTTTGACAGAGAGAGAGAGCGCGAGCGTGAGCTGGGGAGGGGCAGAGAGAGAGAGGGAGACACAGGCTCCAGGCTCCGAGTGGTCAGCACAGAGTCCGACGTGGGGCTCGAACTCATGAACCATGAGATCATGACCTGGGACGAAGTCGGACGCTTAACCGACTGAGCCACCCAGGTGCCCCTACAGGTGAATATTTCTGATGAATATTGATACAAATATCCTTAATAAAATACCAGCAAAGTGAATTCAACAACTTGGCATTATATACTATGACCAAGTAAGATTTATTCCTGTAATGCAAAGATGATTCAACATATGAAAATCAATCGCCATGTTAACAGAATAAAGGACAAAAACCACATGATCATTTTAACTGAGGCAGAAAGAGTTTTGACAAGCTTCAACACCATTTTAATGACAGAACACTCAACAAACGTGGAATAGGTGAAAATCACCTCAACATATTAAAGGCCACATATGAAAGCCCACAGTCAACACCATACTCAGTGGTGAAAACTGTAAGCTTTTCCTGTATGATCAGGAACAAGGCAAGAATGCCTGCTCTCACCACTTCTATTCAACAGAGTACTGGAAGTCCTAGCCAGAGAAACAAGGCAAGAAAAACAAATGAAAAGTTTCATATACCAAAGAGAGAGAGAGAGAGAGAAACTGTTACAACTAATGAAAAATTTTCGGCAAAATAGCAGAATACAAAATCAACATATAAAAATCAGTTGCATTTCTATACGCTGACAATGAACAATCCGAAAAGGAAATTAAGAAAACAACTTCATTTACAGCAGCATTTAAAAAAATCCTTAATAAACTTAAACAAGGAGGTGCGACTCATACACGGAAAACTACAAAACATTGCTTAAAGAAATGAAGGAAAGGATTAGAGGAACAAACATTAAGATGTCCATTCTACCCAATGGGATACACAGATTCAACACAATCAATATCAAAGTCCCACCCCATTTTTTGCAGAAATTCATCCTAAATTTCATATGGAATTTCAAGGAACCCCAAGTAGCCAAAAACAATTTTGAAACAGGAGGACAAAGTTGGAAGACTCACACTTCCTGATACCAAAAGATATTACAAAGCTACAGTAATCAACAGTGTGATACCGGCATAAGAACACAAACAGACCAATGGAATAGGCTAGAGAGGCCAGAAATAAACCCTCACATATATGCTCAGACGGTCTTCACAAGGACTCTCAGATCACTTGACAGGGAATGGACAGTCTCCTCAGAAAACAGTGTTGGGAGAGGCACCCGGGTGGCTCAGTTAAGCATCCAACGTCAGCTCAGGTCATAATCTCACGGTCCATGAGTTTGAGCCCCACATTGGGTACTTCTGACAGCTGAGCCTGGAGCCTGCTTTGGATATTCTCTCTCTCTGTCTGCCCCTGCCCTGCTTGTTCTCTCTCTCTCTTTCAAAAGTAAACTAAAAAAAAAAAAAAAAAAAAAAAAAGATGTGGTGTTGGAAAAACTGGATATCCACATACAAAAAAATGAAATTGGACTCTTACCTTATACCATATACAAAAATTAACTCAAAATGGCCCAAAGACGTAAATATTAGACCCAAAACCATAAAACTCCTAGAAGGAATCAAAGGGGAAAATCTTCAACACTGGATTTGGTTAATTATTTTGGGGATATGACACCAAAGCACAGGCACAAAAACAAAGACAGACAAATAGGACATCAAACTTAAAAACGTTTGCCTGTCAAGGGGCACAACCAATAGAGTGAAAAGTCAGTCTTTGGAATGAGAGAAAATATTTGCAAATCATTTATCTGATAAGGGGTCAATATTGAGAATATATAAAGACCTCCTCTAATAAAAACAAAAATCGAATAACCTGATTTGAAAAAGAGGCGAACGGCTTGAATGGACATTTCTCCAAAGATGATGGACTAGTAGCTAATATGCACAGAGAAAGATGCTCAACATCACTAATCATCAGAGAAATGCAAATCCAAACCACAGCATCACCTCACTCCATTATCAAAAAAAGGAGCAAGCGGGGACGTAGACATGTAAAGAAACTGGAGCCCTTGTACATCGTGGTGGGAACGTAAAATCGTGGAACTGCTACAGAAAACAGTAGTGAGCTTCCGCAAAAAAATGAAAAACAGAACTAACATATGATCCGACAGTCCCACTCCTGGGTGTGCATCCAAAAGAACAGAAAGCGGGGCCTCGAAGAGATGTTTGCACACCCGTGTTCGTCGCAGCACCATTCACAACAGACGAGAGGTGGAAATGACCCAGATGTCCACTGATGGGTGAACGGATAAACAAAATGTAGTATGTACCTACGAGGGAATATTATGCAGCCTTAAAAAGGAATGGAGTCTTCAACAACGGAAATACACTTAACACTACTGAATGGCACACCTAAAAATCATTTAGATGATCAATTTTACACTAGGTGTTTTTAATCACGATGAAAAAAAGACACCTGAGATAATCAGGAAAAACTGAACACAAATTCTCTACACAGTTAATTGCATTTAATCCTGTGCTCACCTGTCACAGATACAACTACTTAACCCTGAAACGGTGGGAGATGAAAACACCTTTATTGAGAGGTAGAAGGCCTGGCTTCCAGCCCCAGATCTCCTACCTAGGTATTAAATGATTTTAAAGAATCTCTATTACCAGGGCACCTGGCTGGCTGAGTCACTAAAACATGCGACTCTTGATCGGGGGATTATGAATTCGAGCCCCACGTTGGGTGTAGAGATTACTTAAAAACCAAGACTTACTATTACTTTTATTGGATACAATGGCATTATGCATACGCTTTTTGTAAAGTATTTTTGGGTGAAGTTATGCTGTCTTAGACTTGCTTCAACATATTCCAGCCAAAAAAGAAAGAGTATGAGGCAGCAGTACCTGAGAAAGAACAGCAGGATGGTCTTAACTGTTGAAGCTGCATGATGAGTAAGTACCCGGGGATTCGCAATGCTATCCTCTCTACTTTGTGAATGTTTTTACATTTCACGATAAGAAAGTTTAAAACAAAATAAAGGGAGAAAAGGGTGTTTGGATGTTTGGAAAGGATGGAATAGCATGAATTTATCACACGCCATTGTTCATTTTTAAAAAGCATTACATTTCGGGGCGCCTGGGCGGCTCAGTTGGTTGAACGTCTGACTTCGGCTCAGGTCATGATCTCACAGCTCGTGAGTTCGAACCCCGCGTCGGGCTCTGGGCTGACAGCTCAGTGCTTCAGATTCTGTGTCTCCCTCTCCCTCTGCCCCTAACCCACTCGCATTCTGTCTCTGTCCTTCTCAAAAATAAATAAACATTAAAAAATAAATAAAGCATTACATCTCAACTTGTGTTTAACAAATTAAAAAAAAAAAAGGAAACTAGAAGAAAATTGAAAGAATTTTCAAGCTTCAAGTAAATGTTCCTCACCGCCTCCCCCAGCCCAGACCCAACAAAACAAAGAAGGCAAGTAAACAAGGAGGAATGGGAACAGAGGTGCAAAGGGTGCCGTGGGGGGTGGCCCGCCAGTTTCTGCCGGGAACAATTCCACGTCGTGGAATACAAAGCAGGCGTGAGAAGGTACGGAGTACTCCCAAGGCACACAGGATGGCCCTGTCTGATGGCATCCAAGAGAAAAAAGACACAAAGTGCAAGATAACACATAAGGAAGCTGAAGGAAGCTAACATCGCAAAGCTCAGGACACGGGGTGAGAAAGAGCCACACTGAAGAAAGCGGCAAAATAACCGGGCAGGCAAGTTGACCACCACCAGGTGCGCAGGAAGGTGCCAGAAAAACGGCATCAGGCAGCGTGGTCTGGTGAAATCCACACAAAACAGAACTGGAAAGGCAACTAGAATGATCCACAAAACGGGGTCAGGTCCCGAGGCAGAGGGAGGGTTTGGAAGTACCGTCATCCCGAGGCCAGGACGGGGTGGCGAGCTAGGAGTGGCACCGTGGAGAAGGGGGTCAGAACCTGGGAGCTGGCCTGCCACCCCGCGCCAGGCCACCTCTCCTGTGATCCCGCCATCTACCAGCGGTATGAAAAGAAAGGCCGGGGTCGTGCTCTCCAAACCTGCTCCCGGCCGCAAGGACAACGAAACACAAGGGGATACAAAACGAGGAACCCACTGCAATCTCGACTCGAAGACACATGTGAAACTTGCCTGGCGGGCTCGCCGTCAGCATCTTCGCTGCCTGCCGACAGGAGAGGTGGCCCCCAGGATCCCCGGGGACTCTGTCTGTCGTACACGGCAAGGCAAGGAGGAGGCTGAAGAAACCCCCTGAGGCAGAACGCGCGCCGGACCCAGCAGCACAGGCAAGGAGAGCAAACCCTAGCAGTTGCCGCCTTGACCCTGATCGCTGGCCCCCGGCAGCGGGTTACCCACTCACACTCCCCGCTTTACTGCTCCAGAACAGGTGCCTCCGGGCGCCCGTGCCTGACGCGGTTGGCATGCCCACGTGATGTTTAAATACTGACACCACCCGGTGCCTCCTGAGTGACTGTGCCCCGCGCACCTGACGCCACGCCCTAATGCTCTCCCCGTGAAACCATCCTGAGGTAGCTAAGTTATCCTCATTTTCAGGCGAGGGAAAGCGCGGCTCAGTGAGGTCAAGTCACGTGCGGGCCGCTACCCGACCCAGGAGCAGCGGGTGAGCCTCTCCAGGCAGGGCGGTGGAGACTCTCAATCACAAAAGGGCCACCGCTGAGCCAAGGTCGCCAAGCTTCTCGGTGCAACTTTTTCTAAGAGGAGAGCTTACTGACCTCGGCCTCAGGGTCAAAGGGTATCTGGCCTCTGGCCCAAGAGGCTTGGCCGGCAGGGTGGGGTCAGTCCAGAGGGTCGAGAGCCCGGCCGCATGGCACCGCGGTCCTATGGCCAGAGCCCCAGGATAACGCTGACGGGGTGGGGGATGGAGGGCTGGGTGTGGGAGCAGAGGCCACCCAGCAGGGAAGACAGTCCCAGCCACCCACAGCCGGGGCCCAGGGGAAGGGAAGGCCTGGAGGCCCCGACAGAGCACGAAGCCCTGCCGCTCCCCGCGCAGCTCCCAACTTCCCCCGTGGAGAGCAAACCTCGGTGCCTCACAAGACACAGACCCGAACCCGGGGTGAGGGGTGGGGGTGGGGCGCCGGGGAGGGGCACGCAGCCTCCTGACTCTTCTTCCAGGGTAACAGACACCCTACACTGAATCCGGCCGACCTCCTTCCGGGCTCTGGCCCGAGTAATCGTGGATAAATGGAAACCAGCCTCCAGCAAACCACTCTGAAAGACCAGCAGGCTCTAAGCCCTTGTGCGTTCTCTTTGCACAGTCAGATGTGTCTGAATCCTGCACTCGCTTGTAACAGATACAACTACTTACCCACGGGACAGCGGAAGAGGAGGCAGGGGACCCGGCTTCTAGCCAAGAATCTCCTACATGCCCTGTCATTCTGCCGATGCCCTACTTCCCTCGGCCTCAGTCTCCTCACCTTCAAACAGGGAAAAGTAGCCTGTCCTTCATCACCTCCCCCGAGCGGTGCATAAAGGGAGCCAAGGGAGGGAAGCCCCCTCTGAGCTCCTCAGCAGCGGAACCCTTAGCATCCCATCGCCTACCACCGTGCTCCTGTGTCTTTCCAGCCCACCCCCAATCCCAAAGGCCCAGGAGCACAGGCAGTAAAAGTATCACTCAAGGCCCGGGACAGCACGAGCCCTGTGTCCCCACGGGTTTGGCTGATGCCCTCAGTAAAGGTGACTCTGCCAGAGCCAGCGGGGAAAAGAAACCATTCTTCTCCAGTGGCCAGCCAGAGGGGCCTCCCTCTTGCCTGTCCTGGCTTACCTAGCCACCCCGCCCCTTCCCCAGAAAGCTCTGGACCAGTGATGCTGAAAACTGCCCAAGTCCTAAAGAGGGTTTCAGACCGCCAGTGTTCCTCTCTGTTCTGCTTTTAGAGGTGTCCCTTTCAGGCAGCCCCGTTTCGGTGCGGCCCTGTGAGCTCTGCGGACAAGGAGGGCTCACTCCACATCACCTGGAAAAGGGACGCTTGTTCTGACATATGGGACGTCAGTGGCCTCGCAGTTACACATAAATAAGCAACTGGCCATCTGCGGAGGAAACCAGCCCATGCTCGCCAGGCAGCCCCAGCGCAAGTTACTGCTCAAGCCAGGCTTGTGGCCGAGCGTGCGTGGGCAGGGCTGGGCAGCAGAGGCTGCAGGGGGTGAAGCAGGCCACCCGCTCTGAAGAGGGACGGAGGGTGAAGGGCGAGGACCCTGAAGGGGCGCACAGGGCAGGGCCAGGTTCAAGGAGCCCGCTGCAGGATGAGCTCGGTAATCTCTGCCCTGGTGCCCAGTCTCATGGGGATCCCGTAGTAGGCGGTGCCCGGGCTGACGTACACAAACGTGGTCTGGGCCACCTGGTAGAGGCCGGCGAAGAAGGGGTTCAGGAGATAGGCTGCCACGTTCAAGGGGAAGATCTGCCCGGCATGCGTGTGCCCAGAAAGAATGAGGCTAATATCCGGCCGAGCCTGCAGGGCTCTCTTGGCAGCCAGGGGCTGGTGAGCCAGCAAGATGGTGGGGCGGTCCGGGCGGCAGCCCCCCAGGGCCTTGACCAGGTCCATGCCATGGCCGTAGTAGTGCAGGATGTCCGCCTCGATGTCATCCACCCCAGCCAAGCAGATCCAGTCGTCGCCCTCAGCGCCCCCGGGTTGGGCCCCCGTGGCGGAAATCCTCACGTTCTCGTTGTGAAGGGGCCTGACGTTCAGGGATTCCAGCAGCGCGAACCAGTTGCTGACGTCCGACGTGTAGTACTCGTGATTCCCCGTGACGAAGTAGGCGCCGAGGCGCGAGCGAAGCTGGTCCAGAGGAGCGACCGCCGTCCGCAGGGTGGAGGCTTCCGAGTCACAGAGGTCCCCCACGATCACTGTGACGTCTGGCTGCAGCACGTTCACCATCCTCACGAACATCTCCATCTTGGTCCTGCCCACGGTGGGGCCCAAGTGGATGTCGGAGAGGAGCGCGATCTTGAGGCCGTCCATCGAGGGAGGCAGCTGACGGACGGGCACCTGCACGGTCTTCACGGCCGGGGGCTGGGCGGCGTTCAGAAGCCCGGCCACGCTGAGCACAGCGGTCACTGCCACCGCCAGGGCCGGCCTGACCGCCACCCTCCTTGTCTTGTCGAGGCCGCCCACGACCCTGCCGCCGCGCCAGGCCACGAGCTGATAGGCCTGCTCCATGCCACTGAGGGTGCAGAGGAAGAAGACCATGATGATGTACGCCCCGAGGCAGGAGTAGGCTGCCAAGGAGAAGAGATAGGGCTCCTCGGCCACTAAAAAGAGCATGGTGAAGAAGCTGGAATGGGCCAGGGCCAGAAACGCCACAACCGCCATCTTCCAGAGCTGGAAACAGGCGGACTCGGCGCCCGGGCAGTGGCTGAGGTTGCTGACTGTGCTCCGCCAGATGTAGAGGGAGCCAATGAGCATGAGCGAGTTGGCAAACAGGGCGAGCTGCAGGCGGAACAGCCAACGCCAGGCCCGGAGCTCAAGGCTCCCCGCCAGACACGAGCGGGACACAATCATGGACACGAAGACAGTGCCGGCGGCCAGGGCAGCCTTTGCACGCAGGGACAGCTGCCTGAAGATCGCCATTTTCTCTGCTCCTAAGAGGGTCCCCTGCCAGTTCTGGGCGGGCGGGCTCTGGAAGGTGAGCTCCTTAGAAAGGACAGTGGCCAAGGAGAGGTTTCCAGGTCAGCTCCGCCTGCAACCAGGAACCCGCGTCAGCTTTGTGGGATATTAGAGCTTCCTTGTCCCCATCCAAAACCTGAAGGCCACTCACATCTACCCAACCCGCCTGGAATCCAAGCCGCTCAAATCCGGCGGTTGCTACCCTTGACTATTAAAATACAAACACAGCGGACTGTAACGTGATGGGCAGTTCTCATTTTCTTACTTACAGTGTCTGAAAATATGTAAAAGTGTTTCCACAAAGCATAGGAACTTTTTGTTTTGATAATAAGAAAAACATTATCCTAAATTTGCAGTTTGCAAAGTGTGGTCTGGGGCGAGCCTCGCGGGAGCATCATGTGGTCAAAACGATTTCCACGATAACCCTAGGCCGTACCCGCCTTTCCCATTCTCATTCTGTCACGAGTGCATAGTGGACCCCTCGTGAGGCTCTGTGACGTGTGACCTGGCAAGGACTTGACAGACGTGAAAGAGATTTGCAAAAATGTAAAACGGTGCCACTCTTCCTCCTAAGCTCTGGGGAGAAATATTGTTATTTTTCAAAATATATGTGTGTGTGCATATATATACAGTTAATATATAGTTATATATAAAAATATAGTTTGTGAACCTATAACGATTATTTCTGAAGTAAGTTAATAAATAGTTTCAAATTTTCTGTTTTAATTTCTAAGGTAAAGTTAGCCCAGGGGGCTGCCCTGTCCACAAGCTTATCCATAAATGCCCATCTCTCCCTTCCCCCAACCCTCCCAGGTACGGGTTAAAATCTACCCTCCTCCTCTCTCTCTGCCAATGTTCCCGGGAACTGCTCCCCAGTGCCCCCTGGCCAGTGGTTCTCAAAGCTGCGCAGCTCTCACTCAAGGGCTCCTTCAGGCCTTTTAGACAACAAAAACAAAACAAAAACAAAAACGGAGCGTGGAAACCACAGACCAGAGATGGAAGTTAGCAAGAACTCGATTTTAGTGATCTTTCCCCAAGAACCCCATGTTCCACTGTTTTCAGCAGGTGTTTTTCAACTACTTAAAATTTTCACTCTTGGTTTGAAAGTATGACCTCTCTCTGCCTAGGCAAGTTATTGAAAGCCTTTTAGCCAGCGGTGCAATTTACAAGTCAATGGGCCCAAATTCCACCACCTTCTACTGAAAACACGCCCCAGCCTCGGCCCACCCAAACTTTCGGAGGAACCACAGCCGGTTCGCTAACGTGCAGGGAGACAGGTGCCCATTTCGATTGCCTGCCCGCCCCCCACCCGCCAACCTTTCCGCGGCTGTGATGCTGGCCTCCCCAGGCGGCGGTCTGGAGGCACCTAGGCCCCCGCTTTAGCTCTGACAAGTGAACTGGGGCTGTCCATCTCCCCCGGCAATCTCGCCCGCCCCACCAACTCACCTACTTGCTCCGCCAGACCCTCCCCCCCCTCCAGCAACGCGGGCCACCACCTGCAGCCTACCTCTGGCCCACCCTTGGCCTGCACCGCCAGACCCTGAAGATCCGGGAAACCCAAGCCAAAAGTAGGCAGCAGGGAGTGCCGAGAAGGGGACGAGATGTTTGAAAAGACAACACTTCGAAGGAAATCAATCCAACGCTTCCACCGCGCGGGCCTCTCCTGACCCCATTTTTCTCCTTCCGGAGCGCTCAGCAGCTCCCGAAATGGGCAAGGGAGGGCGCCTCACGCCAGAGCCCACGGCGCCTCCAATGCTGCGCGCTCCGGAAACCTGCAAGGCTGCAAGGGTCTGGGCGCACCTCGTCTCGCCCCGTCCTTGCGCCGACGGGGAAGTGGGTCCAAACGAAAGGGGAAACGCGGGCAGAGCACGCAAGCCGCAGAGCTACCGGGAAGGACGCGCGCCCCGCCCGGCCCGCCCCCGACGGGAGGGCCGGCCCACTGCCTGCGCCCCGTCGGCTGCCTGCCTGCCGGCCTGCCTGCCTGCCTGCCTGCCGGGGCGCACTCGGGAGCCCCGGGCCCACGGCCCGCAGGACCCCCGCTGGCCGCCGCCGCAGCCCGGACCCCGCCAGCCTGCCCCTTCTCCTGCGGACTTACGCGCAGGCCGCGCGCAGGGCCCAACAGCAGCGGCACCAGCAGCAGAGAGAGAAGGCGAGCAGCCCCGGACAAGTCCATCCTCCGGCCTCTCCGCTCCGCAGTCAGCGCGCCGGCCAGCCGCCCAGCGTCGCTCGGCCGAGGACCCGTGGCCTGGCGCCGCCCCTCGTCGGCCCTGCGTCCCGCCCCGCACCGACCCCGCCCCCGCCCCGCCCTCGCCCCGCCCCTCTCCGGCCCTGCAGCCAGCCGCGCGCCGGCTCCGCTCCCGTCCCCGCCCCCGCTCCGCCCCTGCTCCGCCCCTCGTCGGCCCTGCGGGCAGCCCCGCGCCGGCTCCGCCCCGCGACCGTGAAGCCGTGGCCCGCGGCAGGGAGGGGCGCGGAGGAGCCCCGGGGGCGCGGGCGGGCGCGTGACCCCAGGGTGGCTCTATCTGGATTTTGCTAGTGGCTGCGGGTGGGAGGGTCCCTTTGGACGGGCAATCGGGAGGCCCGACTGTCAGCAGCTTGATAAGGCGTCCCGGGGTTGGACTTCAACCAGGGTCTCCTTGCTTCCTGGCTGCCTGGAGAGGACCGAAGGGGAAGCTGAGAGCCGACACAGCTAAGGGGACGACGTGCGCGGGGGTTCGCGACGGGTGGTGCCTGCACCCACCTGGTACTTGTCGTAAATGCAAATTCCAGGCCATCGTCCCAGAAGCTCTCAGTCAGAAACTCTAGGAGTGGGGTCCAGAAATCTGCATTTTTGCAAGTGTTCCACGTTACTCCAGCGTATGCAGAAATTTGAGAACCACCGTGCTAGGTCGCTGATAGTTTTAGAGATTATGGTTCAACTGCGACAAAATCAGTTCCAAATGCCAACCCTCCAAAGCACCCGGGTTTGCGGCATTTCTACTTCTGCACGGTTGGGTTTTGAGAGATAGGAGAAGCGGCAGCACCCCCGCCTTTCAGTTTGGCACTTGAGTCCCTCAACAGCCTTGCACCGCAGGGAATCTGACAGTTGGATGTGAAATGATACTGTATCTTTGACTCTTGGGAGAGAACAGTCCCTGTAGCCTCAGTTAAAATCCTGTCCTGGCCGGTTCCCCCTGAGCACGGAAAATCCCACGTCCTCTTCACTGTCACTTGGAAAGTCTTAGCTTTAATGGAAACTAAGTTTCAGAGGGAAATCACTTTTATTGTTTCTCAGCGTATTTGTTTGTTTATTTAGCGTTTCAATCTTAATTCCAGTTAACGGAATGTTATATTAGTTTCAGGTGCAGAGTTTAGTAATTCAGCACTCCCAGACCTCACCCTATGCTCATTAAGACAAGTGCACTCCTTAATCCCGGTCGCCTAGTTCACCTCCCTCTGGTAACCACCAGTTCTCCAGAATTAAGAGCACGCTTTCTCTCCTCTTATT
This sequence comes from Panthera leo, assembly GCF_018350215.1. Lineage (NCBI taxonomy): Eukaryota > Metazoa > Chordata > Mammalia > Carnivora > Felidae > Panthera > Panthera leo. Next base: position 156,180,398 of record NC_056687.1, read on the forward strand.
TTTTCCCCTTTGCTTGTCTGTTTTGCTTCTTAAATTCCACATATGAGTGAAACCATATGGTATTTGTCTTTTTCTGACTGATTTTGCTTAGTTAGCATTATATTCTCTAGCTCTATCCATGTCATTGCAAATGGCAAGATTTCATTTCTCTCTGTGGCTGAATAATATTCCATTGTATATATATGCCACATGTTTTTTTAAAAGAGATTTTTAAATTGTTTTACATTCATTTATTTATTTTGAGAGATATATCAGGGGAGAGACAGAGAGAGAGAGAGAGAGAGAGAGAGAGAGAGAGAGAATCCCAAGCAGGCTCCACACTGCCAGTGCAGAGCCCAATGTGGGGCTCAAACCCATGAACCGTGAGATCATGACCTGAGCTGAAATCTTAGCCAACGGAGCCACCCAGAGGCCCCAACCACATCTTCTTTATCAATTCAACAATCAGTGGACACCTGGGCTATATCTTGGTTATTATAAACAATGCTGCCATAAACATAGGGGTGCAAGTAACCCTTTGAATTAATGTTCTTGTGTTCTTGGGTAAATACCCCACAGGGTATTGCAATTGCTGGATCATAAGGTAGTTCTATTTTGCTTTTAAATATATGTTGCTCTGGGGGCACCTGGGTGGCTCAGTTTGATGAGTGTCCGACTCTGGAGTTCAGCTCAGGTCCTGACCTCAAGGTTCATGGGTTTGAGCCCCACGTTGGGCTCTGCTCTGAAGGAGTGGAGCCTGCTTGGAATCTCTCTCCCTCTCTTTCTGTGCCTCCACCACTCATGCTCTCTCTCCCGAAAAATAAATAAATAAACAAATATTGCTTTTAAATACACACATACATACTTTTAAAATTTCCAGCTTTATTAGTTATAGTTGACATAGCACAAAATTCATTTGTTTTAAGTATTTTATTTTGCTAACTCCTTATTCTGGAAAATAAAAGGTAAGGTTAAATTAAGCTCTTTCTGTTAATAGATTCTGTTTCTCTCCCGGACTAGACTTTAGTTAGGCTCCTCCTTCTTTGCCTGGCCTGCATTGCCTAGTTTAGCAAAGAATCTGACCAAGTCAGTTTAGGAAAAATCCCCCCCACTCTTGACACTCGATCAAGTTCCTCATCCCCTACCTTTGACTGCCCTTAGCAGGAATGTCTTGATATCCCCTCTTGTAATTTTCCACCCCCAGCCCCCTCACTCTGCCGGTCAGCTATAAATCCCCAGCTGTCTTTGCTCTCCTTTGACTTCAAACTTCTCTCTCTCCCTTACTGCAACATCTTGAAGGAAGTCTTCCTTATCCTTTTAACAAGTATCAGAATAATTTTTTCTTTAACATTATTTTGTACAACTTGTGGATCATTTAAAAATCTGAATTTAGTTTTTTAAAAATGTTTATTTGTTTTTGAGGGAGAGAGAGAGAGAGTACACACACATGCGAGCAGAGAAGGGACAGAGAGAGAGGGAGAGAGAGAATCCCAAGCAGGCTCTGCACTGTCAGCACAGAGACCGACGCTCTCACGAACCGTGAGATCACGACCTGAGCCGAAATCAGAAGTTGGACGCTTAACCGACTGAGCCCCCAGGCACCCCCAGACATTAATTTGGTTTTTAAACGCTGGGAGAAATAACTCTACAAGTCAAGAATAGTGGTTACTTATGGGGGTGGGGAGCTGAGATTGGGACCCCACCCATGCAGTGGCTTTTGGGGTTTGGGAGGGTTTTGTTTCTTCAACTGGAGGGTGGTGGTTACAAGGGTTTTCTCCATTAAAGAATTCATTAACTTATTTGTTTTGTGTCAGGTTCTGTATCTGTTTTTAAAATAAGTTAAAAAGTTATATTTTACTTTTAGAAAGTGTTTCCAAAAAACCTTTTCTTATTATGTAACAATAACTAAAATTCCGTTTGTTGCCTCCTTTCTCTTTCCCCACTGGACATTTCCTTGAGAAACAGAGAACCAGTCATGGCTTTCCCTGCTCGGATCCTTCTCATCCCTGGAACACCAGCTTCTTCTCCTTGTACTGGGAAGTCCTTTCCAAACTCTGCGATCCTGGTCCAATAGCGAACAGCAAGGGCTTTGGAAGTTGGTACACTTGAGTGAAAATCCCAGCTGTGCCTTCTGGGTGACTGTGGGCAAGTTACTTAACTTCTCTGAGCTTCAGCCCCTTCACTGGTAACACAGGGATAATAATATCAAACTCACTGGGTAGTTGGGGAAGTTAGCAGAGGTGATGGATACAAGACATTAGCACATACAGAATGTCAGTAGGACAGCTGATGATGTCAGAATCAGGCCTGTAGGTTAATTTCCTGAGTTTGATAGTACAAAGTCTAAAGATTAAACAATAGTTTTGAATTAATTTATTGATTTTGATAGTTGCACCGTGGTTATATAAAAGAATGTCTTTGGTCTTAGGTAATAAAAGGGCATCACCTTTGCAAGTCTTAAACAGTTCAGGAAAAAAAAAATGTGTATATACGCACATGCAGAACAATAAAGCAAATATGGTAAAATGTTGACATTTTAGGAATCAACCAAGAATTCTTTGTACTGTTTTTTCTTTTTCTTTCTTTTTAAAGTTTATTTCTTTTCGGAAGAGAGAGAACACAAGCCGGGAGGGGCAGAGAGAGAGAGGGAGACACAGAATCCGAAGCAGGCTCCAGGCTCTCAGCCATCAGCACAGAGCCCGACACAGGGCTTGAACTCACAAGCTGTGAGATCGTGACCTCAGCAGAGGTCAGATGCTTAACCATCTGAGCCACCCAGGTGCCCCTCTTCTTTTTCTTTTTTTAAGTTTGTTAATTAATTAATTAACTAATTAATTAATTTAGAGAGCATGAGTTGGGGAGGAGCAGAGAGAGAGAGAGAGAGAGAGAGAGAGGGAGAATCCCATGCAGGCTCCACACTGTCAGCACAGAGCCCAACATGGAGCTCGAACTCACAAATCATGAGATCATGACCTGAGCCAAAATCAAGAGTCAGATGCTTACCCGACTGAGCTGCCAAGGTGCCCCATGTACCGTTTTTTTTTTTAACTTTTTTCCAAATCTGAGTTATTGCAAAATGAAACTTTAAAAAAATCTTCTAATCCTTAGCACGTGGCAGATTCAACTTTTCCCACCTTCTGTCCCAGTTTGTAATAAAGACCCACGGTGATAACATACAGCAGGCATTCGTAACTGAATCGAGGCACAGGGGTTGACAAAGGCCAGCAGCCTAACTCTGGCCTGCTGCCTGTGTTTGTATGGCCCGTCTGTTAAGAATTATGTCTATATTTTTAAGTGGTTGGGAAACAGTCAAAAGAAGAATAACATTTTGTGACATTTGAAAACGATATGCGATTCCGATGTCCGTGTCCACAAATGAAGTTGTATTAGAACACAGCCACTCCCCATCCTCGACATTGTATGTGTAACTGCTCTATTGCAACAGCGACCTTAAGGCCCACGAGGCCTGAAATGTTTTTTATCTGGCGCTTTACAGTGAAAGCTTGCCCAGGGAGTGTAGATCGCAGTTTGTTTCCCAGATTTTAGTACTTGACTTTGTATTGTACTTGAGCCGATGCTTTACCAGCAATGCGTCACGTCTGCCTCATAATCCAAATTGCTATTATTGTCCGCATTTCACAGATGAGAAACCTGAGGCACAGAGGAGTTAATTGACTCACCGCAGGGCTGGGTGGTAATGAAGGCTCTGAAGTCCTATTGCCTGAATTTAGCAGGAGTTATTTTTCCAAGGCTGTGCTTCTATCGATACTTTATTTTTTAGTTCCTGCCCAAGTGCGTGTGTAGACTTTGCTGCTCCAGGTTGTGGGGGACATGAAATGACCAGGAGCAGGAGGTTGCCCTGTGGGGACTCATCTCCGGTGAGACGTTTACCTGCACAAACACAGTGCATGCTCTCATGTAGACCAGTGCTACTCAGAGTGTGGTCTGAGTACCAGAGGCATGAAATATGTTCCGGAATTGAGTGTGGGTCTTTAGAAACCTGTGGCGAGAAAGTTTGAGAAAGTTTGTCAGGTGAATCAAATAATGAGAACAGAAGACGTGAATTTTCTGTGTCTATTTTTATTTCCTTCTACTAGTTATCTTATCTTATCTTATCTTATCTTATCTTATCTTATCTTATCTTACAGCAGGATCAGCCCTTGAACCATGGGGAGAAGCACTGATAACCACAGAAACAAAACTGATCCTTCACCAAAGATGGAAGTTTTAAGAAGCACAGGGGCCTCATGTGCTAAGAACAATGAAGGAGAGAGAGAGAGGTGTGGCCCAGTAACACAGATGAAAACCCTGTTTTTCTATCCCCATGGGGCTTTTTTGCACACAAGACTCAATCTCAACCCCTTTGGCCAATCTGGTTTCCCTTACAGTCCTAACAAAGATTTCTTATTCAGCAAATTTCAAGTTTTAATGGCAGTTCGGATCTGTATTTCAGCATAAACATTGAACTAACTTTACTTTTCTAATATTTAGAAAATTCTATTAATTGTAATTTATAATAGGTTTTAGAAGTATTAAACGATGTATGTTAAAAGCAAGGAAAAAAGCAAAGCCTCCACTAAAAAGACAGCTTCCCCCCCGCCCTTCTCTTAACCTGAAGGAAAACCTGTTTGGGCTTCTTTTTTTCCTTTTTTTTGTTTTTTAAATGTTCATTTATTTTTGGGAGAGAGAGAATCCCAAGCAGTCTCCATGCGGTCAGCGCAGAGCCCGACACAGGGTTCCATCTCACACACTGTGAGATTGTGACCTGAGCCAAAGTCAGATGCTCAACTGACTGAGCCACCCGGGCGCCCCCAAAACCCGTGTGGGGCTTCTAAACACTAAAGAGACAATTTTGGCTTAGACCAGTGTCTCTTAAACTAAAAGTTTAGACCAGTGCCAAACTTCCAGTGGAATTCAAATCTACATATTAAAACTTTATCCGTAGAGGTTATCTTAATAAATTAATCCTTCACTTTGAAATTTTTTGTAACTTTTTTTTTTTTTTTTTTTTTTGAGACAGGGAGAGACAGAGCATGAACAAGGGAAGGGAGACAAAGAATCTGAAACAGGCTCCAGGCTGTGAGCTGTCAGCACAGAGCCTGACATGGGGCTCGAACTCACAAGCTGTGAGATCATGACCTGAGTCGAAGTCAGACGCTCAACCGACTGAGCCACCCAGGTGCCCCAATCCTTCACTTTGATCTATCCAATGGTCTTAAAATTTCCTGTTTTAAACAACTGCGTTACTTGATTAAAACAATGTTTAAAAAAGAAAAAAAAAAGGTATGAATGACACCTACGTGCAATGCATGATCTCAGATTGGATCTTGAACCAGGGGGGGAAATAGCTACAAAAAATATTACTGGGGCAATTAACGAAAGTTGAATATAGACTATGCATTAAAAAAATAATATTCTATCAATATTAAAATTCCTAATTTTGATAATGACCCCGTGGCTATGTTCTTTGGAAATACACTGAAATATTGAGGGGCAACGGGATATAACTTACCTCAAATGGTAAGAATAACTATATAATATCTATATTTATATTACATGTATACGATGAGGCAGCAATTATGGCGCAAATAAGGCAAAATGTTAACTATTGATGAATTAGGTATAAGGCCATCCAGGAATTCTTCTGTCAAAATAAAAAGCTATTTAAAAATAAAGCAATACATCCTCCAGTCTACAGAGGTAGACAGTTCTGCTCTGTAGCAATTCCTTATCTTTCTCACACGTCTTTACGTTTTCTGACCCAGAAAGTCCTGAGGCTTGCGTCCCGGGGTTAAGTTGTGCAAGCAACCGATGGGTATGGTTAGGAAACAATAAAAAGATAAAATTGTGAAATAACTGGCCAGCAGTTCATCCAAGTCCCAATAAAAGTCAGCGCTGTGCATCAGGAGTTGGATCGCACCATGTGGCCGTCATGAGTGTGAGGATGTCCTTGTCCCCGTGTCCTCGAACGTCCTTTCGGGAGTTTGAGATGTCTAGACACGTAAAAATGCCCCAAGTGAGACGTGACTTCGGGAAAGAGAATTGATGACTTTGCTTTAAACACTCCTTTTCTCCTCCGTCCTTTCTGTCACCTGACTGTTAAGAGCATTTCCTTCTCCAGGAGGTCTCAGCTCCCTTCCCTCTCATGTCTTTGGTCTCGGCCTGTGGTTTCTTCTTCACCAGGGCCCTGAGAGGTAGCCCACCCTCTCTGTCTTTACAGCCACCTCCGCAGCTGGGGCTCACTTCCCTGAAAGATCACGGTTGTTTGCCAGCTCGATAGAAGGTTGCAACTAGCTGTGGCCAGAAGGGCTATTCATTCTGACAACCACGTTGGTCCATCGGGGTCCGACATTTTATCCAATTGCTGGAGCTGTCACCATCTGATGAGAGGAATTTACATAATCTGGGTTTCCAGTTTCTCTTCAAAGACCCGAAGATCTCATGACACCAGGCCCTCGGGCCCTTGGGGGGTAACAGTAGATGGGAGATATGCATCGGGACATATTTTAGGCACGGCTGGCCCCTCTCGTAGGCAACAGTCTCCGTCCATCTGGTCCACTTCACTGTTGACATACCTTGCAGGCTCTATGAGATAGTTCACTTTGTAACTCCTAGATCAGAGAGGATCGGTAGTAATGTGACCACAATCTGTGGAATTGCCACATCAAACAGATCTAGGCGACACCACAGATTCACTAGCCACCTGTCTTCTGAGCCCTAGGCTGCTGCTTTAGACTAGATTACTGCTATAAACGGACAGTTTCTGTCCCCACCCCCCAAAGCCATGTGTTGGAGCCTAATTCCTCATGTGATGGTATTTGAAGGTGGGGTCTGTGGGGTCTTTTACGTGATTGGGTCATGAGGACAGAGCTCTCATGAATGGGATCAGTGCCCTTATAGAAGAGACTCCAGACGGGCACCTGGGTGGCTCAGTTGGTTAAGCTTCCAACTCTTGACTTGAGCTCAGGTCGTGATGTCACAGTTCGTGGGTTCAAGCCCTGAGTCAGGCTCTGTGCCAACAGCAGGGCCTGCTTGAGATTCTCTTTCTCTCTCTGCCCCTCCCCTGCTTGCACTCTCTCTGTCTCTAAATAAATAAATAAATAAATAACTTAAGAAGAAGGGGGAGGAGGAGGAGGAAGAGGAGGAGGAGGAGGAGGGGAGACTCCAGAGATCTCCCTGGCCCCTCGTACCATGTGAAGACACAGTGAGAAGACAGCTATCCATGAAACCAGAAAGTGGGCTCTCACCACAACTGAATCTGCTAGCAACTTAATCTTGGACTCCTCAGCCCCCAGAACTGTGAGAAATAAATTTCCGTGTTTAGCCACCCGTGCCGTGGCATTTTTGTTACAGCAGCCTGCGCAGTCTAAGACAGTTACCCAACCCTCTTTGGGGCCCACAGAGTACTCTGCCCGTGTCTCCATTCCAGCTCTAACGGTAGGGTCATTGAAGATTTACTTACCCGTCTTCTCCGGGCTGCGAGCTCCCTGAGGAAAAGTTTGATGTCGTTTCTCTGATAGGTACCTGGCACCCAGCAATACACTATAGGTTTATGTAAAAGTAAAAAGCAATAGATGTCTTACCTCTGTTCAACTTGAAGTTCCTCTTGGTCAAGGATGTATGTCTGATTCACCTTAGCATTCCAAGGCAGGATTTGCTATAAGGTAGATGCTGAGCGGTGTATCAAAAGCATGAATAAATTCATGATAGAAAAGAGAATTTGCCATTAATGTCACATGGGAGAACACTGGCTCCTCGGGGGGGGGGGGGGGTTGGAGCCACTGTTAGACATAGCTCTGTTGCAGCTGAAGAGCCCCAGAAGGAGGGGTCAGCCACACTAGGCAGGGGCTGGTTTCACTTCCTTCTACAAATTGTGTTGAATTGCAATGGAAAGCACCGTTCCCCTGACTTCCGCCTGCCCACCCACCTCCTTGCTCCTCAAAGGCAATGCACAGAACCGTGGCTGTTCCCCTCTCCCTTCCCCCCTCTTCATACCCAAGCCCTCGAGGCCTCGGTTCAGTCCCTCACACTTTTCCCGTCTCCCCCTTAGAGTTATCTTCTGTGGGGCTGGCGGGATGGCTTGCAATATGTGAAGGTAGGCTGGGATCCAAGCAGCTCCCAAAGATTTCACTGTCAAAGCAGAGTGGCCTGGAAGTGGCCTAGAGCTGATGGACCCGGAGGGGCTGGGCCAAGGGTGATGGGGGTGACTCCTCAGTGGTGACCAACCGGGACCACACGACGTGTCAGCAGAGGCCACGGTGTCCGTTGGACTTAGTGGGAGTGGCAGGACCCGGGGGACCAGGCCAACTGCCCTCCCTAGCTCTGCTCTCTCCAGAGCCTCCTTCCCTCCATTAGGAAGGGACAGTTAAAAACATTTTTTCAAAAAACAAGTAACTATAAAATAATTTCTTAAAAAAATATATATAACATATATATATAATTTTTATGTTTATATATCTATGGCATAAAGAATGATGTGGTGGGTATCCTCATCCTCCTATCCCCTCACCCCCATGCCACCCTCTCCCAATTCTGGCTCCTTCCTTCCACCTTACAGGAAACCACTTTCCAAGGTTTTGATTTACAGGTGTTTTTTTTTAACGTTTATTTAATTTTGAGGGAGAGAGAGAGACAGAGCATGAGCAGGGGAGGGGCAGGGAGAGAGGGAGACACAGAACCCGAAGCAGGCTCCAGGCCCTGAGCTGTCAGCACAGAGCCCGACCGGAGTGGGGCTTGAACTCACGAACTGTGAGGTCATGACCTGAGCCGAAGTTGGGCACTTAACCGACTGAGCCACTCAGGTGCTCCTATGGTTTTTTTTTTTTCATTATGGTTTCACTCTGTGTTTCGTATGAGCCAGACTGTACTGTTTGTAATCCTAAAGGATATTTTGTGTACTTCAGTATATTTTTAAACTCTAGACGAATGGAATCACTCCATGTTTGTTTGAGATTGTTTAGATTGAGAAGTTGTTATGTGTAGCCGGGATTCTTTCATTTTCCCCTGCTATAAAATATTCTTCTACGCACACATACTTAAAAAAAAAATCCACTCTTCTGCTTATAGGGCAGGTTACTTCCGCTTTCCACTATTTATAACAGTGTTGCTGTATCTTACCAAAAACACTTATTACTAAAAAAAAAAAAAAAAATGAAGTGGATAAAATGGACATGACTTTAACCAAGTAATCCAAATTAACATTGTTGCTAAGGGCAGACATTGTGTTCTGCCCATGTGACACTTGAGAAGAATGCAGTATTGCTTCTGTGGTGTTCTAGCCAAGCACTTAATATGTATCTAATCGTGGAAAACGTCAGGGAAGTGAAAGACCTTTTATAAAATAACTGGCCTGTATTCTTCTTAAAAATAGACTTTATTTTTTAGAGCCATTTTAGATTCGCAGCAAGATTGAATGGAAGGTACAGAGATTTTCCATATACAGGACTGCCCACCCCTCCTCGGTTCACAACCCTCTGGGGAGCTTCCCGGGTGAAATATGAAACCAGCCTCTGACTGCAGATGGCAGGGAGAGAGAAGGAAAGAGGCAGGCCACTCCAGGCTGGTAGGTGGCAGTTTTAATCGGCAAAGGGATTAATACAAGGCAGCAAGATGAGTGGATCCCTGCCCACGCCCACCACATACAAAGAGGCTTCACTTGGATTTAGTCAAGTGCACTGTGCAGATGTTCTCAACACCACATTGCTATCTCGAGGGGGTATCGTTGGAGTGGCTTCTGGGAGCAGAAAAGGCAAGTGGGACCCACGTTCTAAGACAGGGAGGCGGATGAGGAGCCTCCTGGGTCCAACTCACAGGTTGATAGCAGTCACGTCTTTTGGATGCCCTCCCCCAACACCCCTGCCACCACATGTGCACAGCCTTCCCCACTATCCAAAATCTGCATCAGAGTGGTACATCTGTTACAATCAGTGAAGCTACATTAACACATCATGACCCAAAGTCCACAGCTTGCATTAGGG